>NW_026000248.1:251614-260333 GCF_001458135.2 Marmota marmota marmota | reverse complement strand
GGTGGGGATCTGGAATCCCCTCTGCTTCCCTACAGACACGCCCCCGGAGAGATTCCCGAGGTTTCCTGGCTGCTTGTATCTGGAGGGGGTGGGAGTCACACACCTGCTAACGTGGATTCCGCTGGGAAGGATTTCTGTTGGCGGAACTCTGGTGATGTCACCTCTCTGCTATGGCGGGCCCCAGGCTCCTTGACGGAGTGTCCGAAGGGAGGGGTGGGACTGGTCTGTCTCTGGTTGGTTTAAGCTCCCGGTTCGCTATTTCATGAAGGCTTGGCGAGAGACCTCTTCCTAGAGTCCCTGCACCGCTCCTGCTGCGCTGCACCTCGGAGGATATCCGCCCTGACGCGGGGGCTGCGTGCAGGCAGCAGACAGTCGCCAAGTCGCGCGGGCAGCGGCTGGCGGGTCTGGACCTCTGTGCTGCGTGATGGAGATTCACTCGTCTAGGGCAAACTGTCACCTCCAAAAATCCTTCCAATTCCTGGCCGGTCTCTCTTTAGTGGTATTTTGCTAGGAGTTTCTCAGCAGGTCAAATCTAAGCGTATCCATGTGTCTCTCTGACCCCGTTGTTGAGGAGGTACTGAAAGCGCTCCCCACTCACCGCCATGTTGGATCTGTCCTCAGTTTTAGTGCCTTTTCTAAGATTCTTAGGAGCAAGGGGAAGATGATCACCTAATTCTGTCCTTGAAAGTGTCCTCTCTCTTTTTAAAAAAAAAAAAAAGGCTGGGGATGTGGCTCAAGTGGTAGCGCGCTCGCCTGGCATGTGTGCCTCCCGGGTTCGATCCTCAGCACTACATACAAACAAAGATGTTTTGTCTGCCGAAAACTGCGAAACTCCAAACCCGGTTCCAGCAGCCCTCCACCACATAGACAGGGGCCCCACCATAAGAGCCTCCCTCAGGCGGCAAGATAGCGCGGGGACAGGAGCATGGACCTCTGTACCTCTTTATCTAACTAAAATGAGGGCTTTTCCCAACCTCCAAGGGAAGAAGACTCAGCACCAGTATTGCATGTTTAGACATAGACTGATGCAGGAGAAAGAGTAGAAGTGCACACCCTTAGAACTCTGTGCCCCAGGCGCTAATGGCAATGGGGGGTGGGTGGGACCAATTCTAGAAGGGTGAGCCAGCAGGAACCACGGACAACATCCAACACCACTACCACATTTTACGAATGAGGAAATAGTGATGCCACAGCAGTTGAGCTTTAAGTAAATCCACATGACCTTTCTTAAGAAGCCTGGATCCAAAGCATAGGCCTCAGGCCCTTTCCATAAACATATGAGGAGGGAGAGGAAGGCTGCAATCTGGACGCATCCCAGGCACCTGGACTCTTGGGTCTCCTTGGTTAGACAGACAGAAGAATCCTTGGGAAACATTAGCAGTTCTTCCAAAGCAGATCAGGAGAGAAAAAAAAAAAAGAATTCATTCGCAGTGCCATGAGCCAAGGGAGAGCAACCACAGCCCAAATCCTTTTCTCTAGTTCCCTGCAGGTGACTCTGCACCCTGTCAGAAGGTGAACTATTTTGAGGACATTCTCTCTGGACACTTCAGGTAAAAGAATGACATTTTGTATTACTGTATTCTCCTCCCTTCCTCTTTTTCCTTCCCCAAGTTCTCCTTTGAGAAAGATTTCTTGACAGTATTTCATACTAGTATCAAGAATGATCAAGAATGACAGAATACAGTCTAAATAACCATCATTTTCTGCATTTCCATGGTGATTTACCATTCTGTAGTCTTCATGGGAGTGAGACTGAAGAGCTATATTGGGGAATTTTACCTAATTAAAGTAATGGACCTCATGTAAAACTCACAGTTGTGGTTTTGATTTTATTAAAAGGCTGTGAGTTCATGTGGTTGGGTATAAACTGCAGTTTTGTTTTAAAAATTAAAAAGGAAATACTCATTTTGATTATTTGTAATGGTAGGAGGTATTGTTTTCTGTGCACTGAGTTTCAATGCAGCTATAATTATTTTATCTTGTATTCTAAAAAGTTGTACACAGGTGGTTCAACAGAGAGGCTGCAGGTTTAAGCCATAAATCTGCATGTTTTCCTTTGAAATTTTTTTCAATGACATAAAATGAGTCATCATGAGAGGCAAATCAATTTTTTCTTAATGGTTAATGGACACTCAGTCTTTTCTATGCAGTAAACCACATGTTTGAAGCGTTTTCATGTTGGTAATCTGAGATCATATTGCACCCTGTGCTCCTTCTCCTTGATAAAATTATCTGAGAGCTTTTGAAAATGCTGATACCCAAATTATATTCCAGACCATTTTCATGAGAATCTCAGGCATGCTCTCACATTCATTTTAAGGAACATCTCCCCATGTACCTGTTGCATGGTGGCATCATTTAGATGTAGTGAATGGACCCCTAACTCCCATCACCTCCCCAACTCCCTCATGACTGGCTCTTTCCCCTTTGGCATTATAGGTGGGCATTTTTATCCCCAAATTGCACATAAATCCCCCCTTTTTTTGGTAATGGGGTTTTAATTCAGGGGCACTCAACCACTGAGCCACATCCCCAGCCCTATTTTGTGTTTTATTTAGAGACAGGGTCACAATGAATTGCTTAGTGCCTCGCTGTAGCTGAGGCTGGCTTTGAACTCGAGATCCTGCTGCCTCAGCCTCCTGAGCTGCTGAGATTACAGGCATGCACCACCATGCCCACCCTTATATTGGGTTTTGATAGAGCTGGTCCCCCAATTAACTTTTGTCAAGTTAGTCAATAAACATGCTCTCTGATATTCTCAGACTTCAATTTCAATAAAGTTGCATTTTAGACTCTTAACTTGACATGTAGATGTGAAAACAGGAATAAAAAGGGAGAACACAGACCCTAAGGAGCTCAGGATCTGAGCTGTTTGAAGCACCACTCTGGGGTATGTTTATTAGACTGATATCCATTTACCATGTCTTCTAATGTCCTCTAGTTAATGTCAGCTGAAATGAATCCATCATCTCTAGACACTGAGTCCTGAAGAACCCATGTGCAGTTACACAGGGCTGTGCAAGTGGTGCTGAAGACAAATGTGCTTTGTGCCTCAGGCAAGTATGCTTTTCCCACCTGGAGCCCAGTTTGCAATTTAGTGTTTGTAGTCAGGACTCTTTCTCATCAGTTATAACACTTTTCATTTGCATGTCCAAGAGAACAGTCCAGGGTTGACTCAGTCTTTTTTCTCAAGGCAGGCCCAAGAGAAGGAGCCATGTGCCAGTGACTTATGAAGGCCACACTCTCAGAAGAGGTAGTGGAGTCAAGGAAAGAAGACCAAGAAAGCCTAGGAAGTGTATGATTTCAGAGAGGATAGCACGTGTTGAGAAGATGCTCTTCATAGGTATAGGACCCCAATGTGACTGAGCTGTTGTCTGGTGGTGACAGAGACCCCAATGCAAACAAGAGAGGCAGATTAAAGAGGATGGCAGGGCAGCAACTCAAGGCAGATAGAGGTAATACCAGATGGAAGCTCCATCAGCTGTTATAAAAAAATGGTGAAGAGCATGAGAGGGAATTATAATGTTAAAAAGAGTAAGTGCATCCCAGATCCACATATATGATCACCACTGTACCCAAAGTTTGAAGGCCAGGAATTTGCTATTCTCCATTTGCTAAACCATAGCTTTCTTTTGATAATCTTCTGCCTCAGGACAGTTGTGGCATCAATGAGGCCATGTACTTGAGACCCATGTTTGTTAGCAGCTGAATCTTCAAGAGCATCACATTCCAGCTTGGGAGAGTTCTTCTTTCCAAGGCAAGCATCCAAGTGCAGTTTTGAAAAGAAAACCAGAGACAATAGGTGTAAGGATTCTGTGTTTGGGATTGGGGTCTCTGACAGCTTCATGAGTGTGGCATGCTTGGTGGCTAAGGAAGTTTCTGTGCAAAGACACAGAATGCCTGGCAGATAGGAAATGCCTGGCTGCTATACAAATGCCCAGCATTAGGAGGCTCTGTATTAGATTCTTATTTGCCTCGACCTCTGATCTCAGGCATACAGCTCCTGGGAATAAAGAAAATCTCTTGTAAGACAGCTGCAATGTTTTTCCAAGCTCTGCTGCACCTGAATCTGTCCACATAACAGTAACTTTAAACAACAGACTTTCTTGAGAGCTACACAAACCTCCTAACATTGCACACAGCAACTATAGTATGTAACTGAGGAATAAGCTGCATAATGTTGCTAACTCTGTAACCTGCCTAATGACCCAATGAACAATAATGAACTGATGCCAGTGACCCAATGTAATCTATTAATATTAATAAAGCTGGCAGCTTAGACAAGGGGCATTCTGCCATTCTGCCTTTGCACCTTGAATCTGTCTCCTTTTGTTTCCTTTACAAACATAATTCATTATCTATGACCTCACTATAATAAACTCTTCCACAAAAGAATTTCATCAAATCAAGAGAGCAGTCTTGGACAAGGGAGTTCAGAAATAAAGTCTAGAAAGAGTTGGATATTTCTATTTTTATTGTTCCTTTTTACATATCCAGTGATGATAAGCTTGCTGGGAGGTAAAGTTTCTCCGATTTTATAAAAAAATATTCAAGTAAAATAGGATTGTTAAAAACCAATAGCTCCCAGGTTTATAAGGCAAAGACAAAGAAATCATACTTGGTATAGTTGCACTATGGGCAGGAAGGAGAAAATAAATAATCAAGCAAAATAAAAGTAGGAGGAGACCACTATTAATGAAAAGAAGAGAAAACCTATGAATTTCACAAAACTTGCATAAGAATGATATGCTTCATACATACCCATTATATATAATAACCCTCATATAGGTATCATGTAGGTATTGATATTTGTCTGAACAAAGATATTATATAGGAATACAGGAGAGACAATATATAATTAATATTACAGTCACATGAAAATTGAAAATTGTTAGAAATATGAGAAAAATGAGAGAGAGATGTCATGAAAAGCAGATGCCCTATTTGATAACAATAAGAAATTAGTGTGAAGGTATGTGGTACTAAACAGATGTTTCAAACTATCCTTACAAAATCTTGACTGGAGCTGGTTTCATGCTCTGGTATCTGTGGGAGTTGTGCAGGGGACCAAAAACTGAGCCATGGGATGAGTCTTGACAGAGATTGTAGGAACCCATGGAGAAGTAGAAGGCCAGTGGGAAGAAAAGGTGTTCACCAGTATATATTATCATATGTGTGTGAAGAACAATGCACCCCTGATGCTTACTGAGCTCTTTCAAGACAGCTGTCCTTGTGCAAGGCAGGTGCTCCTTATCTGGCATGACCCTTGCCTCCTTCTGCACTGAGGGTCTCATATCTCAGATGAGGGCGCCACCTGAAGTGAACACCAGAGAGTAAGTTGATCATGACCCAGATGAAGTGGGCTTGCAGGGCTGAACGCTCAGTCTTCACATCTGAGCAAAGTGGACCCTGGTTGAGAAGGACACTGAGTACATGGCCATGGAGACAGACGGAGAGGATGGACTGAGTGTGGAATGATCAGGGAGACCAATTTGTGCACTTTCTTTTTGAGGTTGTACTTTATTTCAAAGAGAGTGGGAAAGGAGAAAAAGGAGCTGGATATGTCATGATGCAGAGTTGTGGACCTAGGATTTATACACTGTTACTGAAAAAATGTTCTATATCAGATGAAAAAAATTCCTAGACATCATTTTATTTTATATTGTCAGAAAGACCTAACGACTTGATATTACATAGTGAATGCTTTAATTGGACAATTTGTTTACTGAATTATCACTATGAAAATTATTTAATTAATGATACCACACATGTATAAATGTAGATATTATTTATCAGGACTCTGAAATAAGGTGATTGAGATGTAAATACTTACAAAATCCACATGGCCAAGGACAGTTAAGGACCTGAGAGCAGTTCTGATACTAATCCCAATCCTGCTCACCTCATCATATTGGAGAATCTCGGATTTCAGTCTGACCCTAAGAGAACATGGAGAGGCCTCAACACCCTGACAACCAACACTTGGATTTGGGCTTCCTCTTCCTCTTTCCTTCCCTACCTTGGAAGAGCATCCATTATTTTGCAGAACTAGTATTTATCATAAAGCTCTAGTTGGTGCAGGAAAGGCTCAGGCGGACTTTGCTGTCACCATCAAAGTGTGGATCCAGTTGCATCCCAAGACAAGTTTTCTTTTGGGCTCTTGACTCCATGTGTGCATGTGAGGCTTGCGCCTCTGGCATGTTGGGGCTCACCTCTCCATTCAAGAGTCCATGGGGACAGGCTTCCTGGGTGGGGAACTGAAAGAGAAAGAGAGTCCAGTACTGATCCCAGTTCTCCCTCTTCTAAGCACTTTGAGAACATCCATTTTGATGTCCCCTCCTGTCAGTGAAACCATCTAGTGACCAGGCACAAAGACAGACATCAGCTATCTGAAAGAGATGTCAACTTTCCTGTGTATGTCTAGGATGCTTAGATGGCAAGTGCTGAGATAAAAATGTTTCCTGAAGCCATCCTCTTGAGTACAGCAATAATCCCTAAATGTAGGTCCTACTATTTAAAAAAGTGGTTGGTGGGGGTCGAAGAGGCAAACTATTAATATTAGCTCTATATTATTAAGTGTAGTTAACAACCCTATAGAGAACATGCTCTAGAGGCTCCAGACATGGAAAGAACAAAAAAGTTATTGGTGTCTATTCACAGGGATCAATAAATAAAACCTCCAGGTTTGGGGATACCATGAGATGGGGAGTTAAGTAACTGCATAACACATTCTATGTTAGGGGAACTTTACATGATTTTGAAAGTCTGTGAATTCCCTGTTGTCCATGGGGCACCCATACCTACACATATAGAGTCTATTGACATCTGGAGGGTGTTATCTTCTTCTAAGCAAGGTAGCAGAAGGGGCTATCCCTTATTGTAACTACAGGGGTCAGATGTGCTACACATTCTCAATGTATAGGTCCTTAGAGATTTAACAGGTGCATAATCCTTCTATTATCACCATCTGTTTAGAAGGGTCTTCTCAGTTCTCCCTAATAAAATTATTTGGGCAGATCCAAGATGGCAGAAAAGAGGTGGTCCTGTTTCTGGCTGCTCTGTGGCATGAAACCAAGAAAGCAGACAGGCAGCTTCTCCACAAGGTCTTACCTAGATGGAATACAACATCTCAGAGAGTATGAGAAGACTCCTTAACAGTGGATTTTTGCAGTGCATTCATAAGCATCACATAAAACAATTTCCTATTTCAAAACATGTTTATATAATATTTGATACATATTTTCAAGCATACATTATTATGAATATTGATGTTTCTTAATATACAGATTCATTCCCCAATCCTCTACCTTAACTCAACCCAAACTTTAGTACTAAATCTTACCACTATACCTAAATTTAATTATAAATTTCAGCATTTATAATCATATGAATATTCAGTATATTTGAGTTCTATGTTCAATTACCAATGTATATACCAATGGTATATACATCATTATATATTCCTAGATACAATTTATCCTAAATCTAAACTTCATTTTATGTAAGAGCATATATTGTAATATAAATATTATGTGTATTTTGTCATAACAATTATCAATGGTATATTTGCATATATATTATTATATATTCCTATATATACATTCATCACCAAATTTAATAAGTGTATTCATATGACTCACATTAAAACTTTCCCTAGTTCAAAACATATGTGTGTGTATATATATATATATATATATATATATACACACACACACACACACACACACGTATATGTATTTATATGTGTGTGTATTTGTGTGTGTATATACATGTATTCTCATACATACTTTCACATGTACCTTTTCAGCCTTGTATTTGAATTTCTTATTTTGACTAATAGGCTATCAGTTGAACTAAAATAGCTTTAAACAACCAAAACATAAAAATTAGGAAGGATTGCAGCAAGAAAAAGCAAAAAAAAAAATTAGATCAAACAAACAAAAAAAATCCCAAACAGTCTATGTTCTTACATAAAATTAAATATTGTAATTATTTTAGTTCTTATTAAATGTACTTAGTGAAAAAGACTAATAGTTTTTGGATTTGAAAAATACATAAGAATGCCAAGTTGGGAATATATAAGAAAATTCTGAAAAATGAAGAGTAGGGAATTGGTTAGAAAGTAAGGTGATAAGAAAAAAAAAACACTAATAAATATTAAAACAAAAACTACAGTAGTTAAGTGAATGTGTAGGCAGATAACTTCAACAATAATCCCTAAATGTAGGTCCTAGTATTAAAAAAAAATCAATGACTGAAAAAAGGCATTACCATAAACATATTCAAATTGAATTTAGAGTGCAACAATTTTTAAAAAATCTAAGTGATTTTTACCTCATATCAGATAACTGTTAAAAAGCCCATAAGCCCAAAGGAAAATAGAAGGAATGTTTATTAAATTGTGTGTGTCTGATTAAAATTTGAAGGGAGATAAGAGATAAGCAAAAATTAAAGATTTGATTAAAGAAAACTTAAAAGCCTTGTGAGTTAAAAAAAAAATTCTCCTAGCCAAAATAACAAAACCAAATATATTAGGAAAACAAATATTAGGAAAAAAGTTGGGGCTGGGGATGTGGCTTAAGCTATAGTGCGCTCGCCTGGCATGCATGTGGCCGGAGTTCCATCCTCAGCACCACATACAAACAAAGATGTGTCCGCCGAAAATTAAAAAAAAAAAAAAAAAATATATATATATATATATATATATATATTTTTTTTT
>NW_026000248.1:238971-244375 GCF_001458135.2 Marmota marmota marmota | reverse complement strand
TATATATATATATATATATATATATATATATATATATATATATATATATATATTCTGTAACTTCTAATGTTTATAATAATCATTTACCACCTGTATGATCAGAAAAATGCACATCAGAAAATATTCATGACATTAGTTTTATAAACTAAAACTCTAATTGATTATTGAATACAGAATAAGACAGAGGCATTCTGAGTACTGATGCTTAATGAAAGTACAGATGACACTTTTAAAAACTCAATCTGAATAAAATTTTGGAGATGTTATCGATAAGAAAAATTAATAGCTGGTGTTAATATATTTGGATTAAATATAATACTAACAATATTCTTAATACTTAGATTCCAACTTACTCTGGATCTAAAGTTTTCATACCAAGGGGACCAAGTAATTTTTTTTCTGCGATCTCCAATGCTCTCCATGCTTTTTCTGTAGTAAACAGATCAGGGGCCTGATGAATGTCAAAAACAAATATACAACTTTTTCACATCACAGAAGAATTACTTTCCACCTACATATACAAATCATCATCTTGAAAAAGAATGAATATTATTTAGAAATACAGTGTGGGCAGAATTTAAGAGTAGATGCCTAACCAGATTTAATTCCATGAGGCTAACTTGGAAGCACTGTTCTAGGCCTTAGAAGTTAGGAAAATGTGTGGATATTCTTCAAAAATGTACTAGACCAACAGGAAGTTGTCATAGTTATTAGGGATATAGAACTCACTTCAACTCATGTAATTTATTCTTTATAATATTTACAAGAGTTTTCTTTAAGTTATCTCTGAACCCACTTTCTGCTTCTAGGATCATAATAAAATGTAGAACAATATAAAGTTACTTGTAATACAGAGAAGAAGGAGAAGAGAATCTGCATTAATTTTGCACAGATTAATCAAATGCACATTGAATCAAAGCTGTCCTGTGTGCCTGTGTGTTTTTCATTCTACTCTAATTTATAATACCATGTTTAGTTATGTTTTTGACAAAATGGAAACAGCTAGGCAGGCATGGACAAACATAAACCTCTATTTTATTTCCCTCATAGTTTAGGCAGAATTTAAAAAGGAGAGAGTCTAGAATACTTGGCTATACATAATTTATTAATTATCAATACAGCAAAGAAAAAAGTGTGTGAATTTAAGCTATTCCTGGTAATTCACTACTCCAGAACTTCCCATCTAGCATGCTGAGGCACTGGTTGTGGCACAGATGATTGGAAATACAGACATCTTTAGCTTTCAGGACAACTGGGTAGGTCAGGGGCTCATGGAAGAAGCTGGATTTGGCATAAACAGCAAAATTCAAGCACAGTGTCTTGCACAAATATCATTTTCTAAGTGTATTCAGCATGTGAAAAATACATCAGGAAAACACTTCATTGATCATCTTCCATTGTTTTCTATTTTTTGATACTGATTGGTAAATGTTAAAGGTGATAAGCAGACCTTTTTAATTATAAAAGACTATATAAAACTAGCTACTAAGCAATATCCTTTTCTGCAGTTCAATGAAAACAGTAAAAAATAAAAAATAAATAAGTAAATTCTATTACAATTTGTACAGTAACAAACATTTCACTTACCATGACCATTGCTATGGTAAAATTAGGCCTGAGCTGGTAGTCACACCAAGGACGTGAAGCTCCATAACTGTCTTTGTATATGCCACATTTGTGAACTAGATTTGGATGCTTTTCATTAGAATCAGAAGGATCTTCTGAAACATGAAACAGTTTTTCAAAGTTGTCTTGTATTTTTCTGTTCCATTCTCCATATGAGACTGTTGCAACTTTCCCTGGAAAATGATGAAAAGACATGGCAGTTTCAGACATTTAAAGCAATTCAAACCTCTAATAAGAGCCAAAAAGTCATATTTAGTACACTTATTACTTTTTATCTACTAGGGAAAAATAAATTAGCCACGTTTTGAAAATGTAGCTAGCCTAAATTGAGATGTGATATAAAACATTTACTGTATTTCAAAAACTCAGTACTTCCCAAAATATAAAATAGTTCAGGAATAATTTTATATTGACTACATATTGAATAATATTTCACAAACATTATGTTAAATGAAACATAATTAATTTCATTCATTTCTTTTTACTTTTAACAAATGAATTAGAAAATTTTAAATTATTTATGTGGCTCAAATAATATTTCAATTGGACAGAATTTTCTCAAAAAAGATGTAAAGATTTCAAAATTGTTCATGAAAATAGAACCTGTTCACAGTCACACTAAGATCAAAGAAAAGCACAATAAGGCAGTAACTATGTTGTTTTTCTTACCTCAGTTTAAACTGCTATCAAAAATATGGTTAGTAACTAGATTTGCTACAATCTTCATAGAGTAGTTTAATGACATTTATTTCTTCTTGAAATTTATGGTTTTCTAATATTAGCTAACTGCATCAAATGATGAGTACATAGTTACAAATACAGACAGTATTAGAAGTTTCTTTGCAAATAAAAGGAACAGCTTACCATGTCTTTTTACTCTAACTTCATGATAAGGAAAAATATTTTTTTTTGGATAATTCCAGCAACCAACGAACGGCAGATTTACACAAGCCCACAATTTCCACAGCAGACCCATCTCTAAAATTAAAAATAAATTTTATTCTCTAAGTAGGATTCATTTAGGCTCTATTTTAAGAAGGTATTCAATAAACAATTCTGATAAATAGTATAACCATTTCATTATAAAAGCAACTATCTACTAAGAAATTCTAACTTTATAAGGAATATATAATTTTGCTGGGGACTGAAACCAGGCCTCACCCAAGTTAGAGAAGTGTTCTACCAGGAAGCTACACCCCTCAGTCTAGTAGCAACTATTTAAAAATTATTTTTTAGATAATTCTGACTGAAGATAAAATTTGAAGAAAAGAGCTTCTCAGCTTAATATAGTACAAGAAGCTATTTGTTGATAGATTCTGAAATAAAAAAAAGAAAAATGACAAATTCTGGGACAAAAGTTTAAAGAATTATGAAGAAAAAGATTCCCTTTTTATGAAGTGAAAAGACTTCATAAAAGACAGAACAACTGATGGTTGCTCATATTTACAAAAGATATACACAATGAAATATTAACCGTTAGGATAATAGATCATAAGACTTGATTTTGAAGTACTTGCAGAGGCTGAAACCATGATAATTTCTAAAAAAATGTACAGACAGCTTTGCTATATAACATATATCAAAAGGCACATATCTGCATGACAAGGAGAAAGAAAGGATGATTCAGAAAATAGAAGAGAGGAAGAGAGGCAGATTTTTATTGATTTACTATGAAGAATACATCATTAATAGAGTAAAAGATTCTACAAGTATGTGTTTTAAAAACTAAAATGGTAAATTAAAAGGGCATAATTAGGGGCTAGGGTTGTGGCTCAAGTGGTAGAGCACTCACCTAGCATGCCTGAGGCACTGGGTTCGATCCTCAGCACCACATAAAAATAAAATAAAGGTATTGTGTCCACCTACAACTAAAAGATATATATTTAAAAAATAAATTTTTAAAAGGCGTAATTACAAAAGCACTTTAAAATAAACACTACCTTGGAGTGGCTGGGATTCCTCTGTTTCTAGCTCTGTCACTTTCTCCCATTTTATCTATCCATGTGCCACAATTTAAGCGATTTCCTCCATAAATAAATCCTGTTTTGTCATCAACCCCTGCAGGTATATTAAAACCTAAAAAACCCAAAACATGTATAAAACAAATGTTCTATAACTGGTACATATTATATATAGCAAATGAAAATTAATATTTTATTTAAAATATTTATACAATTTATAGGAATATAATAAACCAGGACAACTATTCTGAAGATCAACTTGGTAATACCTTAAAAATTAGAGACGTAAAATTTAACAGTAATTACATTTCTTTCTAAATATACTCTAGGGAAATCCTTACTTCTGTGTACATGGAGACGCTTATAAAAATATTCATCATTACATTGCTTTTATCAGCAAAAAATAAACCACTAAGTAGAGGAATGATTAAATGCTCTTTATATATGGGGAAACACCCTATATTACATAAAATTTAAAAAGTAGATTTATGTGAACAAAAATACCCAAGACAAAATGATTGAGTAAATAAGTCATAAAAGGAGATATATAATAAAATCTTTTTCTGTAAAAGCTTAAAACGTAGATAATACTAATGTATACAGCTATGCATGTCTATCTGGTCTATATGAAACTCATGAAATTATACACGTATTTGTGTATAATTTTAAAATACATCAAATATTTATACAGTGTATATGGAGATGAAGCTTTGGATATACCTGATATGGTTTATTTCTTTTCACACAAAAACAGAAAGATATGAAGAAAATATAACTGAATGTTAATATCTGCTTAATTTGAGTACTAAGTTTGAGGTAGAATTTATACCACTATCTGTAAGTTGAAATAAAAAATGAAATTAATTCAAAGATATCACAAAATATGTTCTTTAAATATAAAATATATTTCTATTGATTTACTGAAGGATAAAAGAACTATAAGTGATTGTGAGAAGCTAACTTGGGTTAGCAGGGTTAGTATTTGGATGTTACTACTAGAAATAATAAATTAATGATTTTAAATTAATATATAAAATGTAATTTTGAACATACAATATTTGCCAATGAGTGTAGTGAGTTACCTAGAAACTCAAAGGTTCATTACATTATGTTATAAATGGTGCCATTATATTAATATTAACATATTAATATATTTTAAATGTAATATTATATTTTAAAATCATAAATTATAAAAACATAATCATATTTTAAAATCAAAAGACATATATTTCCTTCTAATGTTTTTGTACAGTAAGATTTTTATAAATGGCTTATATCCAAATATTTTTTATTTACTAGATTCCACATTTGTGTGTCATAGGTATAATTTTGTAATTTTTTCATTCTGTTCAATGTAAATATTTTCTGTTAATTGTAAAGGCTGTTTCTTCCTTTTATATAATTATAAATGATGGCATGATCAATATCATCATATAATATGACTTTTTTGTGTGTTTTAGATTATTTCATAGGCTAGATACCTAGGAGCAGATTAAATTAATAAAAATTAAATATTTTATATCTCTTTTTTACTTATATATGACAGTGGAATGCATTATAATTCTTATTACATATATACAGCACAATTTTTCATATCTCTGGTTGTATACACAGTATATTCATACCAATTCATATCTTCATACATGTATTTTGTATAATAATGATCATCACATTCCACCATCATTAATAACCTATACCTCCTCCCTTCCCTTCCAACCCCTCTGCCCTATCTAGAGTGGGATAGGGAGCAGGAATATGGGAGGAATATTTTATGTCACAATAAATACATTTGTAAATTTTCTTTCTTTTTTTTTTTT
>NW_026000248.1:227943-234027 GCF_001458135.2 Marmota marmota marmota | reverse complement strand
GGACATTGTTCAAAAACTTTTATGACAATTTGTAACTCCACCCATTGTGGATTGCCAGGAGCAAACTGATGTTGGATAGGAGGTTGATCATTTACCACATAGGCTCCAATACCAGTTTTGGATCCATCTGTAAAGATATTTGCAGCTCCTGGGATAGGCGTAGAAGAAGTGATTTTAGGAAAAATGATAGGATGTTCCCTCCACGGTCTAATTAGAACGGCTCACCACACCTGAGAAATGAAACATCTGTGTCATGTAAAAATCTACATGTGAAATATTCATATTAGTTGTATTAGTAAAAAAATGGAACTACCTAAATGTCCTTCAGTGGATGAAAGTTTAAATAAATTCTGACATCCCTAAGAGGAAATACTATTCAGCAACAAAAAGAAATAAACTACCAATGCATGCATCCGCTTGGATGGATATCCAGGGCATTATGATTAGTGAATAAAACCACTCAAAAGGTTATATGCAGTATGATTCAATTTACATAACATTCTCAACATAATAAAATCATATATAGAGAGAAATGATTAGCAGTTGTTAGAGTTCAAGTGTGGCAGTAGAGTGGTAGGTGTTAACTATAAAGGCAGACACAAAGACCTTTGTGGTGATGGATTAGTTCGGTACCTTGATTGTGGTAATGGTTACATGATGTTATACATGGAGTCATATTTCACAGAGCTACATGCATACATACATGCAAGTGTGAGAATGTATGCACAAACACACAGACACACAGATGAGATAATGTAAAAGCTAGAAACCAAATCAGGTCTATAGGCTAGTTAACAGTATCACACTAATGTCAATTTCCTAATGATACCATACTTCAGTTATATAAGACACACGCATTGGGAGAAGCTGAGGGAAACTGGGAGAATGGTTTATGGTTCTCCATGTATCACTTTTTTGCAAACTTTTATGAATCTCAAATTCTTTCTAAACTATAAAGTTAAAAAATTGATATGCATGGCATTTGCTATTAGATGAATAGAACTGGAAAACAGCATCTAAGTGAAATAAGACAGATCCCGAAAGTCAAGGGTATACTGTTTTCTTTCATATCCAGGAGCCAGAAACAAGGAAAAAAGAAAGAGGTAAAGATCCCATGAAAATCAGTGGAGCAGAGTGGGAGGGAGACAGGATGGGAATAGAGAGGAAGGATAGAATGCAATTGACCAAATTATGCTATGTATACAGATGAATATACCAGGGTGATTTTCACCTTTATGTGCATCTATTAAACACCAACTAAAAATGGTGTTTAAAATTAAAAATGTGTAAGTAAATAAAAGACCAGTAGAGTAGAGGAAAGGGAATATGGTGAGGTGAACATGGGTGGGGGAAAGAGGGGAAGAAAAGAAGAAGTACTAGGGACTGAAGTGGTGCAAATGCTTGTGTGATTATCTCAAAATGAACCCAAAATTATATATAACCATAATTCACTAATAAAACATTAAAATGAAATATACATAAAATAATATATGTTTTCTAAAAAAATAAATATACAATAAATGCATTAGAATAATTCTCTAAGAGAAATAGGGGAAAAATGAAACAATTAGCCTTGCATTGGCTGGTAATGATTGTGTGCCATAAAATAAGGAAGAAGAAGTTAAAAGTTTATCAATTTTAACTTGATATACATATATCCTTTTTGTAAAAACTGTTTTACAGCCAAAGAGAGAGACCAGGAGAAAAAATCCTAGTTTACCACTTAGTAGCTCTTTAGCTCTGGGCAGGCTACTCTTAAGAATTTTCTCATTTAGTAAAACATGAAAACAAAATAACTTGTTCCAAATGTTCTTTGGAGTATTAAATTGGAACAACATAGGTTAAGTAGTTAGCACAATGCCTACCAGATAATGGCTCAATTCATGGCAATTAATATTGATGTTATCATTATAAATTGTAACCATCAATATTATCGTTAATATTGGCTGACTACAATGATATGGAATTTCATATTTCCTCTAGAAACTAAAAACTTGATGAGATCAGAAACAGTGTTATCTTTCTCATTGTTATATCTTAAGGTTTTGCATCCATTACTGCAAAGTGAAAGAATGATTGCAAGGTTTAATTTCTCTGCATCAGTGAATATTCACTATGGAGTTAAAGTTCCATACCTTCATCCTTCATGTTTCGATCTATCTGTGGTCCAGCATTCCTTTCTCGGAACTGTATGCCCTGCATGTGTCTTTGCATGGCTTCCTGTATTACTTCAAACAATGGTTCATCCTGTTTGAGACAGAATGGATGTGATCTCTATTAGAAACTACATACTGATCTTCTCCTAAATCCCACAACTTAAGTAATGTGAAAACACATATTTTCTTTGGAGGGAGAAATAAGGATTGGAGTAGGCCCAGGGAAAAGCAGCAGCTCCTACTACACAAAATAATACAATCTGTCATACGAATATTTAACATTAGTAGTTTTTAACTATTCAGGCCTGTGGCAAAATAATTTGTAATTTTGCAGATAGGTGAAATGATGAGCTTGAATAGTTTCTATCAGAATAATAAACAATAAATGAGTTTAGCTTGTCATTTATCACTTAAATATTCTTACTCCTCTGCACACATAGGTAATAGTGATTAAATTATGTGCAAAAGTGGTACTCTCAAACATGGGAATTTATGATAACTTCAGAAAATATCCCCAGTGAATGTAAAGAGTCCATAGATAATTTTCTTTGTCCATATTAATAATAAAGTAATACTTAGGATGACATATAGGGGGATATATAATTGTATTTTTTAAAAATAAGGTGAAGCATGTAAATTAAAAATGAAATTTAGAGTCCTTATATATTTGATTAAACTTTATTCTTAAAAAAAAATCTGAATCTATCATATAAAATTCTTGATATAGTTTTAAAATGTATGAAGCACATAAAAATACTGTGCAACTTTTACCAAATTGTGAGAAAATAAATAGGTCTAAAATAAATACCTACTTGATAATATTAACCCATGTAGGACAATGGAACATAGATAAAGAATTATTTTTTAACATATGTTTTTTGAGTATTTCATGATAAATATAAACATCATGGGGACACAAACATGCTAGCCCTGAAGCAGTTTTCACCACCCCTGAAGTCTTATACTGAACACATGATAACAAAAGCAGATCAGAAGTGACAAAAACGTAATATTATTGTACATTCCCTATTGGGGAAAAACACTCAAAAATGTTTATCAGTTCAACATTGTTCATAAGATGAACTCTGAACTACCTGGATTGGTTGCCAAGGCCCTCTACACCTGGTTCACCCTTCCGATATTCTCTCACTACCCTCAGGTGTTGTACACAGAAATTAAACTAGGCTGAGCAGTATGTCCTAATCTGTGCTTCAACTTAATATGCTTCACTGTACCTTTCATCTTTCAAGTCTTCCCATATTCCCCCACAAACTCTCCTAAAATCCTACTCACATTTTCAGAGTGCATTTAGGTGAAATTTTAGTTACTTTATAAGTCTTCCTCCCTGAGTCCCACCTACTACTCCTCTCTCCCTTGTATGAGACTGCATAGTACTACTTGTACATCTTTGCAATGACCATGTTTATGTGGACACACCATTTCTTCTACCATGTTACAAGCTCTTTAAGCAAGGAGCAGTTTTATGTTGACTGTGTATTAGGAAATAAGTTTTAATAAATTTTCTTTACTCATGTGACAGCAGGCAAAGGAGCAGAATCATCTGTTGGATACATTCTGGAAACTGGGCACTTGAGAATGTCTACACCATTTAGAACCATTTTACAGTAATCTTGAATACACTGCAGCCACCACCACACAGCATCCCGGCAATTGTATCTGGCATAATTTCCTTCACTGAGGAGATTTGGAATGAGATCATGCCTCAGGGTACCAGCAAACGCTAAAATAGTATTCCTAAACAACAGAATTGAGTGGATCATTTAAAATGAAAACATACTCTTAAAAACTGAAGACAAACATGGTCAATTTTGGTGACTGTGTCATGGAAGTATTTTCTCACCTGTCCTTATTTATTTTTATATATATTTTTAGAAAGCAGTCATAATATGATAAACAAGCACTGAATTAAAAGTAAGAGATTTTGGTTGCAGCTCTGGTTTTTTTCTCTAACAATTTGTGACTTTCTCTTTTTTGAACAGTTTTTTCATCTGTGCAGTCAGGGATTGGGCTGGGTGATTTTTAAAGTTCCTTATAGCTCTAGATTCTACTTTTGAAATCCATAGTATTTAAAAATCTAAGTAATTATTAGGCATAAACTTTTATTTTATAACATACCAAAAGCAAAGCAAATATATAAGAAAACCGATGACTATAAGCTGACTTTAAAAAAAACACTCAATTTTAAAAGTTGGTATTTAAATTTTAAAAATAGAATTCTACTATCATACACCAAATGAACGGAAGATTTGGTGCATCTCATTTGTAAGATGGAGTTGTGTTCTGGAAAGATCATAATATTAAGAAATAAGATGGCTGAGGTCTAAATCCTAGCTTTGCCACCTGTATGACCTTGGAATAAGTCATTTAACAATGTCTAGAATTTAATGCTTTTTAACTAAAACATTCAGACATTTTATTAATTCTATGTTTCAGTTTAATGTTTGTCCAGTAATAGTACAAGAGGGAAGTTCTGTTTTCTAAAATGCAAAAGGGTCTGTATGCACATGACGTTCCCAATTAATAAAAGGTGAGAATTCTAGCAATCTTGACCATCCAGATAAATGTCAAACATGTGAAAACTGAATAAAAAGATTTCTGATCCATGAATACCTCCACAAAGGGAGGAAGGAAAATCACCCCTGTGGTATAGGTAGTCAAAATAGTTGTCCCATTTCACATTTCCTAACCAGACTTCCATTGGTGATTGCTACCTAGATGATGTGAATACAGTTTCTCCTACCAACCTTGCCCTCTCCATCTCCAGGTTAAGATTCAGGGGGTTTGCCATAGGCACAAAAAATAGGCATTTCTAACAAGTTCTCAGATGATGGTGTTAGTTCTGGTTTATGGAACATTCTGAATCACACTGCTGCAGAACTTTCTTTTCAACCTCTGATAAATTCATTTATATTATTGTGTGACATAAGAAAAGATCATTTGTATCTGGAAACTGGAGCTTGCAAGCTTGCAACAAACAGAAGGAAACCTGCTATCTTATTTTTTTTTCTGTAAGACTCAACAAGCCAGCAGTAACTTCATTATAAAAGACATAAAATGATCAAAATTTTATCTTATAAAAATAAACTTACAAATTCTGAACATAACCTAACCTATAATATGAATGAGTAGAACTTGGTATATTCAAAGATTTTTCCCTCCTTTAAATTTTTATTATATTTTTCAATGAACATTAGTAAAAATACCATTGAAAAATTTATGGAAAACATACCTCTCAAATGTTAAGACTAGATGGATCAGAAGAAATGTTTGAAGAACATATAGAAAACATTAAGACATAAACTTACATTGTAACTTTTTAGATGATCTCTTATCTGGCTTCTAAATATCGTCCAGTAACCAGCAGTAAACCTTTAAGTGCAATAAAAGTATCCCTTCGCCAGCAGCAGAAAAGACCAGAAGAAAAATGAGGTAAGCCTAACAGAAAAGATAAATATATGTCAATATAAATATATGATAATCACATATGTCAATCATAAAAATCATATATGTCAATCACAAAAATAAATACAAATCCATGAACTATATTATCACACAATAGTTACTCTAAACATGGGGTAGAAGAGTAAGTTAAAATGTGTCTGCAAACGCTCTAAAATTTATCTGCAAAATGTATGTTTGTTATGTCAACTTTTTATGGAATGAAATTTATGGGTAGAGGGAACTGTGACCATCCACAGAGCAGGCCCAGCGGCCTGCTGAGGGGCAGAGCCGCCCCCCACCCCCAGCGCCTGCCAGGTAGGCGGAACGGTGACCACCGGCAGAAAAGGCCCAGTGGCCCACGGCTGAACAGAGCTTCCAATCACTCCTGCAAGGTAGGCGGGCCTGCGACCCACCAGCAGAAGAGGAGCAGCTGCCTGCTGAGAGGCAGAGCCGCCCCCTCCCCCTG
>NW_026000248.1:181172-221187 GCF_001458135.2 Marmota marmota marmota | reverse complement strand
AACAAAACAAAAAAAAACAAAAAAAAAAGAAATTTATATATATATATATATATATATATATTAAATTATATATATTTCTTTTTGTATTGGGGATTGAACCCAGGGGCACTTAAACACTGAGCCAAATTTCCAGGCTTTTTTTAAAAAACTTTGAGACAGGGTCTCCCTACATTCCTTAGGGTCAGCATGCCTTAATTCCTGAGGCTAGTTTTAAACTCATGATCCTCCTGCCTCCACCTCCTGAGTCAATAGGATTTATAGGCATGTGCCACCACCCCCAGAGCAATTCTTATTTTCTTTTAATATTTAGTTTTTAGTTGTAGTTGGACACATACCTTTATTTATTGATTTATATGTGGTGCTGAGGATCAAACCCAGGGCCCCGCACATGGCAGGCAAGTGCTCTACTGCTGAGCCACAACCCCAGCCCCAATTCTATATTCTTATCAGGTTATTTTTTTGCTTGTTTGTTGGAGATAGATTCTTTCTATGTTGCACAGGCATTCTCGAGTTTCAGCTTCTGATGCTTGGAATACAGTGTGTACCACCACATCTGACTTACCAGATTTTTTAAAAGACCCAAAGGAGATTAAAAAACAGTGCTGGATTTTTTTTTTTAGGTTCTGTGAATAGTACCCAGGGACTCCTGTATGCTAGGCCAGCACTTTACTACTGAGTTACATCCTCTGTCCGAAGAACAAGTGCTAGAAAATTGATTTCAAGATATCTTTAAACAGACAAAAAATTTTATTTTAATGAATTAAAAGCAAGAAATCAGATATTTAACATATAAAGTAATATAATATGATAATTATATGCTTTAAAGATTCTACCCTTCCTTTAAGGATAATAAATAAATCTAAATATGAAATGATTACCTGAATGATAACCAATTATATATGTATATTACTCTATTATTCTGGAGTTAAACATATTACCAAATTTCCTATTAATTTAAAATGAATTAATACTGTTACACTTTGTATACAATGAATAAATATAATGTTTGTCAACTGAAAATAAATATATTTTGGCTGGGTGTTGTGGCACAAGCCTGTAATCCCAACAATCTGCCAGGCTGAAGCATGAAGTTCACAAATTTGAGGTCAGTCTCAACAATGTAGAAAAGCCCTAAGCAATTTAGTGAGATCCTGGCTCAAAATAAAAAAAAATAATAAAATAAAATAAAAAATGGCTAGGATGTAGCTCAGTTATAAAGCACCCCTAATTTCAACCTTCAGAACTGCCCCCTCAAAAAAGGAAAAGTAAAAATAAATGAATTTTTAAAAACTGTTATACTTTCATAAAAATTTTTGCAGATGAAAATGGGATTTTGTATGCTAAAAAATGAACATTTGTGGTAATTACAACTTTTATGTATAAGATAAAAATAGGATATGTAATAGAAAAAAATTCTAAAATTTTACTTTTAGACAGATTTGAGTTTCTTTTTTTTTTTCCCCCCTGTGATTCAGGGGATTGAAGAAAGGTCCTTATACATGTTAGGCAAGTGCTCTACCACTGATTTACATTCCCAGTCCAGTTGGTTTTTTTATAAAAAATTTGAAGAAATATGATTGTTAGCTGTTATTTGTACTAAAAAAAATTGTCAAAAAATGGTGAAGCAGCGGGGTACAGTGGCACAGGCCTATACTCCCAGAAATTCAGGAGATAGAGGCAGAAGGATCACAAGTTCAAAGCCTGCCTCAGCAACTTAGTAAGGCCCTAAACAATTTAGTGAGACCTTGTCTCAAAGTAAAAATTTAAAAAGGGGTGGAGATGTGGCTCAGTGGTTAAGCACCCTAGGTTAAATCCCCAGTGCTGAGAGAGAGAGAGAGAGAGAGAGAGAGAGAGAGATGAAGAGGAAGAAGAAAATAAGAAATATTAGAACAAAGGCAACATTATACATTTTTTCTATGCCATCTCCAAAATGATGGTACAGAGTTTCCCTAAACACACTGTGTGTGTTTTTTTAAATATGTTTTTTAGTTGTCAAAGAACTTTGTTTATTTATATGCAGTGCTGAGAATTGAACCCAGTTCCTCACTCTTGCTAGGCACAATCCCAGCCCACACTGTGTATTTTTAAATAATGGTTGATATACACAATTGATGGCTACAAACTTCGATGATGATGACAATGACAGCAGCTAACATATATGTAGCAGTCTGTGTCATACAGCATTCCTATAGTTTAACCCATTTAACATTTTTTATAAAACCTGGATAGAGAGATTCAAAGGTGACTTTAAATTTGTATATCCTAAAATATGTACAGTCTGTCTTTGTTAAAAAAATGCTATAAAATCTGTATCACTGATATGTGGAAATATTTATATTAACCTTTTTATTTGTTCTTTTTTAGATATACATGAGAGTAGAATATATTTGGACATATTATACATACATGGAATATAACTTCCCATACAACACACTGGTCATGTGTTCATAATGTACACAGGAAAGTAACTGCCCAATTCATTCTACGGGCTTCCTATTCCCATCCCTGCTTCTGTTCACTTCCATTTGTCTAATCCAATGAACAAACTTTTATTCTTCCCTCCCCACACACCCATATTAAACTTTTCATCTCTGAAAGTATACAGCTTATAGATCAGGTATCTTTGGAATAATTTCTGCTTTGTCAATTATTATAGAAGTTTATAATTATAACATGATTTGCAATAGTATCACCAAAGAAATGAATTCCCAGCCATTTTAAAATGCACCTCCAAAAAACCTACCTGCAAATCTGAGTTTATTTTAATTTTTCCAGTAAGCACTAGGCAAAACATTCCATGCTAGAAGAAAATACCAGAATTTATATTTATTTACTATACTATACTTGGTATGTAAGTGTATCAGGTACCATTAACATATATTAGTATACAATTTATGAATAAATGCATATATTAGGGGTATTTAACAGCAACAGTATATAATCAAAAGACTGAGATTACTATTTGATGTAATAGGCTTCTATAAAATAGGCTAAAACCTAAAATTCTTCATATCAGCATGTTTTTTTTTTTCCCCACAATGGCTCAGTTGAGTTTCATGAGTATTTGCATGGATTCATTGGGAAATGACAGGAAATAGAAGATCAAACAGTCAAGTGAAAATATGAAATAATTATAAAACTAAACCAAAGTTTTGATTTTATTCTTTTATAAAATTGTTTTATTTTTTATTTTTGTGGTAATAGGGATTGATCATAGGGCCTCACACATATTTGAACTACATCTCCACTCCCAAAAAAAAGTTTTATGATTTTTTTTAGGATCATTCTAAATGAAAAGGTAACTTTCAAAGTAGTTGTTGGGTACCATGAAGCCTTTTCATTTGATCTGATCAGATACAAATTTAAAGAAATATAAATTTAACAGAGAGAGCCATGAAGATATATAATACTTTCTACAATTTCACAAATTTCAGGTTAGTTTTGAGAATTCTCAACTTCAGTGACCTCAAGTATTAAATATTTTCTAGAAATATGATGGAAATTTTTTTAAAAGGAAAGCCTGTTCTTTAACCTATTTTGCTTACTCATACTTGTTATTTGATTGAAGTTTTTAATATACTTTCAGGAACAGATAACAATAAACATGGCTGGAAGTATTTTATGTCCAATTGACAGCATCTGGATGCATAATAATAATAATTTCTTAAAACTTTTATTACTTGTGGCTGGGGCTCTGGCTCAGGGTTAGTGCACTTGCCTGGCATGTGTGAGGCACTGAGTTAGATTCTCAGCACCACGTATAAATAGATAAAATAAAGGTCCATCAACAACTGAAAAAATATTTTAAAAACCAAAAAAAAAATTATTAGATGTTGATGGACCTTTATTTTATTCATTTATTTATATACAGTGCTGATAATTGAATCCAGTGCCTCACACATGCTAGGCAAGTATTCCACCATGGAGCTACAACCCCAATCTCCAATAATAATTATTTAAAATCAGTTTTGTGTTTTGTAACTGATAGGATACCTTTAAATGATCTTTAGATAAGTTTATTTTAAAAACTGGGAAGAGATATAGGAAAATGGATAGTAAAATAATGATTTAAAACATATATTTTAAATATGATTTAAAGTAATACCATGAGTTAGAAGAAAAGGATTAACCAGACACTATAAAAACACACATAAATGCCTCATACACAATTATAACTAAATAATAACATGGTTAGTATTTTATGAGTATCTAAGAAATTTTACTAAGCAATAACATACAGTCTTGGATAACTTCATGATTTTTTTTAAAAAAGTCTTTTTTCTTGTAAGTTTTCCTTTTGAATACTATTGACTTATACATTTTAACCTTCTACAAAATTCTTTACCTGCAGCTAAAGAAGCACAACATTGCTGCTTTTCCTTTCTGATCTCATTCAACATATATGGTACATCCAGAAAGAAAGGTGAAAGAAGTGGCAGAGTAGGGAATTTTCCTTCTCCACACATTTGGACTGAACCCAGTGAAAGGTGTTTCACAAAGGTTGAACCATTCTGAACAAAGTTGTAATAAAAGTGATAGGGTTTAAAATATAATCTGTAAAAATACAAAACTTTTTATCCATTTTATTCTGTTTTCCCCATTCAAATGATTTCTCCAAACAATGTATAAAAATAGTAATATAGTAGGAAAAATGTTCAATTTGATTAGATTTCAAAACTGCTTACATGGCATCCATTATTTTAGCTGGCTTTAGTCCAGGCCTTGTTGTAAAACAAATGGCAGAATTGAAGTGATTTTTCTTTCTGAAAAATCTGAAAACATGCCCAAATCAACTTGCTGGCTCTCATAGTTCATTTCCATTTGTAGTTTCATTTTAGAAAATTTCATTGTAAAAGGCAGATTACATTCATAATAAAACCAGAATACTTTTCTTTTAATTGATGAAAACTAGAGAAAGAACTATATATACATATTCTAAATATATATCAATTAAATTTAACAAATCAATGAATAAATAAATAGAAACAAATAACATAAAACAAGTTATTTTCCCCAATCATATTTTATATAGAACATAATTTATATGGGTTTTTTTTTGTGTGTGTGTGTTTCAGACTAAAGGATGTTAATACATTTTCTCTCTACTTAAAAAGTTTTCCAGCTCTGAGTCTCCAAAATTCATGCTTTGGTCTTTTAAGAGCATGTGTAAAGTGACTCTGTGTATAGTTTCTATGTAAACACACCTATTTATGTAAGCTTTGTTGGATATACCTTGACATCTGCTTCCATGCTGCATCCAGAAGAGTGGTGCATGCACAAATTAATATAGCATCAAAGTAACATGGGATAAGGTATCATGGGATCTGCTTCAAGTAGAAGAACATAGCCTGCAACCACTTACCAACCTGTTGTAAAAATAATTTTAAAAGTTAATTTGGTGTGTTCACAGGCTACACATATTTTAAGAGATAAATCATAACATGAAACTGTGCTATACAATAATTCATGAATCAAATTTCCATGTATTAGAACTAGAAACACAAAGAAGGGAGGAAAACAGGTAAACATTATATATATATATATAATGTATATATGTATATATAATAATTCTTATTGTGCCTTTGCTTATTTTGAACTAGAACACACCTTACTTATTTAATACTTACTTCCGCAATATTTCCTGATCGTGAAATAAGCTGGCCACTGACATAATCGATCATCCTATCTCCAGATCTCAAATTTTCACAAAAAGGATGCCCCAAGTCATTCTTCGGTCTTATTTCTGCCAATACGGACATTAGCCATGAAAATTCAGATATGCCATGCTGCATTATTGGAAGAGTCAAAGTGTTCCCATAGTTGAGTTATGGCTAGTCCTTGATGATTTGACATGAACAAAGAAGCAGACAAAATGGCCGCTTAGTCCTACTATGGCACTCAGCTTAGTAGGAGGAAAGTGTGGCTGTATGGACTGGAACCAAGATGCAAAGGCATGTTGAGGGAGACTACTGCCACATTTCATACAAAGCTTCCCCAAAGTTATAACTTGTGGCACTGGTCTACTTTTTTTAATGTTATAATATTCAAAGTCAATTGGCATTTTAATTTTTGCCTTAAGGCATAAAGGAGAAAAAAATTGATAATCCTGTATCTTTCCATGTTAAAAAGTAGTAGATTTGTTATTATTCAGGCAAGATTTAAGAAAATCACAAAACTGGTCTCAGAGAAAGCAAGAATACCTATGTTGATAAGAAGAATAAAGCTTGCTTTAGAGGGACTCTGAGGAGGCACTTCAAATTAAGCAAATTATCAAAGTGAGATATTAGGCAAATTCTCAATTAGGCAAAATTATTGATTATTAGGCAAAATTCTCAAATAGATGCATTAGAATGTCTATGTGTACATCACAGAGTCTGTTATTTCAATGAAAGAACAATTGCATTTCTTTTATCATTCAACAAGATAATCATAGCTTAGCTACTGTGAGTTATGCTGCTATAATGTGCCTGCATGACTGTATTATGTGATTTTAAATTGTTTGGATATATGCTAAAGAGTGGGACAGCTGGGTCAAATGGTGGTTCCATTCCTAGTTTTCTAAGGAATCTCCCTCCATACTGTATTCCAGAGTGGTTGCACCAATTTGTAGTCTCACCAACAATGTATAAATATACTTTTTTCAACATATCCTTCCCAACATTTATTATTGTTACTTGGATTCTTGATAATTGCCATTCTCACTGGAGTGAAATGAAATCTCAGTGTACTTCAAAAGATGAATGGATAAAAAAAAGTGGTGTATATACACAATGGAGTATTACTCAGCCTTTATGACATTTGCCAGTAAATGATGGACCTGAAGACTATCATGCTAAGGGAAATAAGCCAATCCTCAAAAACCAAAAGTTTTCACTGATATGTGGAAGCTAACCCACAATAAGGCAGGGTAGTGAGAAAACAGAACTTCAGATTAGACAAAGGGGAATGGAGGGAAGGGAGGGGGAATAGAAAAAGAAAAGGTAGTTGAATTAATCTTACATAATTTTTCTATGTGCATGTATGAATACCCCACTGTGAATCCCACCAAGGTGTACATCCATAAGAATGATGTCCTAATTAGAATAAAATACATTCCCTGCTTATATAATTATATCAAATACACTATGCTGTCATGAATAACTAAAAAGAAGCAATAAAAATAAAAATTAAAAAATAATCATTCCCACCTTATTATTATTTTTTTTGTTTCAGTGATATCAACTAAATTTAGTTAGAAATGAATCTATGAACTGTGTATATGGTATATTCTGAGGAATAAATAAACTTAAGATAAAGTTTTTCCTTCAATGGAAGGAAAATTTGGGAAATAAAGCTTAAATACAAAAAAAAATCTGGAAAGTAAGACAGTATAAAATAACATTCTACATATGTCCTAAAACTTTTGTGAAAGGTGAATGTTGCTCAGTAAATATTGGTACCACTGTTGAATAATGAAATATGATGGGAACAGTGTTTCAGGAAACAGATCTGACAGTGTCCAAAGGGATGGAATTAAGTGTGGAGGAAGGAACAACAGCTCAGAGTGAAAATGGAGTAGAGTAACTGCTTACAACAACTAACAGATACATTTACTTACTACTCATAGAAGAAAATAATTTGTTTTGCCAATAAATACAACAGGTCTTGGAAAAATTTACTAGAACTTATGTGATTGCTTTAGTAGGAAGAACATCTGAGTTCAGTTCAAGAACAGCCTGAGCAACATAGCAAAACCCCTCTCAATTAAAAGAAGAAGAAGGAGAAGGAGAAGGAGAAGGAGAAGGAGAAGGAGAAGAAGAAGAAGAAGAAGAAGAAGAAGAAGAAGAAGAAGAAGAAGAAGAAGAAGAAAAGAAAGACAGTATAAGTATAAAAGCCAGGTGTGGTGGCACACACCTGTAATCCCAGAAGGTCATGAGGCTAAAGCAGGAAGAATGCAAGTTCAAAAATTCAACCCCCTCAGCAACTTAGTGAGATCCTAAGAAACTTAGTGAGACCTGCCTCACTTTTTGAGACCCTGTCTCAAAAATTAAAAAATTGTATAACAAAGGCTAGGGATGTGGTTCAGTGGTTAAGAACACTTGAGTTCAATGGAAAGTATAAAAAAAAAAATAGGAACCATCAAAGTATTGAGGTTTGTTCAGGCCACCTCCATGTAGTCAGTGAAGTAATTGGTATGTTCATCTATTGGAAGGGAGGAGCAAGGAACACTAGGAATTTGCAGTTGAAATAAGTCAGGGTACCTCAATGTCAATACTATTGACATTTGGATTCAGGTAATTCTTTGTTGTCCTGTGCAATATGACAAGTTTAGCAATATTCCTGGCCCTTTACACACTTATGTGCAAGCACACACACACAGTCAGAATCTTCAAAAATGTCCAAAAACAATGCCAATATCCCTGGGGAACCAAGTCATCCCTGAGGTGGAGGTACAGAAGAAAGCACTAACTCTAGACAGCCTGATGAAGAAGAGGAGAGGATCCAGCTCTTGCTGAAAAGATAAATATTATTGTAAGATTCTAGGGCTAAATTCAGTCGGGAAGAATGATATAACCACTGGGGAGGGTGTTGCTATTGTTATTTGTTTGTTTTGATTTGTATAATGAAAGGTGAATGCAGAAAAACTAGAAACAAAACGTGGCCTCGAAGAATCCAGTGTAACCAATGCATACTGACTATTATTAACACTGCCATCTCTGTGGTTTGATAGGCCTCAGGGAACAAACCATCGATTTCCATAAGTAAAATGTGATATAGCATTATTCATACTACATAGTTGTCTCATTTTCTCTGGCATGTACTTTGTAAATCCTAAGAATGATACAGTTAATTTTGACTGTTACTATGCTAACATGTTTTTTTCTGGACTCAGAGACCCTTGCCTTCACATCCATCATTTAATTCAAGTCTTCCAGAGACAAATTTATTAGATTTCTTATTTATTTTCTCTTTCTGAATTTAATTCTGTTTCTTATCTTGAAAAAAGATTTCTACAAAATCTGGGGTCACAGTCCTTTTTAAACATATTTGCAGCCCCACAACCTCTCTCACACTGCCCATTGGGCCATGTAGTCTCTTAGAGAAGCTTAAAGTAAAACAAAGTCTGTTTTTTTTGTTGTTGTTTGTTTGTTTGTTTGTTTGTTTTACTTTATTGGGTCAACTGGTTAAATACACAGCTATAGAAATGAAGAGACTCTGAAAATACAATAGTAATTATACTGTCATTTGTTTATGACAATTCTATACCACAGTGTACAGTATTATAGTATAGATATGTCTTTAGTATATGGTTGTGCTGTAAATCTGTGGTTGTAATTAATGCCCCCTCCCTGCATCAGCCCAAAGGTGACTGCACAGGGGAAAGCCCCAAGACATTCTCCTACTCCCTGATGAGCACTTGCCCAGGGATGGGGCCTTGGGAGCAACTCCTCTGCAGGCGGGCAGGCCCCAGTTTCCAAGCTGGGATGCCCTTGAGGAGAGCACTTGGATGAACCATCGTCAGCCACCAAGAGGGACCCTCAACTGGCTTAGTTGGTTCATGTTGCCTTCTATGTATTTGGGTGGTGCTGGCCCCTCAGGCAGAACAGTAAGTTTCCCTGTGCATTTCACAAAGCAGCTCACTAATAGAACATGAACTTGCCCCAAGTGTTCCCAGAGCCACATCATTTGCAGGAAGCTGCTCACTGGGAAAGAACGTCTGAGTCTCTGAGGAGAGATGGGAAGGATGGAGAGGCCTCGAGCGGCCTACCCCAGGGCCCTGCATTCCAGACGCCACCACGCCCCACCTTGCTGTCCTCCATCAGAGGGACGCCCATGGCTTCCAGGACTCTTGGCAGTTCCTGGATGTCCACCATCCCACACCCGTGACGGTCCAGCTTCCGGAAGAGCTCTTCAAAAACGCAGTAGGTTTCATCATAATCAAGCCCGGCCACCGTGGGCAGCAGAAAGCCCCACACCCCCGCGCAGCATGGTGACAGAGTGCCAAAGAGCCCGAAAAGGAAGGAGAGCCCCAGCCTTGTAGCTGGGTAGTGGGCACCAGGGGGCTTCCCCAGCGCTGCAACCGCCAACAGAACGCAGGGGTCAGGAGGCTGTGGCCCTGCCCATCCTGAGGCCACTCAGGTCTCAGCTGGGGACCACATTGTTCCCCCTAGTTGTGTTTGGCTGGAGAGTCCCACACAATTTTGATTCGGCCTCTAAACTGGCTGAGTGGTTGTGTTTATGACGTGGTGGTTTTATTCAGTTGTGTTCAAAATCAAAGTTGCTGTAGATAAGCTCCCATTTGGTCCTCCTGAGCCAAGGGAGAAATACATATGCACATATAATACCAAACAAGTCCTGATGTTGTTTTCTCCTTGGGTGTGTGTGTGTGTGTGTGTGTGTGTGTGTGTATTACATATATATGAATATATATGCATGTGTATGTATCTAAAACAAAATCCTAATGTGTGTGTGTGTGTGTGTGTGTGTCTGTGAGTGTGTGCGTGTGCATCTAAGGGAAAAAATTAACTTTCTGATATGTAACATGAATTGACAATTGCAAATGTGTACAATATATAAATATATGTTCACACATTCAGAGTAGCTGAACAAGGAAATTTGGAGCCCGTTCCTCAATTGTGTCTTCTGAATTTGGAAAAAAAAAAAAAGCATCAGCATTTTTTTAAGCATCTTTGATGAACTGATGGGACAGAAATCAGTTAATGAGCATTAAGGACTAGAAATAAAAATACATTTCAGGTGAAGATCTAAATGTAAAAAGGTGAACCCTTAAATTCTAGGAGAATTTTAATCTCCTAGATTTAAATTAAACCTTTAAAACCTCAGTATAGAAAAGGAGTTCCAAATTCAAACATAAAAAAAAACAAATCATAAAATATAAATTTGGTAAAGTTTAAAACATCTCTGCATCGAAATATATCATAAAAATTTGGGGGGAAACCCCCAGGTAGAATGAAATTACAAACCTTACAACCAACAAAAGATGGTGCTCAGAACACACAAGGAATTCTATAAATCAATAAGAAGACAAATAACCTAATAGTCAAAGAAAAAGGACCTCACAGGACCTACAATTTATTAATGTTTTCATATTGTCACAGTCCTCACTTCATCATGTCCTCATTTCTCTCTTTAGTCCCACTTAGATTCCATGATCCATCATCTTAATCAGTATCTTACACATCCCTTTATTCCCTGCTCTATAATCAATTTCTCTTACTCATTTTCAAAACCCTGTTCTTGAGAAAATCCAATTCTCTGTATTCACACCTGTAGCTGACTTCGGCTGTAGATACTCCTCCTTCAATGCAAAAAAAAGAAAAAAAAATAGGTGCAAACTCTATTGAGAGTTTGGAGATATGACAGTAGAAAAAAGATATGACCTTGGGGAGAAAGGGCCCATTCAGTAGCTTCCATTTCTTAAATGAAAAATGAAGAACTATGGCAAAAATGAGGATGTAAGGATGTGAAGCAGAAAGTATCAGAAGGACAGAATGTGAGGACCAGAAATTTGAGGAAATAAGAGATTCAAGATCATTACTGTGAAGAATGAGAAGGCTAGGTTACAAAAGAAACAAGATATTTGGGCCCTATGAGTACCAATTTGGGGCTATGATTTATAGGATATCAATTTCTGAAATTTACTGGGCATCATGTAGCTCAGAATTGAGCACACCAGCCCTGACACATGTCTATAATCCCAGCAGCTTGGGAGGCTGAAGCAGAAGAATCACAAGTTCAAAGCTAGCATGAGCATAGTGAGGTCCTAAAGCAAATTATGAAGACTATCTATAAATAAAAAATAAAAAAGCATTGAGCACACCAATCTTATACAGTTGTAATGGACCATTACATCACACCTTCTGTCAGAATACCCATATGCCAACCTCCACTCTGATGTGGCATACAGACATCCTAATGCACTCTCACAGAGACTCTGTGTCTCTTCGTAACACTTAGTACACATGGCTGATACATGACAGAGCTATAAGACAGAAGGAGTCAGGATCCTGTGGACAATGGAAAATTCATGTCAGACCTGATATACATAGATTTGTGTGTAACAGAAACAAACTCAGATCTTAAGTCACTAGTATTTTCACGTTTTCTGCCTCCCACAGTTGATCCTAACTAACCAGCAAAAAATCTCCAATTAACCAAAAAGAATAACATAGCCACAAAAGTACCCACGTTAAACAACAGTCAAAATGTCTACAAATAAAGGGTTTGAAATGGTGCGTAATATCGATATTAAAATAACTTTAATTCTTTATAGAATTAATATATTAGAACATTTTTTACTAATTTTATAAATATAGGGTAATGATATTTATAATAAGGAATTTCATAAAAATAATAAATGAAGACATGAATAATTGCACAGATTGCCTCAGCATTTTCTATACCCAACATTTATTGAGTACAATACCATGCTAAACAGTATGCTGGCTGCCAGGGATATGAAGATAAAACAAGGAGTCCCTACCATTGAGGAGTTCACAGAGACATAAACAGATGATTTTATATATTCTAATTTCCAGTATTATTTATTCATTTCTGAACATAAGTAGTTGATTAAGCAAATGGACAATTTTTTTTTTTCTTTTTTTTAACCTGTAGAAAAGAAATCAACTTTGGTAGAGAAAAGGGCTAACTGTAATTTGTCTCTCTGAGCAGTAGAGGGCAACAGAACATCAAAATGACAGCTTGAGTAAGCCTCTGTGGACCATGTTGTAGGCCTTTTTCTATAAAAGTAATTTATTCAACCAAGTGTTTTTTTGTTTTTTTTTCCCCCAGACTCAATGACATATTTAACTATAAATATACAAATTGCACAAATTCATTCTGAATAAAATACATTCATGACTTGACAAAAATAACAATTTTGTGGGGCTGGGGTTGTAGCTCAGTGGTAGAGCACTTGCCTAGCATGTGTAAGGTATCTGGTCCAACTCTCATCACCACATATGAATAAATAAAATAAAAGTTCATTGGCAACTAAAAAATATTTTTTAAAAATAATAATTTTAATTTATTCATGTGGCATTTATCACTTTTTATATTTTTTCTCCGTGTTATAAAATCATGAAAATTCATCATTCAAGAAAATACATTTAATCTGTTTTTTTTTTTCTCGTAAATATTGTAGATCACTTTCTTATTGATATCTTCCCAAGATTAATTAATAAAACACAATATGGGCACCAGCTATGGGTTTTGACAGAAGATTAAAAAAAATTCTTTAAATTACTTGTGAGTAGCATCTCTTTGCAACATAAAATTTGACAAACTTCATTTATGTCATCTCCTTTGACTATAATTCATATAAAAATATTCATGTGATCACACCTTTTTAAATTGCACTAAAGCATTTTATATTAATCCACAGTGTGTTTTCTATGAAAAAGAAGGGGGAAATGGCTTTTCTTCATCATAATGTTTTGTTTAAGATTACTGAGGAAATGCTCCTCTAGGTACCAGTGAGTTAGTTAACTCTCATTCGGAAAGTTATCAGCTGGTAGTTATTTGTGGAGCTCCACTAAACACTCAACTTAAAGTATTCACAGAAGGAGATGTTTTAAATTTGAGCTAGGGCAGTTTCCTAGGATTTCTGTAACAAATTACCAGAAACCCCATGATTTAAGACAACAGAAAATTACTCTGTCTTAATTCAGGAGGCATAAGATCAAAATAAAGGTGTTGACAGAGTGGGTTCCTTCTAAAGGCTCAGAGGAGATTCTGTTCCTAGCCCCTTTTCTAACTTCTGGTGGTTGCCAGCAATCCTTGGTTTTCTTTGACTTTTAGCTGCATCACTTTAATCCCTGCCTTTGTCATAAGAGTTATTCACCCTATACTTGTCTCTGTGTCTTCCCATGACCTTCTTACGAGGTCACAAATCATTGGATTTGGGGGCCTATCCTAATCCTGTATGGCCTCATCTTAACTAATTACATTTGCAAAGACCTTATTTCTAAACAAGATCATATTCTGAGGTTCCAATGGACATGAATTTTTCAGATTCCTTCTTCAATCCACTACAAATACTAAGGCTATTTTGTATGTCTTCAAAGAAATCTTTAAAAGGAAGAAAAGTATTTTCTCTATGGAAATGAGTACCAAATATATTATATTCAAAACAGATACATACCAAAATGTACTCAACTAAATTTTTTTATTTACTTTATTTTCATATTCATGTTATTTATGTTATCTTGTACAGGAGTTTTGAAGTGTATAATAAAATAACCCATTCAATATAAAATGTGTATAACATAAAATGTATGCTGATCATTGTCAACAAATAGTGTGTACATTTTATTAACCCTGTAGAATTAATAAATAAAGGAATATATAGTAAAATCTTACTATAAGTAGAGTCCAAAAAGTTCTATTATGTAGTAATTATGGCCACATTATTGCAAGGTTGAAAAAACCACAAATTTCTCAAGTAGATTTCCAGTTAATGTGTATTTTAATTTATGTTTACATTTATAAAATGTGTAAGAAACAAATTATGTTAAAATTGTACCATACATTAAGAAAGCCTTAAATAATCACAGAGCACTCATTTCCTGACTCTTCACCCTGCACACCTTTAGCCTGTCCCCATTTAAGAATTGCAGCAGGGTAAAGTATTAAACCAATTACCAACCCAGTTCTACCTCAATTTATATTGTCTTCTTATTTTTTTCCTTTTTTTTTTAGTTGTAGATGGACACAACACCTTTATTTTATTTATCTATTTATTTTTATGTGGTGCTGAGGATCAACCCCAGTGCCTCACATGTGCCAGGCAAGTTCTCTACCACTGAGCTACAATCATAGCCCTGAATTCACATGATCTTAGAGACATTTTAGAGTTTTCACAGAATAAAACCAAGACTAAAGAATTTTTAAAAGATGATAAAGGGAAATGCTGTCATGTTGCTTAACGACATGGATGCATTTTAAAAAACAAATCCTTAGACAATGTTACTGAGTGAACACCAGAGTGCACATACACAAACCTAGGTGGCATAGCCCCACTACACACTAAGCTGTATCTTCTAGCTACCACGTATAAGGTTTGTCTTGTTCATCAAAGCATCTGCATGCAGAACATGACTCTACAATGAATTGTACAATTCTCATTATCAGAAAGGAGGGAATACATCTGGGTTTTTAAAAAAGTCAAGTTTTTATAGCAAAGAGTTGTTTGAAAAAATCTTTCTGAAAGATAAAGATAGCAGATAATGTATTAAAAATTCCTAAAATAATCACAATAACAGGCTTAATAAGGGTATTATGTTGTTTTGTTAAAATGAAGGTCATAAAGCTAAGCCACAACTCATTCAAGGAAGTTATGGCTAAGACTAATCCAATGATTGTTCCAACTTATTTGAAGAATAGAGGTTAAAAATTGAAACAAATATCCTCTACACACACTTAAAATATCACCCTCCTGCCTGGCCTTTTGGTAGGCAAAGGATGACAGACTCTATGAGCCATGCTCCCTGATGAAAACCCAAAGTTAGTAGTATGAGCTGCTAGTTCTGAACATGCTTTAAAACAATTGAGCAGACAGAGAAGTGACCTTTCAAAGATAATATAGCCAAATCAAACTCTGGTTGAATACATGAAAGATTCCTGCAAGGAAACTTCTGGGGTTTCAAGACTCAGCACAAGACTTCTTCTTCCCTACATTTCTAAGGCCTAATGATAAATGGGACTTAATTCAGAACACCAAGGAAAGCAGGAGGAGAGTTGCCAGTGCAGGATGGAATATGCAGGAAGTGATGTTAGTGTAGGAGAGATCAGTCTCCATGGCAGAAACCCAATGAAGCTTCAGGCTCAGTTTGCAGGTGCCTCTAAGGGCAGGGAGCTGAGAGGCTAAAATGGAAGGATTGTTTGAAAGTGGGCCTAGCACATGATGGCACCAGATATCTGCCTACACTTCCTGCCTTCCTCTGCCATTTTTAAATACATGAAATACCAACCAGCATTTCACTTCTGGGAAAAATAAAATAAGGTTTCTTCAACTGAAAAACAGAATAAACTGAGGAGAATTAGGTATGCTGAGGATGGACATCAGTGTCCTCAGTAAAGCCCTCTGCCTTCTTCTTTGGAGTTCCAAGCCTCTCCCTGCAAAACTAAAAGGCATCAACATTCTAACCCCAAGATTAAGACGACCAGTGGGTAAATCTGTTTATTGACACTGTGGTTAGCTGGGGCTAGGGTTGTGGCTCAGAGGTAGCGCACTTGTCAGGCATGTGTGAGGCACTGGGTTTGATCCTCAGCACCACATAAAAATCAACAAATTAATTAATTAAGTAAAGGTATTTGTCCATCCACAATTTTAAAAAAAAAAAAATATATATATATATATATATATATATATATATATATATTAAAAAGCTGTGGTTAGCTATGTACCAAGAACTTGACTTCCTTGTTCCTTAACCTGATCCTTTTCTGGGAAGGGACTACCAGACTGGGCATTTCATTTTCTGGCCTCCCTTATATCCAAATGTAGCTATTTAAGTACACGGAATGTGAGTAGAAGTGGTGTGTGTCACTTTCAGGCCAGGGCTTTTAAGAAAGCAACTGTGGAGCTGGGATGTAGCACAATGGTACAGCATATACTAAAATTTGTGAGGCCCTGGGTTCTGTACCCAGTGGATGGTGGGGTGATGGGGAGGAAGTGGAAAAAAGGAAGAAATAAAGAAAGAAAAAGTGCCTTTTCACATTCTCACTTACCCTGTGCCAGCTGGAAGCAGAAGCCACGAAGGTCAAAGATGCCTGTAGCATCAGTTGAAGGAGCCTGGGTCTCTGAGTCACTACATGAGGAAAAGCCACCCATGAATCAGGAACATCTGAACTATGCTGCAGTTGAGAAACAAGCAAATATCATAGAAAACAATGAAGTTTTGAGGCTTATTTTGGTAACCAGCATTACCATAATTAATTATCCTCCCCATGTACATGGAGCTCCCAGCACAGGCACTTAACTTGTGGGAGGAAAGACCTATATATTCAATAGTAAGAAACTCTGAAAAGCTATCTAGAAAAGTCCTGTTCTTAAATATGATGGACAACTAAAGATCCAGTTTAGTGGTAAAGTGCCCCTACATTCAATCCCCAGTAACTCCCTGAACAAAATTGAAGTGTTGAAAGACAAAGAAAATAAGCAGAATAAACAAACAAATCCAAGATTTACTAATCCAGAGAGAAGAACAGAGATTGTAGGCTTATAAAATAGGGGGGAAAAAAAACTAAAATATTTGAATTTGTGTTCTTAGAGAAATTTGAAAATATATTAATTACTTCCACAAAATTAGCATTAGATAATCCTACTCCTCACCCTGTCCCCCACACACATCAAAATAAAAATACAAAAGGAAAATCTTGTAAACTAAGCATATGATTGCTAAAATTTTAAAAATCAATTGAAAGTTCATGGGACAGTGTGCCAGGTTTTGTGGCACATACCTGTAATTCCAGGGACTCAGGAGGCTCAGACAGGAGGATCACAAGTTTCGGACCATCTCCAGCAACTTAGTAAGACCATGTCTTAAAATGAAAACTTAAAAAGGACTGGGTATGTAATTTAGTGGTAAAGTGCCCCTAGGTTCAATCCCCAGTAACCCCCCAAATAAAATTGAAGTGTTGAAAGACAAAGACTAGGACCCCTTCTAGAACATAAATAAAAAGATTAGAAAAAGAGAGCTTCAGAGAAGGTGAAACAAAGAAAATAAATCCTTAAGTTCCAACATCCAGCAAATATAATAGAAAGGAAAAATAGATGGGATATAGCTCAGTTGGTAGAGTGCTTGCCTCACATGCACAAGGCCCTGGCTTCAATCCCCAGCATCACACACACACACAAAAAATGTTGGGCCTGGGGTTGTGGCTCAGCAGTAGAGCGCTCACCTAGCATGTCTGAGGTGCACCTGTGAGGCCCTGGATTCGATCCTCAGCACCACATAAGAATGAAATAAAGATAATGTGCCCAACTACAACTAAAAAATAATAAATACTTAATTTTTTTAAATAATAGAGAAAAAATAAAAATAAGAAAGAATGAAATGCTAAAAATTATAAAGAGATCTCCTCCAAAGTTAAAGACGTAACTATTCTTAATAAAGGGGATAAATGAGTACCAAGGAAAAAAAAGACCATGTCACATTACCATGAAATTTTAGAACACCAAATGATTAGAGAAAGGATTTTATTTTTATTTTTATATTTTACTGTAGTAAGAACATATAAGATGAGGTCTACCTTTTTTTACTACATTTTAAGGTTATGGGATAGTGTGTTCACCGCAAGCACAGTGTTGTACAGCAGATCTCTAGAACTTTCTTATCCTGGTTCTGAAACTTTCTAGACACGGAACAGCAACTGCTCATTCCCCCTCCCCCAGTACCTGGCAGCCACCATTATATTTCTGCTTTTACAAATTTGATTATTTTAGGAATCGCTTGGAAGTGGAATATTGCAGAATATGTCCTTCTGTCATGAACTCATTTCAGCGAGCATAATGCCCTATACACTCATCTCTGTTGCTGCAAATGGCAGGATTTTCTTCTTTTTTATGGCTGAATAGAATTCCCATTGTGTACATACCACATTTTCTTGATCCATTCACCTTCTGATGGACATTTAGGTTGATTCCATATCTAGGCTATTGTGCACAGTGCTCTGATAAACATAGGAAAAGTAGATTTTTTTAAAAGTCTCTAGAGAAAAAGAGGAAAAAGAGGTCACTTACCAAGAAACAATAATAAACTGGCATCAAACTTCTTATTAGGAACACTCTGTGCTAGAAGAGAATGAAACAATGTCTTCACCGTTCTGAGGAGGGAAAATATTTGAATATACAATTTTGTGCTGCCCTAACTGTTCTTGGTTCCACTAGGGTGCCTCCTTCCCTTAGCAATTTACTTAACACCCCTTCCATATTTTCATAACAAAGACAATACAACACACCAAGACAAAACAAGACACAAACATACTGTATCAATCCTCTCCATTTTTTTGAAATGGCCATCCTTCCTCTCATCCTATCTACTTCTAGGGATGAGCAGATTTGCCCCCGTCCTATCTATCTCTAGGGATGGGCAGCTTTCCCTTGTCACTTACCCCCGAGTGTCCTGGGGCTCCCCATATGGGCCACCATCTGCCACAGTCTGGCTGGGCAAAATAACGGGGTGACAAGCAACTTGTGAAGGTTGATACAGCGGGAGCCGCTTTATTACAGGACAGAGAAGTATATATACCCAACAAATTACACACAGCTTAACTTAATTAACATAAACTAGATACAGCAGTCAACCAATAAGGAATCCTCATCATCTTAATGATTATACACAGCTTAACATAATTAACATCATTATATACAGCAGTCAGTCATTAAGGAATCTCCATCATCTTAATGGCTTGCTGGCATTACTTCTCAAACCACTCCCCCTGGCAAAGTGCCAGGCGCCATCTTGACTTGGTTGTGGCTTTCAACATTGTGCTCTGCCAAACTATAAATCAACATGAAGGCATATGAAAGACATTTTCAAGTGTGCAAGTGCTCAGAAATTTCATCTCCCTTCTATGTGTTTGTTTGTTTCTGTTCAATATGCCTTTGGATATATTCCAGAGAAGTGAGGTACTGCTGCAGTCTGGCTGGGCACAAATCACGAGCCACTCAAGCAGGAACAAACTTTATTTCCGAACTCCACCAGCACACTCCCCGGGAACTCTCCCAAACGCCACCCATGAGGCTCCTCCAGGAACACAACACACCAACCAGAACTCCCACAACCAGCACTTCACCAACCAACTGTGCAAACTCTTCAGGAATCCCCACTAGAGCTCAACCGGAACTCAACGGGAACTCCACTAGAACTCAAAAGTAATCATCTTAATGGCTCACTGGCGTCACCTCTCAACCACAACTTCGGGCAAAAATGCCATGCGTCATCCCGACTTGGCTGTGGCCCTCAACAAGGTACAAACCAACAATGATATAGAATATGAGGGAGTGGAACTAGGAGTGAAGTTTAATAAAAAAAAAAAAATTCCAGGTTGAGAGTTGTGCATGGAGTTTGCTAAACAATCTAAATCAGAATAGGAAGCCAGTTGGCCCCCAAATACAATGTCTTCAAGAACAAAAATGAAATGTGGTCTACATTAAAGACAGAATAATTATGGAAATGTGTGATATCCATGATGTAGTAAAGAAATTTTCTCTCAGTAAAAATAAAAGAAAGACAAAAAGAAATTTCAGGAAACAAAAACAACAAAAATTGTGTAAAATAAGTCATGATACAAATACAAAGCCCATTAAAATACAGCATCATCTTAAGTTATTTCTGAAATGATAAAAGAGAATTTATTTCATTTGGGCACTAGAACATTCTTCTCCAAGGATTCTAGTGATCATGACCTTAAACCTATAAAAAGAACTGTAATTGTTGCACATTATTTGACTATGCAGTAAATGATAGTTAAAAAGACACAATAATATAAATTAGGGAAAGCACTAATTTTCAATTTTGAGGATCAACCTATAAGCAACATGTGAAAGATGGGTCTCAGGTAAAGAATGAATTTGGCATTGACCTTGAAATGCAAAAACAAAAATACAGCTGACAGAATGTGTGAGCGTTCAGGTACAAGCATGTGGAAGATGGAAGGAAGGAGAAAAGGTCCAATTGCCTCATCAAAGCATATCCAGAGGCTCAGGCAGGACTGCCTCTGAGGAGGCAGGAGGATTCGGCCCTGGGGTGCTGGCTGCTGGGGGACAGCGGTGGGGGCTGCCAATGGGAGCCAGCCAGATTGGCTCGCCCCTGGAGCACCATGGCAGGGCCACCGCCACCTCACCCTCTTGGGCTGGGGAGCTGGCGCCCACAGGCTCTGAAGGGAAGAGGCGGGGGTCACTGAGGCGCCTGGTGAGCAGCCTGTCAGCGCCTGCTATGGGGCCTCGGGGGATGGTGTGAGGCCCCATGGGTTCAACTCCTACAGCGGCCCTGCCTCAGTCTCCAGCTCGCAGGTCGAAAGCCTCCGGAAAAAGCGGCCGCTTTTTCCATGGTTTGGCTTGGAGATTGGTGGAACCCTGGTCAAGCTGATTTATTTTGAACCCAAAGACATCACTGCTGAAGAAGAAGAGGAAGAAGTGGAGAGTCTTCAAAGCATTAGGAAGTACTTGACCTCCAATGTGGCTTATGGGTCCAGGGGCATTAGGGACGTGCACCTGGAGCTGAAGGCCCTGACTCTGTGTGGATGCAAAGATAGGTGATCTTCAGCTTTGCAAACTGCATGAACTAGACTGCTTAATCCAAGGAATTTTATGTATTGACTCAGTTGGTTTCAATGGACGGTCACATTGCTATTACTTTGAAAATCCTGCTGATTCTGAAAAATGTCAGAAGTTACCATTTGAGTTGAAAAGCCCATGTCCTTTGCTTCTGGTGAACATTGGCTCAGGGGTTAGCATTTTAGCAGTGTAGTCCAAAGATAATTACAAGAGTTAATGTAAAGACACAAGTCTTGGAGGAGGAACTTTTTTTGGTCTCTGCTGTCTTCTTACTGGCTGTACCACTTTGGAAGAAGCTCTTGAAATGGCATATTGTGAAGGTAGCACCAAAGTGGATAAACTAGTGCGAGATATTTATGGAGGAGATTATGAGAGGTTTGGATTGCCAGGCTGGGCTGTAGCTTCGGGAACATTAACCAGGTGGTATTTGGTGGAAATTTCTTGAGAATTAATACCATCGCCATGTGGTTTTTGGCATATGCTTTGGATTATTGGTCCAAGGGACAATTGAAAGCACTTTTTTTCAGAACATGAGGGTTATTTTGGAGCTGTTGGAGCACTCCTGGAGCTGTTGAAGATTCCCTGATTTTTACCTGGGAGGGCATCCTGAAATTTCTACAATGGGATCTGTGGACTTTTGTTTTTAAAAGACTTACTCAGTTTTATGATTTTGTACTACCTGAATAAAATTGAGAAATGACATGTATTTTTCTAAGTCATCAAGATAAATCCTTAAAAAATTTCAGTCTAAACTAGCAACCAGTAAGGAAAGAAGCATTAAAAAACAAGTGAACCATGTTCAGGCAGCATGAGGATTGCTGTGTTTAAGTTGCCCTTCAGAGTAGCGCTGTTACACCTGTGGTGTTTTTGGAAATCTCAGATAACTCACTGCAGAAGCCTTGGAAGAGCTGTCCCACATTGAGCTGGCTCTGGTTGTGCATTCTATTTTGACTTGCTGTGTGCAGGACAAGCTGCTGTGTGTGATAATCTAATCACTGTTTTCTCAGTATGGCCTTAGAGATCACCTGTGCATTACTCTGGTTTGCATTTAGCCTTTGTGTGTACATATTGAAAAATGATTTATTTTAAGCATCTGCAAACTTAATTGGGTGGGTTAATTCTGTTCCTGAAATGGAAAAAGCAACTTTTAGAAGGGCAGCTCGTGTGTTACTTCTCTAAATCATGGGAAGATCCATATGGAAGGAGAAAACTGCTGGCAGAATTTCCTAGGGTAAGGGGCATAATGACCTGACCAAAGTGGGTGAGCTAGTGGAAAAAGCAGAGGCTGGCAGTGTGACACCAAAGAGCTCTGGAATTTACAGCTCTTCAAGGAGCCATGTAGACAGTGTCCTTTCAGGCTGAGTAGCAAAGGAGGAATTGAAGTGTCTGCTGATGAACTCTGGGAGCCTCTGGTGCTCATGGGTTTCAGGCTACTTGAGTGTCTTGCTAAGGGTTGTGCCTTTTCTTTATGCTGTGCAGAATAAGTTAATAAGCCTTCCCCTTGGAGACAGCGCAGCTTTTATATCTAATGTACCAATTGATGTGGGAATCACAGTTGAAGGAAAGGAAAGGCCTGGTATAAAGCAGCCTTGTAACCAGAAGGAAGATCTCAAGACCTTCCCTGTTCTGTGATCTCTACACGTAGCTCACTTTCTTTCTGGGGTGGAAGGGAGGGGTGAGTAGATTGGGTGTGGGCTGTGTGATGGCAGCAGAGGGCCAGCTGATGCTAGGCGTCCCATAGCCTTTTCCCTGAGGGACACGTGCCTTTATGCATGTGCCTTGACACATCTAGAATGTGGGTCCAACTGGGCTGGGGCCTCCTGCAGCATAGTAAGAGGGATGCTGCTGGGATGGAAGACCACCCTTATTGCAGCCGCTCATCTCTAGGCCTTCCACTCTCAGTTGTCTGCTTGTTGGCTGCACTTTCTCCTTGCTACCAAAAACACCACCACCATCTACCCACTTGTACTGGGACTGGAGGTAGGGAATTCTCAGCTCCTGTGCCCTTGGCTTTCATGCTCCACTGGGCAGATTATTCCCGTGAACTTCCATCTCATGGAGCACATGAGGTTATGACAGTGCTCCACATGGGCAGTCTGCTCAGCCCTGGCTATTTCTATAGTCTAGCCTAGAAGGAAATTGAAGCCCAGAAGAGCAAATAGACCCACACCTGCAAATGGGCAGAACTGGAATCAAGCCCAGATCTCTCTGGACCCAGAGCATAAGCTGTGAATGTCTCGCTGGCCTTCCTTCATCCCATTGCTCCTCTCTTGAGAAGCTGTTTTTCCTCACTTTCTACCTTGTGTTTAGCCCACCCTGTCATTCCATGAGACTGTTCTTGATAGGCCACCAGTGAACCTCAAGTTACAAATCTAATGGGTATTTCAGGATCTTACCTGTGTCAGCTCTTAGCGGGCTCATCTTGCTTCTCTGCCTTGTGTGATATTTCCGTCTTTGCCAGCTTATTCTCTGATGACAGATGGTGTCAGTTATCAGACACAATCCTGGATCTCCTCAAGCCATTTCCACAATCCTGGATCTCCTCAAGGCAGCACACCACCCAGACATGGCCCTTGAACTCAAGCCCTAGATGCTGTTTCCTCTCAACCTGTGGACTTCCAAGATATCCCTGCAGATGTGCACATCCTCATCCAAGCTTCCTGCCATCTCACCACCTCCAGCCCATAAGGTGCACTCAGGGTAGTAACCATGGCCAACACACTGTCTGCTCTCAGAGGTTGTCCTAGTCTGCTTTCCACCTGGTGGCCTGAGTGTCTCACCTTATCCTACCCCCAGGAGAAGCAGTATGTGGGCTGTGGCTATGGTGCAGAGAAAAATGTATGGCCTGAACTAATAGGAGGAGGGTGGCTGGTAAGTGGTAGGAGGTGGCTGGGTGTAGGGAGATGAGGGCAGTAAGGGCACCTATGCTTGATTTTGGAGTGTCAAATAGGCAGCTGAGTTTTTAAGTCAGAGATACAGAGCTGGATAATGTGCATGCAGATGGGAAAAGCAAGGGGATTTTGTGAATTCCAATAGCATGAGAAAAATAATAGTAATGAAATGGGCAGTGAAGGAATAAGAGACAAAACAAGCTATTCATAGGGGCCTGTGGCTCAGACTGAGTGTAGGTCTTCAGGCACCTGTGGAGAATGGATGAGGCTGTCCAGATTCAACTACAAGGTCATAGATGGCCTCACCACAAGTTTTCCTGAAGCCATGGGACTGAAGCTAAGCTATAGATGTCCTAGTGAGGAGCGAGGAGTAGCACTGGCTTAGAGGACTTTGGACCAAGATTTTTTCTCTTTAAGACAAATACTTTCAGGTCTGGGATATATAGCAAGAGGGTTGGTTTGGGGGTGAGTCCTTGGGGTCATGTGGGCTGAGCGGGGGAAAAGCCCAGTCCTGCTACTTCAGGCCACCCTGAGTTCACAGTTGGGAGACTGTCAACATGTGCCTGTATAATTGAAGCCAGGGTGGTTGGTAAGGCCTGGACTTCCACTGTAATCTCCATTTGATGCCTAGCATTCTCATACTATGGCCTGTTACAGAAGTGGCCAGAGGCATTAGCACCTACCTCCTCTGCTTGAGCAGAACCTTTCCCTTTGTATTTCCAAGTCTTGCTACCCAGGCAACTACTCTGAGTTGAAATGCACACACTTGAACATTAAGTATTTTCAAAACCTGTTTTTTATTTACATGTGTTTCAGTCAATTACATGAATATTTTGTTTTTAAACAAGTGATTAGCAAAAAAAATACATTAAAATTTTAAAATAGCAATTAAATATACAAAAATATACCTTACAAAAAAAAAGTGCATATCCAGAATGGGCTACTTCACTAACTCCAAGAGCACTGCCTACTCAGAAGGAACCTCACCTTTCTGGGTTATTTAAGAGATGCATGGTCAGTCCCCTGCCTCCACCAATGTCTTCCTGCACCTCTCAACATGGAAGACACACAAAGCCTTCTAAACACAGGTCAGACCATGTCACTTCTCTGCTCAAAACCTTGCAGTGGTTATCCATTGAACTTAGAGTTAAAAAAAATCCCTAAATTGATCCATGTGGCCCTCCACCATCTCACACTACTGCTTTGAGGCTTTTGCTGTTGCTCCTGTCTGGAACTTTCTTCCAAATATATTCACATGGAATACAGAAAGTGAATAGATAGTATCTTTCATGGTTTTGTTTTGTGTTCCTAGAGATAGAACCCAGGGCCTCCTGCATGCTAGGCAAGTACTTTACCACTGAGCTATACCACTTGCCCTTATTTATTTTTATTTTGAGACACGGTCTCCCTACATTGCCCAGTCTGGTCCCAAACATGCAATCCTCCTGCCTCAACCTCCTGAATAGATGGGATTACAGGTATGAACCACTGTACTCAGAAGACAGTAACTTTTAAATTGAGAAATAAAGAAATATCAGCAAAAGCATATCATTGAATGTCTGGAGGTCATTACCAGAATACTAAAAAGAAAATATAATTATTTTTTTCAGTACTGGTGATTAAAAAGTGGCTGCTGTTTCTACATATGTATAGTCATGTGCTGAATAACACAGCAGTCCACAAACACAATGGTTGTCCTATAACATGATATCTAGTGGTTATTGACATGGTAAATGTTCCAGTTTGTATAAGTACATACTGTGGTGTTCATACAATGACAAATTGCCTAAAGATACATTTTTCAGGACATAGCACAACCATACGCAATGCATGACCATATGTATGTTTGTGATGAGCTGAGAAATGAATTCTTGAAGGATATGCACCAGATTACTTGCAGATGTAACTTTTCAGGGATCAGTTGAAAGGAATACAGGGATAAAAATCAGTATTAAAGGTTTTAGTCTTTTTAACCTGCCAAAAAGGGAAGAATATTTGCCTGTGGCAAGTGGGATTAGGAAAAAGGCAAAACATTTGTTTTTCTATAAAAACTCTCCAATAGTATTTTATTTTTACTTTGATGGAAATTAAAGAAAATCAATTTTAAAAAAAGAAAAAGAATAAACAGTTCTTGGTTCAGTCTAGCACACACAAAAATGTACACTAGAACCCCAAAGTACCATCACAATTGAGATGATGCTAGATTTGGAAATTTTCAAAGTATTACCAGCTGCTCACTAATAAAATAAGATAACATGAAACATTTGGTTTTAAGCATTTTAACTTCTTGATATCAACCTGCAAGGATTTCAAAATGTTCCTTTATTAACAACATAGTCACTATATGAACATCAGGGCCTCTTCTCTTATCCACCTGTCAGCTGCTGGGGAACTGGTCCAGTATTTTAGCATTTGATCTTATTTTTCTCCCTTTGGATCACATGGTTGGCTTGGCCTATTTATGAGATTGTCAAATGCAAGTGTAACATGCTAAGCCAAACATCTGTCACTAGGCAGTAGGGCATTTATTGGTCTTACCTAAAAGAGTGTTTTCTACACTAGGAACACTGTAGTCATTAAGCCAAGATGAGGACCCAGCCCTGGTGAATGGTGTGGCTGGACTTCAAGGTCTCAGGGAGCAGCCAGTTTCTCCCCATGCTTACAGAGCCCTGGAGGGCCCAGCCTCTCCTTGTGAAGTGATGTCCAGAAAGAGAACAGGGAGGAAATTCTGATGAGGAAGTGATAGGCAGGTCTACAAAGTGTTCTTTGAGTCACTTCTATAGTTTCTATACAACTCAAGGGATAAGACTAAAAGTGGCCTCTGCTGCTTATTCATGGGTCAGCCTTGGCATCTGATGCAAATGCTCTTCCAAACCCTAGCCGTCCGGGGGGATAATAAACAGTTTTGTCCAGACTGTAATAAATAGAGAAATTCTGGTTCTCTCCCCCTGATTTTATCCCAGGCAGGAAGGGAAAAAAAAATAACAAAAGGTTCCTGTATCTCCTCAGCAGATCTTTAGCATGGGAATGAGTATGTTGCCCTGGTTATGAATATCAATTGACTACAACATAGGTAAGTGCCATACCAAACTGGCCTGTGGTGCCACATGCCTGTAATCCCAGTGACTAGAGAGGCTGAGGCAGGATGATAGCAAGTTGGAGACCAACCTCAGCAACTCAGTGGGATCCTGTCTCAAAGAGAAAATGAAAAGTGCCAAAGAGGATACAGCTCAATGATAGAGACTTACCTAGCATGTACGAGGCTCTGTGTTCAATTCCCATCACCAGGAAAAGGGGAGATAAGGGGTGGAGTGGGTGGGTGAAAAGCCATTTGAGGTGTTTAAGATAACAGGGCCCAAAAACTTTATCTGTGCATTTATGTGTGAACTTTTGAGAACAAAGGCCTGAAGGCTATATTACAGTCCACACAGGTGAATTTATTATGTAGTTTATTAAGTTTATAAGACATCTAACAATTACATTTTGGAAGGGTGTGTTTGAAGAGTAACATGTTGTTAGAGTGCATGATTAGCATGTACAAGGCCCTAGGATTAGTCCCCAGCATCAAAAGATACAATATAACTAAAATAAAAATTGGGAGAAGTTAGCAAATATGACATTCATTTTAGAATTATTAATACTATTCCATTTTTTTTCTGACAATGATACTACTCAAGGATTGATTGTCCCTTAAGGTCATTCTTGCTTCTTGAAAGAAAACCCCTTTTATCACATAATTACCTACTGCTCCCCCAATTCTCCAAAATAGTGGGGCAATGTGTTAGAAAAGGAACTTCCTTTTTTAAATGTCCCCCCCTCCAAGTACTGGGGATTAAAACCAGGGGCACTCTGCCACTGAGCTACATAATCAGTTCTTTTTATTTTTTTTATTTTGAGACAGGATCTCACTAAGATGCTGAGGCTGGCCTTGAACTTTCGATCTTCCAGCCTCAGCTTCCCCCACTGCTAGGATTATAGGCCTGAGCCACCTCATTCAGCTCTCCCACTGCTTCTTGATTTCTCAGTTTTTATGCCTCTTAAGCATGATCCCAGGTATGCATTAAGACCAAGGGTTTTTATGTTTACCTCATAACAAAGGACATTCCTGAAATCGCTCCCTTCCCCCACCCTGTTATTCTCATCTGAACATATTATTTTAATTTACAGCCTTTATCACAGGTTATAATCCTAAATTGTAACTATTTGCCAAAGCATTTCCACTTTCCTCATACAACTGAACTTCATTTCCTGATCTCACTTGCAGTTAGCTGCAGCCAGATGACTGTTCTAACCAAGGGAATACAGGCAGCAAAAAGTAGCTTCTGGGTCTAGCCTGCAGAGTTCTGCCACATGTAATCTTCCATTCTATTTTTCCATTCACCAATTTCATAGATAAGATTTAAAGACCCAGAGGAGTATAGAACTGCAAAGGAGAAATGGGTTAGTGCTAATGGAGAGAGTCCAGGATCCTCAGGACATCAGCAACAGCCTGGTTGGATCATTCCCTAACCAAAAGCAAGTTTTTACTGGATTAGTCTTTTGAGTTCTCTCTCTCTCTCAACTGGACTCTGGACTCAGGGGCACTTTACTGCTAAGCCACATCCCAAACCCTTTTTATTCCGAGACAGGATCTCACTAAGTTGCTGAAGGTCTTGCTAGATTGCTGACACTGGCCTTGAACTTTCATGCCTCCTGCCTCAGCCTCCCATGTCCCTGGAATTAAAGGTAAGCACCATGGCACCCACAGGAGTTTTTCCTTATAGAAGATTCTAGTTAATAAATTGAAGAAAGAATGATAGAATTAGATTACCACCATTTTAAACACTAATGAATTAATGAATCTAGACAATGATCATCAATGACTGTTATTGGTGATGGAAAGAGGGATCTTTGAGATTATTCACAGAATACTAAGAACCCTTCATTGAGTCTAGGCCTCTCTTTTCTATTTACATTCACATCCAGATCATAATCAATCCCAGGTTTTTAATACATCTATACATTGATAACTTCCAAAATTATATCTCCTTCTCTAACAATCCAGCAAAGTTCTGGATTTCTATTTTGATCACCTTCTCAAAGTCTCTACTTGGCTGCTTACAAGGAATCTAAAGCATAACATGACTTCTCCATCTGAGTAGATGAGTCTAGGCCACTATCGTCTATCACCCAGTGACAATCTTCTAAGAGGCCCCCTCTAGGAAGTTCTTCACACAACCTCCAGAATCAGTTACCTTTGTAAAAACACAAATCAGCACTGTGGCAGGGATTGCTGAGATCCTGGTGGAGAATCTCTCAGAGCGGCTGCCAGCGGCCCTATGAGGCCATGGGGCCAGACTGGGAGGTGGCCTATGCTGCCGCTGAAGAGCAGGGCTCAGCGTGCGCCCTGGCTCAGTGCCCTGGCAGCTTGTCCCAGTGGGTCCAGCTCAATGGGCTCAATGTCAGTGTCACTTACTTCCCCACCCTACAGCAGACACTGTTCCAGGACCGAAGTTTTTCCTGTACCGCTTGTGGCAGGCCAAAGCCGATCTGGACTAAGACAAGGTGAGGGCCGCGCAGGCCCGCCAGGGGCCCTGGCCAGGGGCCCTGGCCCCGGGCCTGGGCCACAGGACAGCACTGCACCCTGGCGCCAACTGCTGCCTCAGGGACCCCCGTCGCTGTGCCAGGGGCGCCCTTTGCCCTCGCCTCCCACCTCCAGTGTTGGTGGAGGAGGTCCCCAAAACCTCTGACTTGGCTGCAGACCTACTTTTTCTCCCTGGACTCTGGCCCTGGGGTGAAAGGGGTGCCTATTTAATTGACAGGATCCCAGGGACCTTTGAGCTGTGTTGAACTCTTTGAGACATGGGAAGCTGGTCCTTAACAAAGCCTCACTGAGGAAGGAGTGTGGGAAGAAGCAGAATTTTACAACATCACCTCACTCATAAAACTTGTAAAGGACAAAATTAGAGAACGAGACAGCAAAACATCACAGGTGCAGTGAAGCATGTATACCCTGTGTTCAGTGTCAGGAGGAGGAGCTCACACAGATGGTGCCCGCCATGCCTGATGGCTGGAAATTTGAGCAGCTGTTCAGCATGGGCTCCTCTTACAACTATGGGAACGAAGACCAGGCCGAGCCCTTCCGTGTGGTTTCCAAGGAGCTGCCCAACACCCCATATGGCACAACCAGTGAGCCCAGCGAGGAGCCCAAGATTTTGCAGGAACAGGGCTCAAGGATGTGAGATGCAGCACTGACAGCCGAAGAAATGATATACTTTTGCCCAAGATTCAGTGAACCGCCATGTCTAGGAAGTACGTCTGTGAGAAGAAAACTGCTTTTGATCATTTCTCTAGAGATCTGGGTGTGCATCCTTTTTTGCCTCAGAGGTGGCTGGTGAGAGACAGCCCAGCTGTCTGAGGCCAGGCATCCCCATAGACAGGAGGCACAGGGGCCAGGGGGGCTCTCTGGGAGCCTGCTCTGTTCTTTCCCAGTGCTGCATGGGACTTAGGCAGGGTGCTCCCAACTAGTCTGTGCAGTCCTGAAGACCATATGAAGGGCAGGGCCCTTGGTGCTACATTTACAGTCTGTGATAGCAGCTCAGCCTCACCAGGAGGAAGGGGCAGCAGCCATGTGGATTGTCCAGCACACCATGGCTCAGGTCCAGATGCCTGGTGATCACTGCTTGAGCACCTGAACATCATCCCCGGGTCAGGGAGGATGCTCTGCCTTCAGTGTGATCAGTTAACAGTTTCTCAACCTCGGTGAAGACCCCTGACAATGGTGGACTCTGCATCATCACTACTTTCTGGGCACCTACACTGAGGACCAGCCTCCTTCAGAGCCAGGCTCTTATTCCAGCCTGCACAGCCAGGACAATCAAGGCTTCTTGATTTGTATTTTCCAGGCAAGAGAACTTTGTATCCCTTTTTAAAGTGTGGATAGATTACCCAATGTTTATACTCTTTAGAAATGCCTAAAAGTATTGCTATGTTTTAGATGGATCTGTCAAATAGTTAAAAGGGAAGTAGAAGTTTTGCCTCATGGTTTCCACCTGAGGGCTCATCAGGGAGCTGGTGCCCACCAGTGCCTTTGTCACACCTGGGATGGAGGCTAGGTGGAGGCCTGTCCCCTAGCTTCTGGAGCTGACACTCCCTCCGAGTCACGTTGAAGAGTTGGGATGTTTACAGTGCATCATGTGTCTCTTTCTCTCTGGCTCTGTTTTCTCTGTAAAACTATGCAGATTTTCTTTCTAATACTCCTGGAGCATTTGAGACTTGACACAACCTACATGACCCACCCAGTGTGCCATCCATGCTGCTGGGGTTGCTGTAGAGGCTGCCCCCTGCAGGATCTGATACTCTTGAGTTGGGGCTGGGGGTCTGGCCCCAGTGAGCAAGCTCTGCCTCTTGAACTCTGCTTCCCAGTGGAGCTGTGCAGACTGACCACTGGAGTTGCCTGTGTGAGGTCAGAGGCTCTGACACTGTCCAATGTCAATGCTTCCAGAAACTTCTTGCCTAGGTCCTCTTTTTTTTCTTCTTTGCCAATAGCCTGATTAACCAAGTTTTCCAGCATCTAGGATTTACCTCCTCCTTTTGTAAGGCCTCTTGTATATTGTTAAAGGTTCAGCTTAAACAATTTATAAAAACCTTTCTATAGGGCAGATTTAGTCTCTGGCTGACCCAGGCCTCACCAGCAGAGCTCCAAGGGAAGGTGTCCCTATTGGCTTTGGGGAGCTGCTGGGTGCTTAGCATTTTTGATTTTGACATTGACATAATAGGTAGGCTTGTGTATTGTTTTGTTTTTGTTTTTTAACTTAAAGATATTAAGACTTAATTCACTAAAATTTATTCTAAGGGGATATTTATACTTTTGTACTTTTTTAAATGTATCCATATTTTATCAGCTTACCATTTAATGCCTAAGTTTCTCCTGAAAATAGCAAATAAAATTGTGTATTTATGAATGAAAAAAAAAACCACAAATCAGATAATGCCACACACTTGTGCAGAATCCTCATACATTCTCCTTTCACACTGAGTAAAATTCAAACTTTTTTTCATGGCCTCCTCCTTCCTGGATACCTCTCTAACTTAACTTTCTACCACTCTCCTGATTCTTTACTCTTCTCTACTTTTGTGATTGTTCCTTGAAGGCATTAGCTCCTTCCTGCCTCTGGGCCTTTGCATCTGCTCTTCTTCTGCCTGTTATACTCTTCTACCATGTGTGCTCATGTCTTTGTCACTCACGTCATTCAGACATCCTAGAGAAGCCTTTCTGGACAATCCATCAAAAAATAGCACCTTAGCCAGGCACAGTGGTGCACATTTGTAATCCTCGCAGTTTTCAAGGCTGAGGCACAAGAATCTAAAGTTCAAAGTCTGCCTCTGCAACTTAGCAAGACTTGTCTCATAATAAAAAATAAAAGACAAAAGGGGCTGGGGATGTAGATAAGTGGTTAAGCAACCCTGGATTCAATCCCTGATAATCCCCCCAAAATAGCATTTTGCCTCTTCCCATGGCCACCACCCACTTTGACCATCTCCTTCCCCTGTTTACTCTTTTCCATTGCCCAATTACTACTTGATATTACATATTCACTTGCTTGTTATGTGTCCATTTAAAGCCTATGGAAGTTCATGAGCACAGGAATTTTGTGTGCCTTGTCCACTGCTGTTTCTTCAGAGCATAGAAGAAGTGCTCTCAATGCATATGAATGCAATATATATATTTTTGAACAAACAAATGAATTAATGGATTCTAAACAAATGTCCCTGTTTCACTCAATTAGAGTTGTGAATTTAATTTAGCAAACCCTATATATTGCTTACTGATTGGGAAATCTTAGGAGAGTTGTTTAATCTCCTTGTGCCTCAATATATTCATCTGTGAAATCTAATAAAATGTCACCTATTTCATTAAATATGAGGTTTGAATAAATGAATACATGAAGTGCTTATTGTGGAGTAATACCTAATAATAATAAGTATTCTATTAGAGCTTGCTGATATTGTTGGGTTTTGTTTATTTATTTATTTATTTATTTTGGTGATGCTTGGATTGAAACCAGGGCCTTGTGCATGTGAGGCATGCACCCTACAAACTGAGATATATCCAGCCTCCTGATATTGTTATTGTTACAGAAATCTAGACTTTCAAAGTTTAAATTAAGGAGGTAGAAGAAAGGGCCATTTTTCACATTATAAAGGATATTTGAAAATCATAACAAATGAATGTGTATTAGGATTTACAAAGCAGAGGTTAAAAATCGTAGAGAAACTTGAAATGAAAATCTTAGAAACTTCTGCCAATTAAAAATCAATCAGCAACTGGGTGTGGTGGCACATGCCTGTAATTACAGCAGTTTAGGAGGCTGAGGCAGAAGCACCTCAAGTTCAAAGCCAGCCTCAGGAAAAGCAACGTGCTGAGCAACTCAGTGAGACCCTGTCCCTAAATAAAATACAAAATAGAGCTGGGGATGTGGCTCAGTGGTCAAGTGTCCCTGAGATCAATCCCCAGTACTAAAAATAAATAAAATAAAAATCAGCAATAAAGACAAAGGAAGTCTGAAAGTATGATGGACACATTGAAATTTGATTAACAACCAAAAAAATTAGTTTATATACAACTTTGCAGGATAACAATTGCAGTATATATCAAAGCACATATGTATCTTTAAAACTAAATGCCACAATATAAGCAAAGAAGATGGAATCATTTCCCACTGTCTTTGTGCCTTCTACACCACATAACCACCATGTCCCTCTTTACTAACAGCTTTGATCTGGAGGAAGCAACATAATTTTTACTCCAGCCCAGACTTATCACATTAGTGCAAAGCCAATAAACTTGACCCACAAAAAGGGTTCTACAAATGAAGTTGATTGATTAGCTAAGTGTTAACTATCAATTCTGCACTAAAAATAAGCCAAAAATTGAAGCAAAAATATGGATTTTTTTAATAAAATTTGATTTTAAGCCAGTTGCTTATGCATTTATCTCAGTTTCTTTTTCTACATGTCATTAGGGAAAAATGTTTTTTTCTATCTTTTTTGTTGTTGTTATCTGCATTGTTCTGGTGTTTTTACTTTGTATTAATACCATCAGGATTCTGCCGTACTCTCCTTTGGCCAAACTGACTTGCCAAGCATGTAGCATTCTTCTGTTCCCACAAAGCAACCTCCCACCTTTTCTTAGAATTTCAAAGCATGCCAATGAAAGGAAATTGTGCTTGGTGTCTCAACATAGCTTGAGCCTCAGCCCTCCTGTCCCTCTAACAGCCAGATAAAAGAAGAGCTTCTCATAAAGACAGCTCTTAAGATTCAAGGGTGAATTAAAAATCAGTGAAGGTAACTATAGCACTATAAATACCATTCTAATTGAGCCTACTGCATATTCCTACTGTGATTTCAGATTGAAAATACAAAGCCACAGATATGGAATAAAGTATTGCTTAGGACATTTTGTGTTATAAAATGACTCAAAAAATAAAAAAAAAAAATTAAAAAAAATCACTCGCTTGTAATAACAGATCTTCCCTCCCTATTTAGTACCTTGTGAAGCAATTGGTTAAGCACTTATTATTATTATTATTATTATTATTATTATTATTATTATTTTTAAATCTTAACCAATTTGGAAATCTGAATGCTCCTTCTCAGAGAGATTGCCAACTGAGAAATTACATTTCATTCCATGACAGCAATTGTCTATGGGCTATTTATTTTAAATTTGTTAAGCATATCAGATTTAATCTAGAAAGTCCTTCATTTTTAAGTGTTCAAAGAGCATGTGAGCTAAAAGCTAAAATCAAGTCTTTCCAAGGATGGACACTTTTTGTTGTTGGTACAATAAAGATCTTTTGTGCTATTTTAAGAATTCCCTTGGCTAAAGATTTTGAATGCAGTAAGAAAATCTATAGACCTCAGACACTTGGCTAACCATGAAGGTCAACTTAAAGTTACAAGAACACTCATTACCTCAGTGCAAAAATTCAAGATGTCCACAGTGCCTTTCTCATTTTCATCATTGGCATCAGTTAAAGTCAAATACATATATATATATATATATATATATATATATATATATATATAGAGAGAGAGAGAGAGAGAGATGAATAGATGGATATAGATGCCTAAAAATTGTGCATTTTTTTTTCTAAAATGTAGTTTGGATATGTTTCTTCCTTACAGGAGAATATTTTGTAATGTCAACCTAAATCTGATTTTCCTCCTGCATTTCTTAAATTTTCTTGAAGTACCACCATCCTATCTATCAGGGAGACTTTTAATAGCAAAGTCATTTCTTAAAATTCTTCTCTTATTTCATCACCGTATGCACTCAGTTGCCAGGTTCTATTGGTTGTAGCTTTGCAATAACCTCTTGAGTGCCCTTCTCTTCAATCCCCCTAACTCGAGAGATTACCTGCCCTGCTGTGATAACTACTCCTACAATTTGTCCCTGCATTTAGCCTCTCCCTATATCAAAGCAAATAGTTCTGTTGAATCAATCTTTTAATGAACAACTATGATTTTTCATTCCCTTCTCAAATGTCTTACAAACTACAAAACAAAATCTAGATGCCCCTCTCTAGCATTTAAAACCAGAATATGACCATGATCTACCCTTGACCACTGAGCCACATCCCCAGCCCTATTTTGTATATTTTTTATTTAAAGACAGATGTTTCATGGAGCTGATTAACATCTCTCTGTTGCTGAGGCTCGATTTGATCCTCCTGTCTCTGCCTCCCAAGCTGCTGGGATTACAGATGTCTACCACCAAGCACAGTTCGTTTTTTTGTTTTGTTTTTAGTTGTAGATAGACATAGTACCTTTATTTATGTATTTATTTTTATATGGAGCTGAGGATGGAACCCAAGGCCTCCCAAGTATGACGCGAGTGCTCTACCACTGAATTACAAACCCAGCACCACGCCCGGCTTTTGTGCATAGTTTTTTAAAAACATTTTTAGTTGTAGCTGTACAGAATACTTTTCTCTATTTATTTACATTTTGTTGTGCTGAGGATTGAACCCAGTGCCTCACATGTGCTAGGCTAGCACTCTACCACTGAGCACAACCCCAGCCCTTGTGCATAATTTTTAATGAACATTTCACAGGAAAACAGGGAGCTAAAACTCCAAACCTCTGTTCTTGCATTCTGATGAAAGAAAATTTAAAGTCAGACAACAAAAGCCATGCAAGAGAACTTGATTATATGTAAATGTAAAGAGAAAGGAGGTGAAGTAAAATCCTATTGAGGCTTAAGCAGAGAGCACTGTCAAGAGAGAGGATGGGCTGTCTCCCAGCAGAGAATGACAAAGGAGACAATGCTGTCTCCAGGTTCATTACTGTGTGCTGTTTACCAGGAGAACTGGGACCGCCTTCTGCACTCTTTGCCAATCAGGTGTTCAACTCCTCCTTCCCCTCAGGCAGTGGAGTTTTGACCTTAACTGATCCTCTCTGGAACTGTCATGGTGGCCATCCTTTTGGGGGTTGGTGGACAGTCATCTACAAGTCAATCCCATGTTAATGTGGGTACTGGAGTCAATAGCCAGTTAGAAGTTACCTTAGTGCCCCTGAGCTACTAAAGGAGCCTTCGTTCCCACACCGATGGAAACCCCTGTAGCCATAATTCCTAGCCTCACACCAGTCTTAATGGGCCCTGTCAAGAGTTAGTCCCATTAATCCTTTTCTCTTGATGTATGTTCTCATTAGCGCCTTTGCTTCTATTTATTTTCTACAAATGAACTACCATACTTTGCTTTCTCATCTACTTTGGAAGTAGTTTAAAGAACACTTGTGACCTTGCCATGCATTGCACTACTCATCACTAGCTACTGCCTAACAGACAGTTATGCAGAACTATTCTACTTTCTTTATTATTAGGATGAAGCAACACTCCTGATTTGGCCCTAGCTTGTTCAAATAACATTTGAAACACCATCAATTCTAAATATGTCCCGAGTGAACACAGCACCTGGTAGTAACCATTTCCTAAAAAATAAAGTCTTTGTTTCACTATGAACTTTTTAGATCACCCTTAAGACATCATCAGATTTATTCTTATTTTGTTTTGTTTGTTTTTTCCTGTGTGTGCCTAGCAAAGTCTTGGTATTAAAACAAAACAAAACAGTGCCTCATTAAATATTGAATGAATGAATGAATGAATGAATGAATGAATCATCCACATAGTCAATCAATGAAATGAGCATGCACATAGTACTTGTTTCCTACTATCTCCATATTAAGAAATAGAGCCAACAAAGAGCTTGGTTCCTACTATCTCTGTATTAAGAAGAAAGCCAATAAAGAGCACTACAGATAACAGTAAATACTTGCTAAGTTTAATTCATGCAATTTTAGAGCCAAAGAGGACCTTAGAGATCATTCCAGTTATTTCCCTCCCCTCTATGAGTACATAGTGGTTTTGAATCTGTATTAGCAAAAACATTTAGATTTTCTCCCTCCTTGAGGGCAAAGACATTTTAATGACCAGTGTCCTTGCCTTCACCTCACCTGTTCACCTGTTGCTTGGGGGACTATAGGCACTCAAAACTTTCTGAGTGATGGTGTGAGAGTGCATGTAGCCCTCTGTTGTCCAATAAGCAGCCATTAGCTACATGAGGCTATTTAATTAATTAGAATTAAATAAAATTTAAAATTTATCCTTTGTCACACCAGCCTCATTTCAAGTGTTCTGTCATCATATGTGGCTAGTGACTACCACATAAGCAGAGAACAATCCCTTCATTGTAGAAAGTTTTATTGGCCAATGCTGGTCTAGATTATTTCCCTCAATTTGCAGAACTGAATGAGCTCAGGGAAGTTGTCACTTGCACAAAAACAAGCTATTAGGAGCAGAACTGGAAGTAAAACTAGAAACTCCTAAATCAAATCCATTGTTGTTAAGTTATAGATGATTCATTGCAGAATTCCAATTATGTGTAACCTTAACTTAGAGTTCCAGTGATATTATATGAAACATAATCTTTGCTTTATGATTGCTATAGAAGTGATTTGTATTTTAATTATCAATTTGCATGTTTTATAAAAAAATACACAACAGGTACAAAATGTATCTAGGAGTTCTGTACTTCTGGTGTATGAGGAAAAAATGATGCTAACTTTCAAAATGCTTTCAATGTGTTTAGCAAAACAAAATATTAAAATATTATGGGTTTGTGCCAATTTAATTAGAAAAATTGATTATAGAATAGGCTCTGGTTTTAAAGGGTGCTTTTTATTTTGGTTTCTTTTAATGCAGTCCTAGATTTACTGATTTGTAAAAATTGAGTGGATCTTAAACAACAAATGAATACAGTTTGTTATGACTTGAAATTCAAAATTGGTTTGAATTTGAAAAGATTTTTTTTTCTGCTTTTATAGGGAGCATCAGTGTTTTTTTCAATGCTTTTAGAGAAAGAGTCTCATTTTCTACAACTTCCATGATTTGTTTTTTTATGAAATTAGTGTTTAGTGTTCTCTGGAAAAAGAGAAATCCAGTTCAGCCTGATAGGAGCAGAATAATTATAAAGAGGTGACAAACACACTGTTCCTGATCATTCCTCTGGCTTCCCTAACAGTAGACTATCAAGAAGGCTAGGAAAGGAAGTACCAAGTAAGAATTTGGAGATCCCCTTCAGGCTATCCCCTAGAGAGGACTTAGAGCTCTAACAGTTGCTCAGCTGAAGATCACTCTTGATCCACTCGAGTTATGTCCTAACTAGAAAAAAGTTCTTGAAAAATCTTTCTCGTTTCTTTTTCTCTCTTCATTTTTTCATTTGAGCTTTCTACTTATACACAGTCGTTGAGTTCATCCCAACAAATTCATGGTATTTTGTTTTGCTTTTTATTCTAGGAATTGAACCCAGAGGCACTTGACCATGGAGCTACATCCCCAACCCTTTTTTATTTTTTATTTTGATCTCCTAAGTTGCTTAGGGCCTTACTAAGTTTTCCAGGCTGGCCTCTAACTTGTGATCCTCCTGCCTCAGCCTTCTAAGTTGCTGGGATTACAGGTGTGCACTGCCACATCTGGCTAAACATTATAGTTTCTGATAGAAAATTCTACAATCTAACATTTGTTTTTAAAAACTACAAAGGCAATTTTTCATCTTTCCATAGAAATTTGAACATGGGTCAAACAAAAAGAACTAGTGATGAAAGAGATCAAGTTTTAGCATTAAAAGATAATTCAGAAAGGTTCTATATTTGAAAGCCTTTATTCATCAATCAGGTAAACTAGTATTCAAGATGATTATGTATCAGTTCTTAGGGATCAATAATATCTATTCAACCACAATACCAAAGAAAAATGTGTGTATACCACCACATTTCTTCAGAAGTGAACTTTTTTTTTTTATTTTTTTTTTAATTTTTTATTGTTGGTTGTTCAAAACATTACAAATTTCTTGATTTATCATATTTCACACTTTGATTCAAGTGGGTTATGAACTCCAATTTTTACCCCATATACAGATTGCAGAATTACATCAGTTACAAATCCATTGATTTACATATTGCCATACTAGTGTCTGTTGTGTTCTGCTGCCTTTCCTATCCTCTACTATCCCCCCTCCCCTACCCTCCCCTCCCCTCTTCTCTCTCTACCCCCTCTACTGTCATTCATTTCTCCCCCTTGTATTATTTTTCCCTTTCCCCTCACTTCCTCTTGTATGTACTTTTGTATAACCCTGAGGGTCTCCTTCCATTTCCATGCAATTTCCCCTTCTATCTCCCTTTCCCTCCCTCCTCTCATCCCTGTTTAATGTTAATCTTCTTCTCCTGCTCTTCGTCCCTACTCTGTTCTTAGTTACTCTCCTTATATCAAAGAAGACATTTGGCATTTGTTTTTTAG
>NW_026000248.1:169522-177996 GCF_001458135.2 Marmota marmota marmota | reverse complement strand
TCCTGACCGGTCCTCAGCAGGACCCGGACCGAGAAGCAGTTTCCGCGGGCTCCTTAGCCCTGGGCCAGGGCAGCTCCGGGAGCCAGAACTCTGCCGCTCCATGCTTGGTGTATGCCCTGATAAGAGCAGGCTCCAAGAAGCACTCAGGCACTGAGACTGAGTAATCTGTCTGCAAGCCGCAGGCGAATGGCAGCCTGAAATTACCTGTTCTATGGCTGAATGAGCTGCCGTCAGTCGAAAATAGGGATGGTGACGTCAGCTCTCCAATATGGTGGCCTCTGGCCTCCTCTGTGGTCTGACCGGTGTGGAGAACCGAGATGGACCACTTCCTTCCCCCGTCTCGATCCCAGAATTCAGCACTGAGTACAGCGCTTGCACGGCTGGCAGAAACTGCAGCGCTGTATCCCTGCGCCGCTGTCTCCTCGTTTCCCAGCGCGCGCTGCAGACTCTAGCCGCGGGGCGATTTGCTGAATAAGCAGTGTTACCCTCTGTGAAACAAATCTCTCGCATTTGAGTCCCCGTAGCCGATCCTCGTGCGATGGAAATCCTTCCTCCAGGTTCTGGAGCACCCCACTATTGCTGTAAATTCCTAACAAGATAGCCTTTAGCAGTCCTGACTCGTCATACTCCCACACAGTGATGCGGCACACGGGGGCAATGCACTCCCCTCGCCGCCATCTTATCCTCTCCAGAAGTGAACTTTTTAAAAACTTTTTTAGATGTTGATGGACCTTTATTTTATTCATTTATTTATATACAGTGCTAAGAATTGAACCCAGTGCCTCACACATGCTAGGCAAGCACTCTATCACTGAGCCACAACTCCAACCTAGGAAGTGAATTTAAAAAAAAAAAAAAGAACCTTTTTCTTGGCTAGGAATGTAATTATTTTTAGGTCCTTTGTGTTTTTTAAATCTCTCTCTCTCTCTCTCTCTCTCTCTCACACACACACACACACAAATTTTATAGACTTCCAATAGGAACCAGGCTGATAGAGCCTTTTCCATCTACAACACCTGGCTTCAAAGGTCATTCTTGACACTAATATGCAGCCATCAGATGGGAAGAAGAATGACAGGATCACACCAAGGAGTTCTTCATGAACCAGACTTGGAAGTTGCACATATTTTGTTGACTGAAATTTTCTTGCAGCTACATCTAATTACTAGGAATAGTTTAAGTAAGAAATCTCAGCTTTGGGAGTTGAAGGTGTTTGCTCTAAGAAATTTATAACTTCATTTTTTTTTACAAGACCAAGGTAATATTTATACTATTAGGGCTCTTCATTTGAGGAGTTTGTTTTCAATTAAGCTTGCAGTTGGTAGGATAAGGAGGATGATGGTGAAGTATAAGACTGATGCTAGTTGACCAATAATAGTGAATGGGATAGTGTAAATAGGTCAGCTACCAGGATTCAGAATATACACTAACTCAATGATAGGAACATCATGCTACTTTGTTTAGATATGTGGAGTATAGGAAAGAGTATAAGAATTAGGATAGAGAAAATTAAGGCCAATATGCCTCCTAGTTTATTAGGAATAGATCGGAGGATGGCATAGGCAAATAGAAAGTATCATTCTGGTTTTATGTGAGGGGTTGTTTAAAGGGCTAGCAGATGTGTAATAATCGGGGTCTCCTAGGAAATCTGGTGAGAATAATTCAAGGACTATTAGGACTAGGATAAGGAGAAGGACCCCAAGGATGTCTTTGATAGTACAGAATGGGTGAAAAGGGATTTTATCTGAGTCAGAGATAAGGCCAGAGGGATTGTTTGACCCTGTCTCATGGAGGAAAAGAAGGTAATTATTACTGGTGCTGTGATAATAAATGGTAGTACAAAGTGAAATGCAAAGAATCATGTTAAAGTAGCTATGTCAAGTGAGAACCCTCCTCAAATTCATTTGACCAGGGTGGTTCCAATGTAGGGGATAGTAGAAAGAAGATTTGTAATTATGGTTGCCTCTCAGAATGATATTTGGCCTCAGGGAAGAACATAGCCTATAAATGCTGTGGCTATTACAGCAAAGAGAAGAATAACTCATGTTTCATGTTTCAGAGTGGTGTAGGACCCATAATACAACCCTCGGCCTATGTGAAGAAAGAGACAGATAAGGAATATTGAGGCGCTGTTACCACGTATATAACGAATGAGTCAACCGTAATTAATGTCTCCACAAATGTGAGTGACAGATGAGAAGGCTGTTAGGGTGTCTGATGTGTAGTGTATTGCTAGAAATAGCCCTGTAAGGATTTGGATAGCTAGGCAGAGGCCTAAAAGGGAACCAAAGTTTCGTCATGTGGAAATATTAGAGGTTGCAGGTAAGTCGATAAAGGGGTGGTTGACGATTTTAATTAAGGGATGAGTTTTGCGGATGTTTATCATTAATGTTTTTATAGTTGAATAACAATGATGATTTTTCATGTCATTGTTCATGGTTAAATTCCATGTAAAAATAATGACATATGTTACATATTTATTAAGCATACTTTTTTTTTTTAGGTTTTGTAGGATTTTCCTCAAAGCCGTCTCCTATTTATGGTAGATTAGGGTTAATTGTTAGTGGAGGAATTGGGTGTGAGGTGGTATTATATTTTGGAGGGTCTTTTTTAGGTTTGATAGTATTTTTAATTTATTTAGGAGATATGTTAGTGGTATTTGGTTATACTACAGCTATGGCAACGGAAGAATATCCTGAGACGTGGGTGTCAAATGTAGTAATTTGGGTTGTACTGTTGTTAGGATTTTTAATGGAGTTTTTGATTGTTATGTTTATGGCATTGTATGATGAGGTAGAGATTGTGATTGAATTTAAGAATTCTGAGGATTGAATGATGTTTGAGGGGGGATGAGTTAGGGTTGATTCCTGAGGATTTAATGGGGGTGGCAGCTATGTATAGTTATGGGAGTTGATTGATGGTTGTGGCAGGTTGATCATTATTTGTTAGTATTTTTATTGTAATTGAAATTACGCATGGAAATAGAGTACAGTGATAGTTGCTAGTAGTGTTGAGATTAGGAAGGATAGGAAATACAATTTGATGAGACCCTTTTGGTTTGAGGTTTTAACAGAGGCCGTTGAGTGAAGGTTGGCAATGAGGTTGAGGATGGCTTTTTCTAATCAGACTAGGTCTAGCAGGGTTGATGAGAGTTTTTGACTCATAACGAGGTTAAGGTAGGGAACTGAGCGGTGAATAATAGTAGGGAAATAGCCTAATAATTTGGAAAACTTTGATGTGCTTCAGTACATTTTAGTTTTAAGATAGAGGGTTAATAAATTTAGTTCCATAGCAATTATAAATCTTAGAATGGTGATTAGTAGTGCTGAGATTTTTAGATACATAGGCATGGTTAGTACTGGAACATTTATAGGCGGGATGTTGTAGGAAAGGATAAATCCTGCAAAGATACTGCTGATTAGAAAGTGTTTAATTGAATTAAGTAGCTGGGGGTTGTTTTCATTGATAGAGATTAGTGTTGAAAATCGAGGCTGTCCTTTAAGAGCATAGAAGATAATTCGTGTACAGCAGTTAGGGAAGTGGCAAGAAGTGTGATAGTAAGGGCTCAGGCATTGGTGGTATATGATGTGTTTGCAGACTCAATAATTAGGTCTTTGAAATAAAATCCAGTTAGATAAGGGGTCCCTGTTAGTGCTAAGCTTCCAATAATGAGTGAGGATGGGGTGAATGGAAGGGCTTTGAATAGGCCTCCTATTTTTCGAATATCTTGTTCATCATTTAGGTTATGAATTGATTGACCCAGAACATATAAATAGTATAGCTTTGAAGAATGCATGGGTGCAGATGTGGAGAAATGCTAAGTGGGGTTGGTTAATTCCAATAGTGACTATTATTAATCCTAGTTGGTTGAGGTAGAAAATGCGATAATTTTCTTAATATCATTTTGGGTGAGGGCACAGATGGCAGTGAATAAGGTGGTAATGGCTCCCAGGCAGAGAGTAAGTGTTTGGATAGTCTTACTATGTTCTATTAGGGGATAAAAACAAATAAGGAGAAATACTCCTGCTACTACTCTAGTGCTGGAGTGGATTAGAGCTGATTAGGGAGTAGGGCCTTCCATGGCAGAGGGCAATCAGTGGTGTAGGCCAAATTGGGCGAATTTTCCTGTTGCTGCTAAGAGTAAGCCTAGGAGGGGAAGTAGAGATACATCTATTATGAAGAGTTGTTTAGTTCTCATGAGTTTGAGTTGAGTAGAAATCATGCTATGGCTGAAACAAATCCAATGTCACCAATTCGGTTGTATAGAATAGCTTGGAGAGCTGCTGTATTAGCATCTGTACGATCATATCATCAACCAATATGTAAGAATGATATAATGCCTACTCCCTCTCAGCCAATGAAGAGTTGGAATAGGGTGTTGGATGTGACTAAGATTATCATGGTAATGAGGAATATTAGTAGATATTTGAAGAAGCGGTTGATAAAGAAGTCTGAGTGTATATATCATATTGAGAATTCTATGATTGATCATTTAACAAATAGTGATATGGGCATGAATAGCATAGAGAAGTAATATAATTTGAAGCTTATGGAGAGAGTAAAAGTTTGAATTGTCATTCATTGTCAGTTTGAAGTAACAAGTTCATACTTTGAATTGATAAATATTAGTGTTGGAATTATACAAAATGAATATGCACAGATAATAGATGTTTTTACATAGTTTGGGTAGTTGCTGTGTTTATAGGAGTTGGTTATGGTAAGGAGAATGGGGAAAGTTAGTGTAAGAAGTGACATAAGGATGAGTGAAGAAAATATACTAATTACTTTTATTTGGAGCAATTTTTTGCTCCTAAGACCAATGGATTGCTTCTATCCTATAAAAGTTAAGAAAGTCATGGGTGTAATCATGGAGAGCATGAATTAGCAGTTCTTGCACACTTTCTTGGTAAATAAGGGATTATGATTCTCTATTGTTAGATTCACAAGCTAAAGTTTTATTTAAACTATATTTACAGTATAAATGTCCCAGGGTGATAGTAGGATTTGCTGATAGAATGATAAGTGGGAAGAGGTGAAGTAACATGAGTGTGTTTTCTCACGTGAAAGAAGGATTAATGTTAGACATGTGGTATGTAAATTTTCCCCATTGTGTTATGATATATATATATATATATATATATATATATATATATATATTGAGTAAAGGGCAGTGATTAATATATTAAGGCCAGTTAAAGTAATCATAATATTTGATCAGGTGAATTATGATGTGATAATGAATAGTTCTCCAATCAAGTTAATTGTGGGGGGAAGAGCTAGATTAGTTAGACTAGCCAGAACTCATCATGTTGCCATAAGGGGAAGAATGGATTGTAAGCCTTGGGCTAGCATTATAGTCTGGCTATGAATTTGCTCATAATTAGTGTTTGCGAGACAAAATAGTATGGAGGATGTTTATCCATGATCAATTATTAGTGCTGTGGTTCCTATAAAGCTTCAGGGTGTTTGAATTACAATTGCTACAATAACTAATGCTATATTACTTACTGATGAGTAGGCGATGAGGATTTTAGGTCTTTTTGTTGTAAGCAGATTGAGCTTGTTATAATTATATCCCATAGCGATAACATAATAAAGGGATATGCCATATTACTTGCAATAGGGTGAAGTAGAGCTGAAATTTGGATTATTCCATATCTGCCAAGTTTGAGTAGAATAGCTGCCAGGATCATGGAGCCAGCAACAGAGGCTTCAATATGGGCTTTGGGGAGTCAAAAGTGGAGACCATATAAGGGTATTTTTACTATAAAGGCTATAATACATGCTAGTCACAAGATATCACTAGTTCAGGAAGAAGAGAGTACAGATGACTGTTATATACAGATAATAAAGTTTATGGACCCGGTGGATTTTTGAACAGACTAATGCTACTAGAAGGGGAAGGTAGCCTACCAGAGCATAAAATAGGAAGTACAGTACTGCATTTAGACGCTCACTTTGCTTTCCTCATTGAGTAAGAATAATTAATGTGGGGATTAGGGTGGCTTTGGATAGAATATACAATATGATTAGTTTGGTGGCTGAAAAAGTTATAATTAAAAATGATTGGGCTGGGGATGTGGCTCAAGTGGTAGCGTGCTCGCCTGGCATGCGCGTGCAGCGCTGGGTTCGATCCTCGCACCACGTACAAATAAAGATGTTGTGTCTGCCGAAAACTAAAAAATAAATATTTAAAATCTCTCTCTCTCTCTCTCTCTCTCTCTCTCTCTCTCTCTCTCTCTTTAAAAAATGATTGAAAGGAAATTAGTATAAGAATATAAAGTTTTTTTTAGGATCAGTGGCTCTCGGGCTAAGTGGTTTTGGCTTGCTATAATTATAAGGGGAAGGAGTCATGGTGTTAAATCAGTAAAGGGGAAGATAGGGGATCTGAGAAGAAAGTTAGTGATAAAATTAGATCTGTGTTTGCTGTTTGATTTAATGTAAGGAGCACAATTAAGCTGATTATCAGACTATGGATCGAGGGGTTGATTCAAATTATTGAGGGTTTTGAGAATCATATAAGGGGGGAGAGTAGAATTGTAGGTATAATAATTTTTAACATTGAGGGATATTTAGGTTCTGAACATAGTCTAGTCCATATGTGTTAGACACTATTACAAGGAGAGCTAACCCTAAGGATGCTTCACACGCTGCAAATACTAGTAAGACAATAGGGATTATAAATGATAAGAAAAAGTGAAAGTTTAGAATTAGGAGGGAGCATAAGACAAATATAGATAATATTTGCATTATGCATTCTAGGCCTAGGAATGATGATATCAAAGGAGACAAGGAAAGATGTCGTATAAGCTAGGAGGATGTTAAGTATGATAATAGGCATTTTGATAATTATGGTAACCCATAGTCTAGTGAGTCAAAATCACTTGTTTTATCTTAAACTAATTATCATATTCAATTCATTCTAAGCCTTTTTTAACTCATTCATAGGCTAACCAAAGTATGAGAATTAGAACTAGAAAAAAGTTATAGTTAGTATAAGATTGAGATTGTTTGAGAGGCTCAGGGAAGGGGGAGAAGTAGAGAAATTTCTAAGTCAAATAAAAGGAATGTAATTGCAACAAGGACAAATTTTATCGAGAATGGTAGGTGGGTAGATCCTATGGGATCAAAACACATTCATAGGGACTTGCTTTTTCAGTGTATACATTTAGCTGGGGTAATCAAAATGCCACTGAGATTAGTAATAGTGCAATAGAAGAATTGATAAGTAGGGAGATTATAAGGTTTATTACTCTCTCCTGCGTTTTACCAAGGCTTATTGATTGGAAGTCAACTGTACTGATTAATACTAAGGGAGTATGAGCCTCATCAATAAATAAATACATAATGGAATAGTCATACAATATCTACAAAATGTCAGTATCATGAGGCTGCTTCAAATCCAAAATGGTGATTAGATGGAACGTGGAAATTTAATTGATGGATAAGGCATACTAAGAGCAAGGTTGACCCAATAATAAGGTGGAGACCATGAAAGCCTGTAGCCATGAAAAATGTTGTGCGATATACACCGCTTGAGATTGTGAAAGATGTTTCTAAGTATTCTGAGGCTTGAAGTAAGGTTAAATATAATCCTAGTGCAATATGATGGATAATGCTTGAACTATGTGTTTTCGGTCCCCTTCAGTTAGACTGTGATGGGCCCAGGTAATTGAGACCCCTGAAGCTAAAAACACGGAGGTGTTGAGTAGTGGAACTTCTAGGGGATTAAGTGGGTTAATTCCCATTGGAGGTCATCAGCTGCCTAATTCTGGAGTGGGAGCTACGCTGGAGTGATAAAATGCTCAGAAAAATCCAGCAAAGAAGAATACTTCTGAAATGATGAATAGGACTATCCCATATCATAAACCTTTTTGAACAATTGTTGTATAGTGCCCTTGGAATGTACCTTCATGTACAATATCTCATCATCATTAGTATATTGTAAGGATGATGGCTATTATGCCTAACATGAGGAGAAAAGAGGAATTAAAGTGGAACCATCTTACTAGGCCAGATGTTAAGAGTAGGTGAGAAAGGGCTCCTGTTAAAGGTCAGGGGCTAGGATTAACTATATGATAGGCATGGGTTTGGTGGGTCATTAAGTATTATCACATAAATATAAACTTACTAGGAGGGTAAAGACATAGGCTTGAATTACTGCTACAGCAAATTCAAGTATTGTTAATATACTAGAATAATAAAAGTTAGGATAGCTGTGGGAGGGCTAATTGATGTTAATACTAGGGTGGCTCCTCCGATTAAGTGTATAATAAAGTGGCCATCTGTAATATTAGCTGTTAGTCGTTTGGCTAGTGCTATGGGTTGAATAAAAAGGCTAATTGTTTTGATAATAATTAATATTGGATTTCCAGTTTTCCCAACACCATTTGTTGAAGATGCTATCCTTCCTCCATTGCATGCTTTTAGCTCCTTTATCAAATATAAGATAGCTGTAGCTTTGTGGATTAGTC
>NW_026000248.1:150231-167548 GCF_001458135.2 Marmota marmota marmota | reverse complement strand
GGAAAGGGAGAGAAAAGGGAAATTGCATGGTAATGGAGGGAGATCCTCATTGTTATACAAAATTACATATAAGAGGTTGTGAGGGGAATGGGAAAATAAACAAGGAGAGAAACGAATTACAGTAGATGGGGTAGAGAGAGAAGATGAGAGGGGAGGGGAGGGGAGATAGTAGAGGATAGGAAAGGTAGCAGAATACAGCAGTTACTAATAGGGCATTATGTAAAAATGTAGATTTGTAACCGACGTGATTCTGCAATTTGTATTTGGGGTAAAATTGGGAGTTCAAAACCCACCTGAATCAAATGTATGAAATATGATATGTCAAGAGCTTTGTAATGTTTTGAACAACCAATAAAAAAATAATTAATATTGGGATAAGGGAGAGAGGGGTTCCTTGTGAAAGAAGATGGGCGAGGGATGCTTTAGTCTTGTGGTGGAAACCAATAATTACTGCACCTGCTCATAGGGGTATAGCCATTCCTAAGTTCATTGACAGCTGGGTTGGTTGGTATAAAGGAGTGAGAGAGTAGACCTAGTAGATTTGTAGAGCCCATGAATGTAATCAGTGAAATTAGTATTAGGGATCAGGTTGATCATTTTGGGTTATGTATTGCCATTATTTGTTTTAGTACAAGTTGAATTAATCACTGTTGGAATGATACTAGGTTGTTGTTGATAAGTTGTTTGGGTGAGGGAAAGAGGATGTTGGGGAACATAATAATAAAGATAACAATAAGAAGTCATATTATTGTAGGGATAATGAAAGTGGCAAGTAAATTTTCGTTCATCTTTCTTCTCATACAGTTTTGTGTTCAGTTAATCTAATGTCTTTTGGGGAAGGGTTAGACGGGTACAGATGGTTTGAAATTTTAAGTTGAAATATAAAAAATCAGGCTAGGATCATTGATAAAATTGTAACAAATCATGTTGATGTGTCTAATTGGGGCATCTCATTATGAGGAGATTTTGGCTCCTAATCTTCAACTTAAAAGACTGATGCTGCTGTAGCTTCATAATGAATTTATAACATTGGTGAGGATCAATTTTCAAAGTGTTTTAATGGGACCAGATCAAGGACGATTAGCATAAAGCTACAGATTTCAGAACATTGCACATAGTAAAGCCCCAGCCATGTTGATGTTAAGGTAGCCTGATTAAGTCAACCTGGAATTGCATCCATTTTTAAGCCAAGGGATGGGACCACTCAGGAGTGGAGCATGTCTTCAGATGAAATTAGTATTCGCACAGGTACCTCTATTGGACGTACTACTCAGTTATCTACTTCCAGAAATCGAGGATCTCCTGGGGCCAGATCCGAGGTTGGAATCATATAGGAGTCAAAACTAAGATCTTCGTAGTCTGTATATTCATAACTTCAATATCACTGATGGCCTATAGTTTTTACCATTAGAGATGGGTCGTTAATTTTGTCTATTATGTATAGAATACAGAGTGAGGGAAGGGCAATTAAGATGAGAATAATAGCAGGAAGAATAGTTCAGATAGTTTCTACTTCTTGGGCGTCTATGGTACTTGTATGGGTTAGTTTTGTAGTTAATATCAATGAGATAATGTAGAGGACAAGAGAGCTAATTAAGAACACAATTATAAGAGTGTGGTCATGGAAGTGTAGGAGCTCTTCTATAATAGGTGATGTGGCATCTTGAAATCCTAATTCAAGGGAGTATGCCATAGAGATGTAAAGGAGTTTAACCTATAAGTTAACTTTTACAAAGTTATGTAATTATTTTACTAATATCTCATGAAGAAAGTCATAACGGTTATGGAGCTGGCTTGAAACTAGTTTTAGGAAATTCAATTCTTCCCTTTCTTGGTCCAGGCTTTAATAAAAGTTGGTTCTTCAAATGTGTGATAAGGTGGAGGGCACCCGTGTAGTCATTCTAAGTTATTGGGTGTTAACTCTATGGTAAGAACTTCTTGTTTTGATGTGAATGCCTCTCAAATTATAAAAATTATAATTATGATAGCCATGAGGGAAATAAATGAGCCCATCAAAGATATAGTGTTTCATGCCGTGTATGCATCTGGGTAGTGGGAGTATCGACATGGTATTCCTGATAATCCCAAGAAGTGTGAGGGGAGAAAGTTAAATTTACCCCTACAAACATTACAGTAAAGTAGATTTTAGCTCATATATTATTTAGCATATACCAGAAAAAAGGGGAAATCAGTGAACAAACCCTCCTATGATGGCAAATATGGCTCATATAGATATGACATAGTGAAAGTGGGCTACAACATAATATGTAACATGTAAGACAATATCTAATGAAGAGTTAGCCAGAATGATTCCTGTTAGCAGGAATCTGCTAACCTCCAATGGTGAATAAGAAAATGAAGCCGAGGGCTCATTGTATTGCTGGTGACCATTTAATATTACCTCCATGTAAGGTTGCCTAGTCAATTGAAAACTTTACCCCTCTTGGAATAGCAATAATTAAAGTTTCAGATTTGAAGTAAGCTCGGGTATCATCGACATCTATCCCAACAGTGAACATGTGGTGCACTCATACAATGAATCCGAGAAAACCAATAGATATTATAGCTCATACTATTCCTATATAACCGAATGGTTCCTTTTACCTGACTATATTTTACAATATGGGAGATAATACCAAACCCTGGTAGAATAAGAATATAGATCTCAGGGTGCCCAAAAACTCAGAATAATTGTTGATAGAGAATAGGATCTCCACCTCCCACAGGGTCAAAGAATATAGTATTTAGATTTCGATCTGTTAGAAGTATTGTAATCCCTGCTGCAAAGACTGGAAGAGATAAAAGAAGTAATACTGCTGTGATTAGTATGGATCATATGAACAGAGGTGTTTGATATTGGAATATAGCAGTGGGTTTTATGTTAATAATTGTAGTAATAAAATTAATCGCTCCTAGAATTGATGATAATCCTGCTAAGTGAAGGGAGAAGATGGTTAATCCTACTAAGGCTCCCGCATGGGCAAGATTTCCAGCTAGTGTGGGATATACTGTTTAACCTGTTCCCGCACCTGCTTCAACTATAGAAGGAGCAAGCAAGAGGAGGAAGGATGTGGGAAGGAGCCAGAAGCTCATGTTATTTATATGGGGAAATGGCATATCAGGGGCTCCGATTATAAGGGGTACTAATCAGTTCCCAAATCCATCAATCATAATTGCCTGACTATAAAGAAAATTATAACAAATGCGTGTATAGTTATGATAAACATTATAGATCTGATCATCGCCTAACAGGGCTCCGGGTTGGCCTAATTCAGCCCAAATTAATAGACTAAGTGCTGTTCCTTCTATTCCAGCTCAAGTGCCAAATAGGAGGTAAAGTGTTCCGATATCTTTGTGATTAGTTGAGAAGAATCAACGGTTGATGAACATAGGTAGATGGTAAAATGGCCGAGTAAGTATTAGAATATAAATCTAAAGACAGAGGTTGAGCCCTCTTTTTACCAAGCCCAGAGGTGAATAATCACATTGAATTGCAAATTCAAAGGAGCAGCTTTGAATCAACTCTGCCAGGGCTTCTATGGCCTTTTTACTTACCACAGGAGAAGTAGATTGAAGCCAGTTGAAGTAGGAATTTAGCTGTTAACTGAAGTTTTATGGGTTTAAATCCCATTAATTTAGATGGAAAGGGCTTAGCTTAATTAATTTATTTGCATTCAATTGATGTAGGGTAGAGTCTTGCAGTCCTTAACTCAGGAATTATGTGTTGGACACTTACTTAGGGCTTCGAAAGCTCTTGGTCTGGGTTAACCTAAATTCCTAGCTCAGAGATGATAGGAGAGGTGTGAGTGGTAGGGAGAGGGTAGAGATAATAATAAAGTTTGGTAGAAGGGGAGTTAGTTTTGTATTTTTAAATTGTCACTTTATTTTAGTGTTGTTAAAGGTTGGAAATAGGGTTAGGGATGTAGAATAAATAAGTCATGTGTAGAAATATAAATTTAGGAGGGCTAGTATTGCTATTATTATAGAGAAGATAATATTCTTGTTTGAAATTAGTTCCTTAATAATAATTCATTTGGGGGCAAATCTGGTTAGAGGAAGTAATCCTCCTAGTGATATTAGTATGATTAGAATTGATGGGGTTAGTAGGAAGAATTTATTTCATAAATTTGATAAGGAGAGGGTAGAAATTTTTTGTTGTATTGGAGAAGTATAAATATATTAATGGTAAGTGTAATATAAATGATTAAATTAAATATTGTCAAAGTTGGATTATATGTAATAATTGCTATTATTCATCCTATATGCGTGATTGATGAATATGCTAAGATTTTTCGTAGTTGAGTTTGGTTGAGTCCTCCTCAGCCTCCTAACACAATAGACAGAATTCCCATAAGTAATATAAGGGTGGAGTTTATGGAAGATGAAATTTGATATGCATGGAGATTGGGGCAATTTTTGGTCATGTTAGTAGGATTAGTCCTGATTTAAGTGCAATTCCTTGAGTGACCTCTGGTACTCAAAAGTGAAATGGGGCAGATCTCATTTTTATTGAGTGTGCTATTGTGAATATAAATGATGAGATTTGATTGCATGAATTGGATAGGGTGCATTGGCCTAAGTTTTTAAAATTAAAAATTGTGCCTATTATTAAGATTATTGATGCAGTGGCTTGAATTAGGAAATATTTGCATGCAGCTTCTGTGGATTGGGGATACCTTTTATCTATTAGGATGGGAATAATTGCCAGCATACTTCTTTCTAAGCCTACTCAAATAAGTAGTCAGTGGGAGCTGAATAGTGTAATTATTGTTCCAGAAAATAAGGTGAGGTAGATTGTGGAGGAGTTTAGGGGATTAATTAATACCGGAAGGATATAAACCAACATTTTCAGGGAATGGGCCCGATAGCTTATTTAGCTGACCTTACTTTTTAGGACACAATGTAAAGGTAGCATGAAGAATTTTGAATTCTTAGGATTAGGTTCAAGTCGTATGATTCTAAAAATAAGAGGATTTAAACCTCTATTATTTACTCAATCAAAACAACTCTTTTATCAAATGTATTTCTTAGATTAGGGGTGGTACACATGCAGTGATAATGGGAAGGGAGATATGTCATATGCATAGGACCAGAGTGAGGGGTAGGAAGCTTTTTCATAAAAGATGCATAATTTGATCATAGTAAAATCGTGGATAGGATGCTCAAATTCATAGAAGTTAAAATGATGGTTTTTAGGGTGAAACTGAGTGTAAAACTTTCAGGAAGGGAAGGGTTGAGTAATTCCCCTATAAAGAAGGTTGCTGTTAGGGCATTTATTATAATAATATTTGTGTATTCAGCTATAAAAAATAAGGTGAAAGGGCATATTCGACATTGAAGCCTGATACAAGTTCTGATTCTCCTTCTATTAAGTCAAACGGAGTTCGGTTGGTCTCTGCTAGTGTTGAGATGAATCACATTATTGCTAGGGGTCATGTCGGTAGTAGTAGTCATGTGAACTGTTGAGTAGTAATAAGGATAGATAGAGTAAAGGAGCCATTTATTAGCAATACAGAGAGGAGAATAATGGCTAGTGTTACTTCATATGAGATTGTTTGTGCTATGACTCATAATGCTCCGATTAGAGTGTATTTAGAGTTGGAGGCTCAGCCTGACCACAGGATTGCATATACAGCTAGGATTGAGGTAGTGAGAATAAATAGTATGCCTATATTTATGTCGATCAGGGGTTGGGGTATGGGTAGGGGGATTCATATGGTAAATGCCAGGGTTAGGGCTAGGGTAGGGGCAACAATAAATAATATAATTGATGATGTCAAAGGTTTTATAGGCTCTTTAATGAATAGTTTTATTGCATCGGCAAATGGTTGGAGTAAGCTGGTGGGCCCGACGACATTGGGGCCTTTACAGAGTTGTATGTAGCCTAGTATTTTTTGTTCAATAAGGGTTAGGAAAGCTATGGCTACTAGGATTGGGATAATTAGGAGGAGGAGGTTTACTAGAAACATTAATGTTAAGAAGAGGAACTGAACCTCTGATATAAAGTTTTAAGTCTTATGCAATGACGGGGCTCTGTCATCTTAAAAGCCCTGTTCTAGGGCAGGGTATTTATAATAGTTTACTAGATTTAGATTATTTAATCTATTTATCTAAGGCATAAGTGTTTAATTGGCCTCATTTCTCTTGTCCTTTCGTACTGGGAGAAATACAGTAATAGATAGAAACAGACCTGGATTTCTCGGGTCTGAACTCAGATCACATAGGATTTTAATAATTGAACAAGGGAACCATTAATAGCGGTTACACTATTTGGATGTCCTGATCCAACATCAAGGTCGTAAACCCTAAACTGTCGATATGAACTCTTGAGTAGGATAGCACTGTTATCCCTAGGGTAACTTGTTCTATTGATCAATAGTTTGGGTCAACTGATGAGTCGTAATTTGGACATGTTATATCTAGATGATTATCATTTGGAGGCTTATTTGTACTCCAAGGTCACCCCAACCAAAATTTTTAGTCTGTTAACAATAATTTTGACCCTGTAGGTGAAGTTAAGGCTGTTAGACCATTAAATTTAAGCTCCATAGGGTCTTCTCATCTTATTAGAATATTCCTGCCTCTTCACGGGAAGATCAATTTCACTGATTAAAAGTAAGAGACAGTTAAACCCTCGTCAAGCCATTCATACTAGAACCTATTTAAAGAACAAGTGATTATGCTACCTCTGTATGGGTTAAACATGTGTCACTGGGCAGGCAGTTCCTCTAATACTGATTATGCTAGAGGTGATGTTTTTGGTAAACAGGCGGGGTTAATGTTTGCCGAGTTCCTTTTACTTTTTTAAATCTTTCCCTTAAGTGCATACCAGTGTTGGTTTAACAATGTTATTAATAATGGTTTTATGATTTATTTAATATTATGAATTTGTTAATTACATCAGTAAATTATTCGGTCTGATATAAACTTATGCAGGGAGAACAATCTTCTTGTTACTAATTTTAACATAATTTCTTCTATAAGAAAAATAGATTAGTCCAGTGTTGGTTTAGGAGGTTATTGAGAGTTAGGTATTAAGTTTTGATGATTAGGTTAAGTTTGAGTGTTTTTTTCAATTGAAGACTGCTTTTAGGCCAACTATGGAAATTAGCAAATTTACTCTCTAATTAAGGTTTTTCCTTGATTCTAAAGAGCTGTCCCTGTTTAGATTAACATTTAAAATTACATTTGGCTTGCTTGTGCTTCAGGTAAATTTAAAGTAGATCTAAAATTCTAATCTGGACAACCAACTATCACCAGGCTGCCTAGGCTTTTCACCTCTACTTATAAGTCATTCCCCTGTTTTGCAACATAGACAGATGAGCTCTTATTAGCTGTTCATAAGTAGCTAATCTGGTTTCGGGGTGCTTGGCTTAAATTCTTCTTGTCAAGGGTTTTCTGGTTAAATCATTATGCAAAAGGTAAAAGTTTTAGTCTTTTCTTTTTTACACTATAATTTTTTTTTCATCTTTCCCTTATGGTGCTTTCTCTATAGCTCCTGGTAATAATTTCTATCTCTTCTACTTTTATTTAAGATAAATGTTTTATTTATTAAAATGAATCATATTTTAGTGGGAAGGGGTTGTGGGCTAGCATTAGTTCAAAATGTTCATAGTGGGTGAAATCTCCCGGGTGTAGGCCGGGTGCTTTAGTGAATAAGCTACATTTTGTTTATTCCAAACACACTTTCCAGTATGTCTAACTTGTTATGACTTATCTCTACTCATACAGTCTAATCAAGTGGATTATGTATCAGGTTTTGTGTAATTATATTTGAAGAGGGTGACGGGTGGTGTGTGCATACTTTATTGCCCAATTCAGCTAAGCTCTCTATTCTTAACTTACTACTAAATCCAACTTGGGCTTTTAAGTTTCATAAAAGCTGTCCGGAAGATTTGTTGTAAGACATAGAAAATGTAGCCCATTACTTTCCACCTTATAGGCTACACCTTGACCTAACATATTAATGTAAAATTATCTTGCCTACTATAAGAACTTGTTAGGTTTTGCTGAAGATGGCAGTATATAGGCTGATAAAAGCTAAAGGTGGTGAGGTATGTCAGGGTTTATCGATTATAGAACAGGCTCCTCTGGAGGGATGTAAAGCACTGCCAAGTCCTTTGAGTTTTAGGCCATTGCTAGTAGTACTCTGGTGAACATTCTTGTTTCTTGAATGTTTATGTTTAGGGCTAAGCATAGTGGGGTATCTAATCCCAGTTTGGATCTTAGCTATTGTGAATTACGAGAAAGCATGTTTGGTGATAACCTTGAACTCTATGCTATAGTCCATCCATTTGATCACCAAATCACCATTTCATCCTTTATTTTTTGCAAACAAATAATATGCTCATTCCCTCACCAAGTAAGATAACCTAAATCCCACCCAGCCACTGCATTAAATTCAAAATACAGGATTCCCAGGTAATGCTCAGGATTCTCCATCTGGTTGTGATATCTCTCCATATTATCCTGTGGCCCAATAATTTTCAACAAGAGGTGGTTTTTGTGGAATGTCTGGAAATGTTTTGACTGACACAATTGAAGGAGTGAGGTGGATACTATTGGCAACTAGTGTGCAGAGGCCAGGAAGGCTGCTGAACATTATAAAATACACAGGACAGCCCCACAAAAAGAACTTTCCAGTCCAATATATCAGTAGTGCTGAGGGTGAGAAACTCTACTGCATCCCATGAACTGATATCTTTTCCAAAATGCACCCAGTATGTCACAATGCAGCAAATTTACTGCAGTCAACATGTCCAGGTAGGAAATCAGGGGAAAGAAGACACTGGCCTATGCAAAGATGAAATTCTGCTAGGAGGCACCGTGATGGACCTGAACGGGAAGTTCCTCCACTAGATCCTGGTACCACTCTCAGTGGGGAACACCCTTGTACTTGGTCCTCTGTGGTCACTGGCTCTGCCTTCTGGAAGTTCTTCCTCTAAGCCTGCATTTGAAATGGGTATTGAGAAGCATGACTTCTGTAGAGAGAGTACAGCTTTTAAAATAAGCTCTTAAGTGATTTTCTTAGCAGTACAATTTCTCAAACAGTGAAAAGACTTCTGATCCATTTGCTTCCCTATCAGTTCCATAAGCCAGTAAACATGAAAGTTTCCTAGAGATAATTCTCGATCCTATTTCTTTGCTTCTTCATTCCTATGCCTCTTTTCCTCTGAATTTGAGGGACTACTTGGAGACCTCCAATGTGAGGCCACGCCCTAAATCTAATTTTTGCTGCATGACTGAAATTTTATTCACCTTTTTTGCTCAAACACCTTTTCAGATTTATTTCCTATTCTTTGAAGTATACAACAGTCAGTTTTTTCAACCCCTCAAGGCTCCAAAGTTCTGAACTCTCTATATTCTGTTTTACATCATGTTTGGAAACCTTTTAATTATTCTAGGAGCTCATCTTATTTTTCCAATATCTTGTTAAATACAGCCAGTGAATATAGCCTACCAGCATTTCATTTTCCAACCTCTTCCAGAGCTATGGGATTTAGAGGCATCTTATTGTCCTTTCAATTTACTGCAGGCAATTCTTACCAAATGTCTTGTACTATGGTTTCAGAATCCAAAATTTGTACTGAAACTGAATCCATATGGGACAGTAAGCGAAAGAACCTTTAGGAGGTGTTTAGAGCTCTTCCCCCATGAATGGATTACCTCATTTGTGTGATTGATAGATTAACACATTAATAGGATAAAGGATTGAGATTGGGTTTGCTACAAAAGGCAGTTCTCATGGTCCCTGTCTCCTGCCTTGTGATGCCTTGCACCACTTTGGGACTCTGCCAGCAAGAAGGCCATCACCAGATGCAGCCCTTTGACCTTGAAGCAGAACTATAAGCCAAAATAAACCACTCTTCATTGTAACCCATCCAAATTGTGGTGTTATGTTTTTAATAGGAGAAAAGATACCAAGACATTTTGCCATGGATTTCCATTTTCCAGTCTCTGGTAAGTTTTCTTGCTGTCTACTGCCTGACAAGTTTGAGATTTTTAAAATAGCATCCTGCTTCTGTAACAATTTTTGTATGAAGACAATGCTAGTTGTTGTGGCAAATATACCTCAAAGGGTCACAAAAAAATTTTGTTTCTTGCTCACTTAACAATTCAGCATAAGCATTTCCTGGCCAAAGGCGATTGGGTGAGGGGATTAACTCTTTGATTCATAATCACCTAGGGATCCAGGCTAGTAGAGGCTCTGTCATCCAATATGTGATATCTAATGTTTCCCTTGATGGCAAAAATCTGACCAGAAGATGCCAGAAATGAAGAGGATCATGTAAGGGCAGTCTCTATGGACCAGGCCTCAATTGGTATCATCACTTCTGTTCACAATGCACATTCATTTAAATGAGATTTAAATAAAAGAGGAGTGTGCATCTTCTAGGAAGTGTTCTTGAAAGGAGGGAGCATACTTTTCTTCCTACCATCTTCTTGCTGATTGAAACTGAGAAATGGTGGCTGGTGCAAAAGCAGCTATCATCAACCATCTGGTCAAAACCACACATTAAAGATGGTGGTATAACAGTGCATGAGTTCCTGAGGGTCAAGGAGCTCCCATGGCAGAGCTCCAGGCTGTTTACCCCCTGTCTTTAAGGAAACAATGAGCTCCTGTTATATTTAAGCCACTGCAGTTTTAAGTTTTATTTGCAGTTGAATCTAACTTAACTTACAAGGTATTCTCTAATTGTTTGGTATGGCTATTTTCTCTTCTGCCCACCTCCACTCCTTTGTATTGATGACTTCTGCTATTTCCTTCTCATAGTCTAGAGTACTTTCATAACTCTCAAATCTTTAGTAAGGAGTAGTTTTAGCACTTATTTTACATCTCTATTATTTCACCTGAGAGATAAAAACTTAGGATTGGTCCATAAACTCAGATTATTTCAAGAAATATTTTTTGACATCCACTAATGTCACATCCCAGACTGGATACAAAACATACAAAGATAATTAGTGAAACCAACCCTGCCTTTGAAGAACTTGCATTATGGGTACATTACTGGTACCCTTTCCAACTTCCACTCCACCCTCCTGTTTGAAGAAGTTGAAAAGCTAAAAAATGACATTTCTCAGAATCCCTTCCCACTTGAGTTCTAGGTACAAATAAGGTCTGCCAAAGAGATATACTTAGAAAAAAATGTACAAGTAAATGAAGGTTACCTTCCTGCATTTGCAGGTTACTTGTGAGGAGTGATGACATGTATGTGACATTCATGCTCCCCTTGTGGTCTTCATGGTGTGAGAGTCAGTGCTGACAGCAGCAATAGCAGTGTCTGATCCTAGGTACATTCTTGTCAGAATAAACGAGGCTTATTAGTAACAAATGATTCGGGGGGGGGGTTGTGGCTCAGTGGTAGAGCACTCCTCTAGCACTTGCAAGGCCCTGGGTTCAATTCTCAGCACAACATAAAAATAAATAAATAATTAATTAATTAAATTAATTAATTAATTAAAGGTACTGTGTTTAATTACAATTAAAAATTCAAAATAAATTTAAAAAAATGATTCCCCAAATCTCAGTGGCCTAATGCAGTAAAAGTTTCTTTCTCACACCAAAATGTTTACTGCAGATGTGGAGAGTTGCTCTCCATGTTCTTAGAATCTAGGATGCTTCAACTTTGTACCTACTATGTTACCCCAGAGTCTCTTCCATGACTTTTGTGGCAGGGAAGAGACAGTCTAGAGAATGCTCACAAGCTTGTGATGGTGTCATTCTGGAAGTGACACATTACTTCCTCTCAGATATAATTGGCTAGAATTAGTCACATGGTCCTATCTACATGTGGACCTAGAAATGTAAGCTTCCATATTTGGAAGTAAAGGAGTCACACAAAAGGAAGCAAGAATGTGAAGAGAGAGCCTACAGAATGGGGGGGAAATCTTTGCTACCTGCACCTCAGGTAGAGCAGTAGTCTCCAGGATATGTAAAGAACTCAAAAAACTTAACACCAGCTGGGATGTGGTGCTGCATGCCTATAACCCCAGCAGCTTGGGAGGCTGAGACAGGAGAATTGTGAGTTCAAAGCCAGCCTCAGCAACTGTGAGGCACTTAGCAACTCAGTGAGACCCTGTCTCTAAATNAAAAAAAAAAAAAAACAAAAAACTTAACACCAAAAACCAAATAAATAACCCAATCAATAAATGGGCAAAGAAATTGAATGTACACATCACAGAAGAAACACAATTGGTTAATAAATATATGAAAAAATGTTCAACATCTTTAGCAATTAGAGAAATGCAAATTAAAACTACACTGAGATTTCATCTCACTCCAGTCAGAATGCCAATTATCAAGAATACAAATAACAGTAATGTGGTGAAAATGTGGGGGAAAAGGTACACTCATACATTGCTGATGGGACTGCAAATTGGTGCAAGTACTAAGGAAAGCAATAAGGGATTCCTCAGAAAACTTGGAATGAAACCACCATTTGACCCAGTTATCCCACTCCATGGCACATTCCCAAGAGTCTTAAAATCTGTGGACTATAGTGACAACAGCCACATCAATGTTTATAACAGCTCAATTCACACTAGCTAAACTGTGGAACCAAACTATGTGCCTTTTAAAAGATGAATGGATAAAGCAAATGTGATATACATAATAATGGACTATTACTCAGCCATAAAGAAGAATGAAGTTATGGCATTTGTCAGTAAATGCATGGAACTGTAAACAATCATGCTAAGTGAAACAAGTCAATCCCCCCAAATCAAAGGCCAAGTGTTCTGATATGAAGATGCTAACACACAATAAGGAGGGGGGTGAAGGGAAAAAAAAAAAGAGAAGTTCATTGGATTAGACAAAGGGGAATGAAAGGAAGGGAGGGACAATGAGAATAGGAAAGACAGTAGAATGAATCGGATATCACTTTCCTATGTTCATATATGAATATACAACCAGTGTAACACCACATCATATACAACCACAAGAATGGGAAGTTATACTCCATGCATGTACGATATGTCAAAATACACTCTACAGTCATGTATAACTAAAAAGAACAAATAAAAATTTTTAAAAAGGAAGTGAAATAGGACCAGACTAGTAATGTTCATCTTAACTGATGTAACTTTGGACACACTGGTCTGGGGATTTCTACTCCTCCATCCCTTCCAAGGACCTCAGAAGCACTAAAATGCCAGATGAAATTCCTGTGTGTTTTGAAATATCTAGAGTGGTTGTGGATTCCTACAGTAAATGCTGGATGAATCAGGTGTGTGCTGGTAGCTTTATATCATTTTAATATTACCTGTCCTTATCATCTCTGCCTCCTAAGGCTGTCCTGTATGAACTGCATATTCCAGGCTCCTTTACCTTCTGGCTTTGGTTGGGGCAGATCATGGGAAACTCCAGCAGGAGATGAGAAAACAGGAGTTGAGACAGATCAGATATTTATCTCTGCCTCCTTTCAACTCCCCACAAAACTGTGAGTTTTTGATCCTGCCCCCAAATCTGTAGGGTCCTTTTGTGATAGTAGGAGCAAATGTGACTCCATTTTGTTTTATGACTTCATCCTGTAAAACAACCATGCCAAGTAAAAGAGTCATGACTGGGGCAAGATGTTCTTTTCCTTTTGTTATAGAAACCTTTAAGAACATGGAACTACCTAATGGGGCATTGTTTCTGTAACTAGGGTAACTGGGCTCTGTTTCTGTAACTGGGGTGACTGGGCTAACTGTGATTGGTTAGGCTTCCCTCCGCTTGACCGCACTGTCTCGCTTGTGTAACCTGGCTTGCTTGCATTGGCTAGACCCCCTGAATATCCCTTTTGCAGTTTTCAGGCTTATAAGGAGTGCTCTTGCAATTGTTCAGGGCTGATCAGGGGAACAGCTTTATGTTCTGGTCAGCCGCCACCGGTGTGCTTCAATAAAGGCTTGATTCGATTATACGTGAGTGGTCTGGAAGTCAGTTTATGAAACCCTGGGACAAAGCTTTAACTATAACACTTTCATTAAACTTCCCCCATCTAAACGTTTTGAGTATGATGTCCGTTTTGACCCTGACCCATAGTAGGTGTTTAATAAGCAAAGTTTTTCAACTATATGTCTAAAAAAGAATAACAGACCATCTCTCATCTTCCAGTTTTACTACAGCTGGAGGTCTTTCTAAGATGCCCTTCTTCTGCCTTAAAACATCAGTGGCTCCCATCTCTACCCATCGCCACAGCCCCACTGTAAACTGCAGCCAGACAGAAGTAATTTCAGTTCCCTCTGAAATGTGTTCTCTTCCTCTGAGCCTCTGCACATGCAGAGTAGGCTGGAAACTGCTCCCCACCCCGACTCTCATCAAAAAGTCACTTACCTTCAGAAGCTTCCCTGAGATGGTAGAATACTCTCCCTCTGCATTCTTTATGTACCATTATACAGAGAGAGTATTCACTGTTACTTTGTTCTAGGACTGCCTACTTACCTGTGTCCTCCAAGACTGTAAGATCTTGAACAAGGAATGAGTCCTAGGACAGGAAATGAGTCTTTCCCTCTCTCTGTGTGTCTCTGTCTCCCTTTCTGTCTCTCATTGATCTGTTGCTTTTCTGTTTTCTTCCATTCATTTGTAAGCCCCTGCGTGTCTTATTCATTTGTATCTAGATCCCAGCATAATAGCCTGGCACACAGTAGGTCTTAGTAACTACAAATGTTGAATGGTTAAAACTCTCTCTTGGCTTCCAGATCATCTCTCTTTCTTGATTTCCCTCTTTCTCCAGCTCTTTGTTCTTGAAAGCCTTCACAATCGACTCCTCCTCTGTCTACCCATTAATTATTCTTCAGAGCAACTCATTCTTATCTGCCTTTTGAACTTCGGCCATCAGTAAATACCACAATCCCCAAAAGCATATTTTCAATCTTAACCTTTCACATGAGCTAAGGCTGGCCCTCTCTCCCTGCAAGCAGTTCAGATAAAGTCTCATTATTTCTCCATTCCCAACCTGTCCTCCTCCTGCTTCCAGTACTCACTCCACCCAGTTGTCCAAGTGACAAACTTCAAAGTCCCCCAACTCTTCCCACTTTCCCCCTCTGTCCTGCTGGGCAACAAGTTTTACCCATTCTCACATTTGACACTCTGTTTCTGGGTCTTTATTTTTCCTATTTCTTTTACCAAGAACACTCCCCCCCCTCCCACTTTATCTCAAATATTTGCATTATTTGAAATTCAGAAAACTGGTCAATTTCAATTCATTGCTTCTTCCTCCAACTTCTACCTAAATGAATTCTATGTTTGTCTGCTTGTGGGATTTGTTTGTTTGTTTGTTTTTGCAATTCAGGGGTTTGAACCCAGGACCTTGCACACATGCTAGTTAAGCACTCTACCACTGAGCTATAGATCCCCCACACTTGTTAAAATTTTGAGGCAGGGTTTTGGTTTCCCAGGCTGGGCTGCCACTTGTGATCCTCCTGCCTCAGCCTCAGAGCCACTGGGCTTGATGGGTAGCTGAGCTGAGTAGACTCCTGGGCACCTGGCTTGATGCCATGTCTTTTAATGTTGGATCTAAACAGGTCTGCATCAGTAGAGGGTAAAATTCTTAGTTTTTTTTTTTTTTTTAATCATTGGGACTAGCCTGTGATTGACATTTTATGCAATTAAAACATTTTATATGAATGAATGAATAAATCAATTAACTGGGAAAGAGAATCTTTTCAATTACACCCTTTCAGAGGTTACTGCAAGAGAGTCCTTGAGATTAAAGGATGAAAGTCTCAGTTGAAAAACCTGAACTTTATGTAACCAAGTGAACATAAACTTTAACAAGATATTGCATGTGCTTATACACGACAGGTAATTGCTATGCAAGTAGCAAGATTTTTTTTTTTTTAAGCTTACCCTGCAGAATTTGATTTTAAGCATTTTCAGTTCCGAGTATGGGCAAATTTTAAAAGGGAAGGTGTGATTTTAACTCCTTCTATGCTCTTTTTTACCCTGGGTGGCAGGCATTAGATAAAAGGAAAAAAAAAAAAAAAAAAAGGCTGTATCAGTTCATGGCTGGGCACTTGGTAGGCCCTCAACACATTTTAATCCCTTTCCCTTTTCCTCTTCTTTATTTCATATTTGAAGGTTCGCGAATATTTAGTATTTAAAAGAAGTTTTAGTTTTTGGATTTCAATTTGACTAAAACAACGTTATATTCTGACAGTCCCTATTAACTCTGAAACCCAAGGGAAAGAAATCGCTGGAAGGGGAGGGGGAGAAAAGAGGCGGTGCAAAAACTGAAAACAAAGGAGCCCAGGAAGCTGTAGAAGGAAGCTTTTTTGGCTGCATTTGTCTTTTCTTAAGCCCAGAGAGGCGTGAAGCGCTAACTGCCATTGAGGTTTAGTTTCCCCAGGGAGCCCCCTGCCCGCCAAGAATCTCCCTGCCCTCCCCGTGCCTACCGCTTCCTCCCGGCAGTGCGCTGCAGATCGCGGCCGCTGGGGGCGCCCCGGCCCCAGTCGCTGAAGCTGAGACAGCCACCATACTCCGAGCTTTTCCTCTCACAGCTCTCAGAAGGGTGGCGACAGCCGCGAGGTGCGCACCTAAGGGCGCCCTTCCCTGGGCCAGTTGCAGCACAACCGCTCGTGGAGGTCTGCCGAGGTTGGTGCCGCAACCAAGCTCCGGCCTGGGCTTCCTCGAGAGAGGGCGGAGGCAATCCCGCCACAGCCCGCCCGCGGCGCCCCCGGCCTCGCCCGTGCGTTCAGCTCGCGACCCCAGCCCTGGATCTGGGAGGATCCGGGTCTTAGTAGAGCTAAGGGGGCGGCGCTCGCCTGTGCAGCCAGCTCGCTGGCGCCTGGCTCTCACAATGTTAAAGAAGTTTAAGTTTAAGGTGGACTTCCAGCTCAAGGAGCCCTCTTCTATACCCTACGTCAATGGGGTCCTCTTCTGCAAGATGGGGCTGCTGGACGGCAGCAGCTTCACCCCAGAGTCCTCCAGGTAAGGCGCCCTCAGGGCCTTCTGCTCCTCCTGAGCTGCCACGCCCCCTGCGCAGCCTTGGCTGGTTCATGGACAGCATCCCTTCCCTTGGCCCCTTCTTCCAGCCTGGCAGCCAGCCTTCTGAGCTCGCTGTCCTCCAGGGACTGGTCTGAAACCAATCAGGAATGTATGGATCAGCACAAAGTGCTTCCCAAATGGGTTTATCTAGGCTGGCCTTGGCTTCTGCCTTCCTGGCTCCAAATGGTTCCTGGTGACAGCTCTTTCCTCCCAATTCTCTAGGAATGGGAGAGATCGCCAAAGGGAGAGAGAGGATGCTTCTTGTTTTCCTTAAGAAGCATCAAGTGCTTCTTACAAAGTGGAATTGGAGCTGTTGTTAAAAAAAAAAAAAAAAAAAAAAAAAAAAAA
>NW_026000248.1:75222-149693 GCF_001458135.2 Marmota marmota marmota | reverse complement strand
AGCTGTTGTTTAAAAAAAAAAAAAAAAAAAACCCAAGCTGCTGGAGTTCCAAGAATCTGCTCTGAACAGCCTGTGCTTGGTGTCACTCTTCTTTCTGGTGGGCTAGGAGGGATTTTGCATGCCCAGATTGAGGCTGAGGTAGGCCAGGTCAGCCTTAATTTAAGGCAAGTGTTCCTAGCAGATGAGGCAACAGTCCATGAGACTGTAGATTGCACCTCCAGCTCCAAGCTAATGCTCATCAAATTACCTGTCTTGAAGTGACCACTGTGAGTCTCAATGTGGGGGACTTAGAACAAGGAGGGAAGCCCAAACTCTATGCTCATTTTGAAATGAGCCTCTCCCTGTGTGCCCTGTGCACTCTCTAAGACAGACATTAGTAGGTCCCAGAATGCAGCCAGGTGTGGCAATGTTCCTTGAGTAATTTCAGGGTTATTCACAGATTGATAGATTTGCCCTAGGGTGTTTTTTTCTTTTCAAGAAAATAGAAAACAACAACAAAAAATAGTTTATAACTGAATTTTTGAGTTCTTCAGGTCAAGGAGAAGGGTTAATAATCTTTGTTTAACCCACATTTAGTGGTCACAAACTTTATGTTTACACTAAAACTATTGTACTTTCTTTTTTATCTGTCATCCCATTAAAATTGTACAGGAAATAATGTGAATGTATTGTGGAATTGGAGCCAGAAAATTGTCCATTGTGGCAATATTGAAGTCTATGGGAGCCCAATAATGTCTGGTTGGATAAAGCAAAGGATGTGTAAAGCACTATTGATTCTCAAAATTAATAAATAGTCCACTGAGGATAATTTTAAAAATCAAATTTTGGTAACAAATCTGAGGATATTCAGCTAATTAATTATAGTACATAATTTTTAGCACACCTGTAACAGAATACTGAAATACTATAATATTTCAAATAACATATGTGTGTGTGTGTGTGTGTGTGTGTGTGTGTGTGTGTGTGTGTATAATACCAGCTCCCAAGTAGGGAAAAGCCTATATCAATTCTGAATGTACTGTATGTGAAAGTGACAGTTTTGTTTGTCTGCTAGGTTCTACCCCATGCCTGGAGCAGTTAGGTGAATACTCCTGGCCCAATGGTGACACCTGGTGGTCAGGACACTTGTTGGCTACCTTCTTAAGTCAGTTATTTAGTCATTGCAGGCAAACATGTCCACTAGGCTTTTTGAATATATATATATATATTTGGTACCGGGGCTTGAAATCAGGAGTACTGGACCATGGAGCCACATCCCCAGCCCTATTTTGTATTTTATATTTATAGACAGGGTCTGGCTGAATTGCTTAGTGCCTCACCATTGCTGAGGCTGCTTTGAACTCAGGATCCTCCTGAAATATACTATCCTATTTAATTCTCACAGCAAGCCTAGCGATCCACATTTTGTGAATAAATGATTCAAAGTCCCTACAGATAATATGTGTAATGCCGAGATTCTGATACAGGTGTAATGTCAAACAGGGTGATGCCAGATAAAGGGGGAAAGTGTGTTCTGTGCTAAAGAGTTTCTAAATAGGCAGCTTCATAATGGTTTTAAGGTGCAGTGGGTATCATTTGATTTGTCCTCTGCAAGACTTGGAAATGAAAAACTATCCTGTGATAAGCTTCACCCTTTCTCTTCCAACTAAAATCTGGCTTTAATCAAGGTAAACACAGGTAAGCATATTGCTTGGTTTTTTGTTCCTTTTTTTACCTTTTAGGCTGAGCAGAGAATGAGAAAAGTCTGATTCTTGATTTATTCCCCCCTTCTTCCTCAATTCTTTTAAAAGTTTTTAAAATTTTTTTTCAGAATATTATGTAGTTGTAATCGAACAGTTTGGAGCCCTTTCAGACTGGTTTCTTTTGCTTAGTAATGTGCATCTAAGCTTCCTCCATGTCTTTTCTTGGCTTCCTAATTTTTTTTTAGTGCTTAATAATATTCTGTTATCTAGAATTCAATTCATTTGTTTTCATAAGAACATCTTGATTGCTTCCAAGTTTGGGCAGTTATGAATAAAGAAGCCATGAACATGCATAGTTAGGGTTTTATATGGATATGTTTTCAATTCACTGGATTAAATACCAGAGAACATGACTTCTGGACCACATGGTGAAAATATTGTCCACACTTTATAAAGGTGAATGGTTCACTGGAGGCCAATAATTAATATTCTGCTTTGTAAACATGTAACTTAAGGTAAAAAAAAGTTAAATGACTTACTCAAGTATTACACTAGTAATAAGTGATAGAGCATGTCTAAACTTTGGGTTTTCTCCCAACTGGTCCAAGACTTTTTACTGTCTTATGTGGCCTCCTCATTACATGACAGAGAAAAAGGTTAGATTTCTTACCCAGAGGTTTAAGTCTAAAATTATCACACAGCTCAAAAAAGACTGCAGTAATGTCATACCTAGAACTGGGTGGGGAAAAGGTACAAGCTAGAAAAGTATAATATTTTAAGACCTTCAAGAGTGATGAGGATATTAAAGTTTCAAATAAACCCAAGAGTTTTATTTATATTTAAAATTTGTTAAGTCAATAGTGAAATAGCAACTTACAGGAGGGATGAAAATACTTACAAATCCCATATCCCATAGGGTTTAATATCCAGAGTTGGGCTGGGTTTGTGGCTCAGTGGGAGGGCACTTGCCTAGCATGTGTGAGGCACTGGGTTCAATTTTCAGCACCACATAGGAAAATAAATAAAATAAAGTTATTATGTCCAATTATAACTAAAAATATTTTTTAAAAAAAAATACCCAAAGTAATGGGCTGGGGTTGTAGCGCAGAGGTAGAGCGCTTGCCTAGCATGTGTGAGGCCCTGCATCACATAAAAATAAATAAGTAAAATTAAGGTATGTGTCGAACTACAACTAAAAAATAAATATATTTTTTTAAATCCAAAGTAAACAAAGAACTGCTTCAACTCAACAACAATAAAATTTGATTAAAAAATGGGCAAAGGATTTCTCCAAAGAAGTTGCACAAATGATCAATGAGCACAAGATGTACAGCATCACTTATCATTAGGGAAATGAAAATCAAAACTACAATTAGGAACCACCTCACACCCATTAGGATTGGCTACTATTCAAAAATAATAATAATAACAAGTGTTGACAAGGGAATGGAAAAATAGGAACCTTCTTGTGTTGTTGGTCGGGTAATGTAAAATAGTGCAGCCTCTATGGAAAACAGTATGGCAGTTGATGAAGAAACTTAATAAGCAATTCCACTTTGGGGTATAAGTACCCAAAATAATTGATAACAAAAACCAAACAGGTATTTGGACACCCATGCTCATAGCATTATTTGAAGTAGCCAAAGGTGTAAGTATTTTAAGTGTCCATCAAAGGTTGAATGGACAAACAAAATTTGGCATACACACAAAGAGTAGAATAGTATTCATCCTTAAAAAGGAAGGGAATTCTGATACATCATTAATGACATTTAAGGATATGTTGCTATGTGAACTAAGGACAAATACTGTGTAATTCTACTTAACATTGGTTAATCTGACCCAGAGTAGTAAGATTCATAGAGAAAGAAAGTTAGATTGGTGATTGCCAGGGAATGAATAGTGGAATAGGGAGTTGCTTAATGGAAATGGAGTTTTGGTTTTGTATGATAAAGAGTTCTGAAGATAGGGCACACAACTGTGTGACTGTAATTAAGCCACTGATCTGAACTGTACACTTAAAAATTGTTGTGATGGAGAGTGTTATGTGTATTCTACCATTAATTAAAAAATGAGTAAATATTTTGACCAAGCCCCATATTTTTATAAGGCTAAGCTAATTACTTATGTGTTATTATATTCAAGTAAACTACATGAGTGTTAAAAAGAATTTTCTTTAATACTCAATTTTTGATGAGTCCAGTCAGTCACTCTACTAACTAATATGATTTAGTAGACATATAGCTTAGGATTACACAGTGATTAATTTTTATTTGACACTTTTGGAAAGTTCCTCCATCATAGAATAACTGTTTAACTCTGAGGCATTGCCAAGTTGTTTTTCAAGAGGCTGCACTAGGAAATGGTTTCTTGACAGAAAGCATCAGTGCAAGCAAATGTGCTTCAGGTTGGCTGGGTTCTGGGGGCTCAGGGTTCTNGTCTTGCTAAGCTGCCCAATTTGCCCTCAAATTTGCAATCCTCATGCCTCAGCTTCCTGAGTAGTTGGGATTATAGGAAGGTCAAGGTCAATTTCTGGTTTTTTTGTTTGTTTGTTTGTTTGTTTTATATGTTTTTTGTTTGTTTGTTTGTTTGTTTTTTTAGTACTTGGGATTGAACTCAGGTGCGCTCAACCACCAAGTCTCATCCCCAGCCTTTTTTGTTTTTTGTTTTTTGTATTTTATTTAGAGACAGGATCTCACTGAGTTGCTTAGCCCCTTGCTTTTGCTGAGGCTGGATTTGAATTTGCAATCCTCCTGCCTCAGCCTCCCAGGCTGGTGGCATTACAGGCATGCCCCACAGCACCAGGTGGAAGGTCAATTTCTTGATGTGAAATAATCAGGCAGATCTGTGGCAGGGCTGCTTAAGCCTGTGGATCAAGATCCATATGTTTAGTTTTTGTCTCCACCTCTTTTTTTCCCTATTTTCTGTTACCTGTCCTTACAATACACTCAATCATGTATGTGCAGCAAGGCCTGCAAACATAGACACCACCCATTAGTCAGTGGTGGGCCTCTCTTACTAAGTGAAAAAGAAACAGTCCAAAAATTCTCTAGGAATAGAGTGGAGGTTGCCAGGGACTGGGAGTTATCTTTATTAAGGGTGAAAAGTTGCAATTTGCCAAGGTGGAAATGTTCTGAAGATGGTTGGTGGTGATGGTTGTACAAATGTGAATGTACTCAATGCCATGAAACTGTAGAGTTCTAGTTAAATATTAAATTTTGTGAGTATTTTACATATATGTGTGTGTGTGTGTGTGTATATATATATATATATATATATATATATATATATATTAAATAAGTCTGATTCACAAAGTCAAGGTTGAATGTTTTTTTTTTTTTTCTCATAGAAGGAAGCTTGACCAAAGAAAGAGGAAAAAGTGGGGGAGGAATCCTGTAAAAATAGAAGGGAGATCAGTGGAGCAAAGGATGGGGAGGGAGGAGGAATGGGAAAGGAGAGGAACAATGGAATGAAATTGACCAAATTATGCTATGTACATGTGAATGCACCACAGTGAATTTGACCTTTATGTTTATATATAAAGAAATAAATTTTAAAATTATAAATAAATAGAAGGAAAACCATTAGAGTAGAGGGAAATTGGAGGAGGGAGAAGGAGAGGAAAAGGGGAAGTACTGGGGACTGAAGTGTAGCAAATTTTATTCCATGTTATGTAATTATGTCAAAATGAGCCCCACTATTATGTGTAACTATAATATACTAATAAAACATTCAGAAGTAAAAACATATGCTGTGTTGATGAAGATTTACTACTGATATACCACTCTTTAAAATGCCTTTTTTAAATTGAATTTTTATATGACAGCGGAATACATTACAATTCGTATTACACTTATGGAGCACAGTTTTCATATCTCTTGTTGTATATAAAATATATTTACACCAATTTGTGTTTTCATACATGTACTTTGGATAATGATATGCAAACATAAATCAAATGTTATTCAAGTCAAAATGTCTGACTTTCTGTCATCTCATTTTTCCCTTTTCTGGTTGAATCCTATCACTCCTATTTCAAAACTTAGCTCACATACCACTTTTTCTAATAGTCTTTTCTAATTTCTCAGCCAGAATTAACAGTTCCATTTTTTTTCTTTGAACTTACACTTAACCAGTAAGGGGAAAGAGCATATGACTCAGTAAATCCCAAAGGTATATATGCTAGAGAAATGAAAATAAAATGTTCACATAGAAACTTGCACATGAATTTTATATGGCATTATTCATAAGAGCCAAAAATATGTAAATGACCCCAGGATCTGTCAACTGAATAAAATGTGGTGTATCCATAAAAGGGAATATTATTTGGCAATAAAAACAAATGAAGTATTGATACATGCTGCACTGTAGGTGAAACGTGAAAACATCATGTTAAGAAGACAATCACAAAAGACCACATATTGTATGATTCCATTTATATGAAATATCTGGAGAGTCAGGGGGTGGTGGCAAAGGAGGGGAGAGAACGGAAGAAGAAGATGGCGGGGAGCAGGAGGTGGCCTTGCCATGATCCCGACCCCAGAGGACTAAGAGCAACCAAGCAGGACCACCTGTACTAGGAGTGCTAGAGGGACATGTCGGGGAGGAGAGGATCTCCAACTGCGTACTCACCAATGCCTACCTCCTTGGCATCCTGCGTAACTGGGCAGCTCTGCGAGGCAAGACCTTGTTGGAGGTGGGTGCAGGCACCGGCTTTTGAGCATATTCTGGGCCCAGGCTGGTAGCGCCATTTGCCAAGAGGCCCGAGAGGTAGGGTGGCTCAACGAGCTGGAGGACCAAGTGCATGTCCTGCAGGGTCTGGTGGAGATGGTGGAGTTGCCAGAGCAGGTGGATGCCATCGTGAGCGAGTGAATGGGCTATGGACTTCTGCATGAGTCCATGCTGAGCTCTCTGCTGCACGTGCAGACCCAGTGGCTGAGGGAGGGCGGTATTCTCCTGCTGGCTTCCACTGAGCTCTTTGTAGCCCCCATCAGCAACCAGATGCTGGAGTGGCGCCTAGGCTTTTGGAGCCAGGTGAAGCAGCACTAAGGCATGGACATGAGTTGCCTAGAGAGTTTTTCCACAAGCTGCCTCACGAGCCACTCGGAGATCTTGGTGCAGGGTCTGTCCAGCTAGGATGTGTTGGCCTGGCTGCAGCACTTTGCTCAGCTCCAGCTGGCCTGCGCCATCCTGGAGCTGGAGCTGGAGGCAAGGTGGGTGGGCGCTTCCACTACAGGTGTTATGGCTGGGCGCCCATGCATGGTTTGGCCTTTTGGTTCCAGGTGACCCTCCCTGGGGGAGATTCGGAGTAACCCCTGGTGCTGTCCATCTCGCCTTTTCACTGGGCCACACTCTGGAAGCAGGCACTCCTCTACCTAAAGGAGAGGGTACAAGTGGAGCAAGGCAGGGTCATTTCAGCAGAGATCACGCTGCTGCCCTCCCAGGACAACCCTCTTCACCTGCGCTTTCTGCTGCGCTACAAAATGGGGGACCAGGAGGAAAAGACCCAAGACTTTGCCATGGGGGACTGAGCATTGCTTTTTCTCCCAGCCACCTCCCAAGGCAGCCTGGCCTGTTTGGGAGAGGTATAGGGAGATCGGAGGAGAAAGGGAGATCCCATGTGCAAGTAGGGGACTATCTCTCTTTTCTCTCATGGTTCTTGGGGAGCGAGAGTGACTTCAGTCTGTAAGGGTAAAAGAAATTGAAGTTAAAGCATAAAAGTTAAAGGGTAAAAGACCGGGTGTTGTAAAAGTTTCTAAGCTGCAAGGTCTGAGTTAAAATGTAAAGGAGGTATTGTTAGGTTTCTATGTTACCTGCAAAACCTGAAATTTTGGTAGCTGTTAAGACAATGCTTAGAACCGCCCAGTAAACGTTTCCCCTGATTGTCTGGTTGTTTAATAACTGAAGGGGTCTGTGTGGTTGCACACAGGCCTTGCAGGGCCTGAACCAATCAGTTTGAATGTGTACTCTCCTTAGGAATGACCTATCACTCCAGCCTGACCTGTTCCCGCCAATGAATGAACTAATCAGGTTTAGGAGTTGTTGTTCAATTTTCCCGCGCCTAATGATGATTTGTTCTGATGTATACAAAGCCCTCTGCCCTCCCCAAAAAGTGTACTTAAGCAGTGCTCAGCCCCTGCTTGGGGCTCTGGGCTGCTTTCCCTTCTTGAGTGGGCATGGAGCCCCAGCATGCTGGTTCAATAAATCCCCCTTCTGCCAATTGCATGAGTGGTCACTTGGTGGTCTCTTTCTCCGACGTTTCGCGGGACCCTTACAAGTCTTCATCAGAGGAGATTCTTCTGGCAATTTATAAAGCAATCTCCTCAACCACGGATACAGCAGGCTTATTGATAGGCTTTTAAGCCTTAAAAGCATGTGGTAACAAGCACTTGTATTTTCATTTCTTTTCTTTCATGGAGGAAAAAAAAAGATGGATAAAATGTCAGTTTATGGTGGGTCCCATGCACAAACACCTCACACCTTATCTAAGTCTGCAGCTGGGAAAAGGGTACAAGAGTTCAGTTCCACTCCAGAAGTTTCCACTATGACTTAACCTCTCCAGAGCCTTAATTTCTGTGTCTGAATTCCCTCCACTGCTAGATGCCTGTAGGCTATGGTACTTGTTCCTCATTGTTTTCTAAATAAAACTCATTATTGGTAATTAAGGGGTGGAGATGAGGAAGTAGTTTATATAGCCCAGTTCCTACTACTTTTATTGGGTGCTAAAGTTTATGAACACATGGAAATGGACTTTATATAATTATATAGCATACCTAAGAATTTCAAAATACCACATTTAGGAGAAAAAAGTCTGAAAAACTTCAAAGTAGCATGGATTTTAAAAATTCTTATTACTATTAAAACTGAACCAAGAAAACATCTTATTGTGTTCATAATATTGGAGTAATTATGAAACAGGCTGATAGAGAAGGTTTCTGGACCTAAACCCAGGCCTTATTCATTACCATGGGTACATTATTTAAGCTCACTAAAATAAGGAAAATACATTCCCAGCTAGAAAAGTGTAGTCAATTTAAACATGTGGAGGGATTAAATGACTTGGCCTATTTACATCTAGTGAAAGTTCCTTTCTTTTCTTTATCAACTTTTTTTTTTTTTTTTTTTTTTTTTTTTTTTTTTTTTTTTTTTNAATTCCCATCAGGCACAATCTAATTCCTTGGACAAGTGCATTCTTTTATTTAACAAATACCTGTAGAATATCTACTAGATACTGTTTCAGGAATGAAACTACTTGTTATTTTTTGCTTTTTTTAATACTATGAAATTATTTTTCTTGATGTTTATTCTCCTATCTGTACAATGTATAAAGATTTTATTATTCTGATTTATCTTGATTTCCATAATCTATATAGTGGCTATTATTTTTATTAAGTTTAGTTTTTTAGGATCAGATTATGTATCTAAATTCTATTAGAAATTTTTAACTTGTATGGCAGTTTATACTCAAGAGCAAATGTTATCATGTGTCATGTTAGCCAGTGAGTTTTATGTTTATTATTGCTACCAATATATCCATTATGGATTGAATAAAAGAATTTCTTTTTTTCTTAGGTGATTCTGGGCATTGTACTCTAGCCTCTGGTTTAGGGAACAAAGTTCTTCAGGGTTGACATTTCTCACTTTTGACAGATTTACTAAGACATGGACAGAACCATGAAGGAATATTCAAAATGTAGTGTCCAGCAAGAGAGCAGAGAATGTTTTGGGATATAGTAAGGGACAAGACTGGAAAGTGTATTGAGTGTTAGATTTTGTGTGAATGCCAACATAAAAATTGGGCTTACTTCTGTTAGGTGCAGGACAGGCTGAGTAAGCTGTCTGCAGGGTATGCCAAACAAAGTTAGCTGCAGGATGACCTGGCCTCTCAAACCCTCTGTCTGGTTCTTTATCACCTGTTTGCTTCAAGCCAAAACGTCCAAGCCCCCACTCAAGGCTGAGCACTTCACACCCCTGCTCAAGGCTGAACACTCAGCCCACCACTCAAGGCCGAACACTTAACCCCCTTGTGCCAACAAGGCAGCTTGCAGACCCAGAGACCCCATTAGATTTGGGCTATAAAAACTCCCTCCTGCCAGGCCCCTCTCTCTCCCTTGCTAACTCTCTTGCTTTCTCTGTCTCTCTCTCTCTCGCTCTCTCTCTCTCTCTCTCTCTCTCTCTCTCTCTCTCTCCTCTTCTCTTTCTTTCTTTTCTCCTCTGTTGCACTGCTGTACTAAAGATCTCTTGGTTGCTCTGAGGGTTGTGGTCACTTTCCTTTCATTGGTGTCGAATCCCGGGAGAGGGTTAAAACCCACTTTTGGGTCCCTCTTCCTTCAGAAGTGCCACTCACTGGAAAGCCTGAACCCATTTTCTCGACCACCAGAACTCCATCCACCACCGGCCTTCGATTGGTGAGTTTCCCCTTCCTGGAGTCCTAAACCCAATGGTGGTGTCAGGAGGATTTGACCATTGACCATCCAGCAAACCTCTTTGCCCACCTGCGGGGAGGAAAACACCCCACCAAGGTTTTAAGGCCACGGTGGCCTTCAGGGACTCCTTCCTTGGGCAGATTAGACTCTTGGGTTCAAAATTATTCCCCTTCCCAGGTGGTAGTTTACCAGCATAGGCTTTGTAGGTATCCCTCAAAGGACTGTGTAACCTCCAGGGACACATAACAGAGAACCGAACATCTCACCCCACCCAGACCTTCATGGTTTCTGTGGCTCTCATAAAGTCCTAGTCCTCACCTTCAAGACTCAGGTGCTAGAGAGATGCTTACTCTCCCCTTCCTCTCTCTTCCCCGTCTCTCTCTTTCCCCTCTTTCCGGCCCTGGGATTATCAGGCCTCTCCAGGAGGGGTCCTGAAAAGCCTTGTCCAAGGTCTCCCATGGCTCTGGCTCCATCCAGGATGAGAGCTTCCACTGTCAGGATTCGGTGATGACCAATCTCTGCAGCTCAAACCTGCCACTAAGGCACTCCTGATTTTTGGCTCTAGCGGGCTGCCCCTTTTGCCACTAAATCAGTTTCCTCCTCCTCTCTTATACTATCTTTGCATCTCCTTCCCTCTCCCTTATACTATGTTTGTGTCTCCTTCCTTCTCCCCTATACTACTTTGTGTCCTCTTCCCTTTTCCTTATACTACCTTTGCGACATGGGTAATGTGTCCTCTCTGCCGGTCGACTTTCCCCTACAATGCCTCTTGGATAACCTCAAAACCCTCTCCTTGACACCAGACCTCAAACCCAAAAAATTGATCAAATATAGCACCCAGGCCTGGCCCACTTATCCCTTAAACAACCAAAGCAGATGGCTCCCTTTTGGGTCCCTGGATCCCTCCATTCTAAGGGATCTCTACAATTACTGTGAGCGTTCGAAAAAATTAGTAAAGATCACTTTCTTCTTGCTCCGTTCCAATCCTGCTCTCTGCACCTCTTGCAAACCTCTACAAATTCTTCCAGCTTACAAATCAACTCCCCCAACTATCGATCCCCAACTTTCTCCTCCTCCACACTCATCCACTACTTTTGACCCTGCTAATGAACCTCCATCCTATCACCTGGCTCGAGTAAGTCCTCACCCTCAGCCATCTGCCCCAGACTCTCCGCCATCACTCCCACCTCAGTAACCTGCTTTCTCCCCTCCAATTACTAGATAAAAAATGTACATCACCACCCTTCCTCAGACTGTTGCCCCCTTGCTGAGGTAGCAGTTACTGAAGGAATCCCTCCACCCACTCACTCCTCTCTTCTCCTGTCAGTGCCCACACCCAGTCCCTCCAGGTCCTCTTACCAGCTAACCCAAAGCTCAAACCAGCTGAGGAGAGCCCTCAGACCTCTATCCAAGATCTGGTGAAAATAGCCTTTAAAGTTGCTTTGTCATCATTAAAAACAGGTGACTAAGAATTAAAGTCCCTTACAGGCTTTTTGAGATATTCACTCCTGTCTTCCCCTCTGCCCTACCTGTTCTTCTGCTCAAGTTTTCCTTGCTAGGGAAAATCCCAAACCTCTTTCCCATTATTCTTTTACGTCTTCTTCTTCATTCTTAGATCCACCAGAGCTGCTCTCAGCCTCGCCTTCCCATCTTCCCCCTCCCTACCCAGGCCCACAGAAAAGTCTTAACTGACCTTCTCCAGCAATAGTCACCATGGCTGATTTTAGGACTTTCAGCAAAAGAATCTCTACAAAAGAGTTCAGTGTAGATAAACTTCCTATTTTCATGTTGCCCTGTTTTACTTGGCTACTGTCTGGGAAAAATCAGCACTCCAGGTTCTGGACACCCCCTTACTAGTTTTTCACAAGATATGTGAACAAGGCCTCTGGCCTTGAGCTGGACTTCACAGTGCTGACTAGATTTCTAAGATAATGGAGTTACTAATTGGGCTCATTGGTAACATCTTGCAGGGGGAGGAAATAAGGGGAAGAAAAAGCTCTCCCCTTCCCAGGTGTCCTCGAAGGGTTTACTTGCCCAGAACAGAAAAAAAAAAAAAAAAAGAAAGAAAAAAAAACTGCTTTTTATGAACTTCTGCAGACTGTGAACTTTTGAGCCCCTTCCCTTACATACTGTGTGCAAAATTCTGAAACTACCTAAACTTGGAGTTCAGTGGATTCATTGATTACAGCAGAAGCTGTACACTCTGAATCTGGCTGCAACCAAATAAAACTGTTTCCCTATCTTCACTGCTATCTTAGGTGCCTTGCCTTGTCCGTCCTTACAACAATATAATTCTATACATTTAAACATTGTTTATGTTTTCATGAAGTGGTAAACAGATGTGATTAAGTGTGTACTGCAAATAACAAAATATCTCTTATTAAATTGGAATAATTTGCCTAAATTCAGAAATTTACAAGGATTAATTCAAAGTGTGAATAAAGAAAGAGTTAAAAGATGGGAAAGAGAAATTAAAAGGTTCTAAGTATGGATTTAATAGAAGGAAAATGTGTTTCTGGATAAGAGAGTCTATTAAGTAAATAAGAGGGTTTAAGCAAGTGATAAAGAAGGTCTATGTACGTTGGTTATGTAAGTAAGTTTTTTGAGCAAGTAATCTTGAAGGAATTAAGGATTATACAACTATGGTTAAACAACAACTGTTATTTTGCAATATTGTAATATGTTATTTCTTTAAGAGCTAAACTTGATTAATATAAAAACATCAATTTAATTGTGGTACTATTACTCTTCTTTGTATATTAAATGTGTTCATATTTTCCAGGTATATAAGTCTTTAAGATAGAAGCTTTAAAAAAATTATATCAAGCTGATGTTCTCCAAAAGTTTGAATGGTAATTTTAGGCTTATAAAAATAACATATTGGAGATTTATTTATATCATTTAATGTTCTATACCTGGACCTGTTATGAATAAGATTAATATAAAGTTCTATACACTGGGTACAATTTAAATGTAATATCATATTGTGTTAGCTAGTATTCATGTGACCTCGAACAACACTATATGTAAACTTTATAAAATGATATTTAAAAACAAGGATCAACTTCAATACTAGAACACTTTACCTAAGATTTATAAAGAGCCCTGGCTTACCTGAGACAAGGCTGTGCCTCCCATCTTACTACATGTAATAATGACTCCAAAGTAGGCCAAACTTCAGCTAAAGCCCAATACTCTTAATTTAAGGTGAAACTAACTTTGCTGGATGTTTATGATCAAGACTTAAACTTAAATTAAAATGGCCAAGAAAACCAATATTTGGCTCTGGCCCTCTGAGTCAGTCTGAAATCCAGGGAACAGGGAACTTCTCTAAAGTGCTTTGCAACTCTAGGTCACATAACCTCCTGATCAGGGAGACTATTGAGACCACTGGAGAATGAAAAGCCAATCAGTGCATTTGCTATGAAGAGGAGGTTCATTAGAGACAAGAGACATCCCTGATGCTTCCAAGGGAAGCCACATGGTCAAGCAAGACCTGGACCCATCCTAGCGCAAATGGTACTAGCAGAACTAAGAAGCAGTTTTCAAGTTCCCCCATGAGTGACCCCTATGGGAACTCGGCTGACTCTTCACAATAGATAGAAACAAAGTCAATTTTGACCAGTTTGAGCTTAAATACCTACCAAACAGTTAAGCCAAAACACAGTCATTCCTAGGAGTAATGAAGGACAAGAACAGCTAGAAAAGAGACAGCAACCAGGCCAACAGTCTCGATGGGAAATGTTCAGTCAAATATGGCCTTGGCTCCTCCCCCTTGCAGGACCCCTATTACTTCTCTTTATGTTTCTCCTAATAGGACCATGACTATTGAATTGCCTACAGAAGTTCCTGCAAGATCAGATACATAAATTCACCAACCAGTCAGTCAATCAACTACCAGACCCTGATGCCCAAGACAGAGACCTGGGACTCATGACCAATTCCTCTAACTCCAGAGACTCTGTGCCTATCTAAAACCCTCTCTAACCCCTTTTTCCAGTTTTCACAACCCCTCTTTCATGTCATAGGAATGAGAACTACTGTCCAACAGGTCCACTATGCTTGTTCAGTCTGCTTTACAGTATCCCCACAAGGAAGCAACAAACCTAAACTCCCCACATGTCAGATGAGGAGCCACTAGCCAGGCAAAGACTGGTAGATCAACTTCACTCACACGCCTAGGCACAAAAAGCTTTGCTACCTACCTACTTACTTTGGTTGATACTTTTTCAAGTTGGATAGATGCCTTCCCTACATCCAGGAAAATTGCTGACACTTGCCTCCATCCTCATTGAGGGGATCATTCCCAGGTTAAGACTTCCTGCCTCCATCCAGTCAGACAACAGTCCTGCCTTTACTTCTCAGGTTTTTCAACTAGTCTCCAAAGGCCTCAACATCACTTGGAGGCTCCACATCCCCCACCAACCCCAGTCCTCGGGTAAGGTTGAGAGGCCTAACAGCATTCTCAAGGACCATCTCACTAAACTTGCTTGAACTCAGGCTCTTCTGGCCCAATTTCCTACTGTTGGCCCTCACCTGAATTCAGATAGCCCCAAGAGCCCCCTCAGGCCTTAGCCCCTTTGAGCAACTATATGGGTGCCCTTTCTTAACCACCCAAAGCTTTCCAATCACTCCTCCTCCTCTTGTGTCCTACCTGTCCTATCTCACACTTCTATGCAAACTCCTAAGGGAACATGCAGACCAGTGCCTTCCTGTGACACTCATTGCCTCAATCCCAGCACAACCACAAACTGAATTGGACCTTCTTCAACTGGGTGACTCAGTCTTACTTCAGGAACTGCATTCTCAATCGTTAGAACCTTGATGGATGGGACCCCATAGGGTCATACTACCCCAATGGTGACCAAGCTTTTGGGCCACTCCCCCTGGTACCATGTCTCCCACCTTAAAAGGCACCTGTTCCAAATGTCCAGTCCTGGACTTCCACCATACCCACCAAACTCAAAATTTCTCACCAACCCTCTTCTTCTTTTACTAATCATTATTCTCTCTCAAGTTTTTATCTCAAACCACAGATGCCGCTTCTACAACCAAGCCACCAGGATGACACCACCCACTCTCAGTATACGGGTCAAGGCAATTGCTCTTCCACTGGCTGCAATCAGGCTGTCACCCTTAACATTACTGGATTCAACCAAGCCACTTCAATACTTCCTAGAGTCCCTACAACAAGACCAATGACTGATACCGAAGATCTCCTCCGATCAGAAAGGGTTTGATGCCATTGACAACCTATGGCTTCAAGGAACTTTTATGGACTTTACCCCTACCAAAGTAGTTATCTATAGCCACTGAGTTTTATTTTTTGTTGAGAGCCACAGCCTAGTCAGAATGGCCTCTGGCATTTTGCCAGAAGTAATGGTTGAGAGGCAAGCCATTAAGATGATGCTGGCTTGAAATAGGTTGTGTATTCAATTGTACATATACCCCTGCTGTCTGCCTCAGAAGCCTGCTACTTTGAAGTTCTCATGAGGATTCCTGGGGAGTTCGCATTGGTTGGTGAAGTTCTGGTGGTGGGAATTGGTTCCTGAAGTTCTAGTGGTGGGAGTTCTATTTGGTGTGTGGTGTGCCTAGAAGGGCCACGTGGGTGGCGTTCGTGGGAGTTTGGAAAATAAATAAAGTTTGTTCCAGCTTGAGTGGCTCATGATTTGTGCCCAGCCAGACTGCAGCATTTTTTGGCTGCCCTGGTGTTCTCAGACCTGTCCCCCGCCCCCAACATTCCTCCACTTTTTCACTAAGTCTAAAATTATAACAAGGTCAGTATGGAAAATGCATAAAATTACCAAGAAGGAAAAATGTTACCCATCAGTGGTTATCACTATTAACATTTTGGAGTATAGCTTTCTAGTTTCCTCTGATTCATTTCTTTACGTAGTTGAAACTAAATTGAATACACGTATTTTAACTTGTTTTGTTTAAAACTGACTTTATAAAATAAGCATTTTCCATGTTGTTAAGAACTTTAGCATATGTTATTTTAATAGTGCCATACATAATATTCTTTCAGGATTGGAGTGTAATTAAGGATTGTTCGTTTTAGATATCCCTATTGTTTACAATTTACTGCCTTTATTTTTTATACATATTTCTTTTGGATCTCTGAATGTAAGGTGCAAGTAAGGTGTATGAAGGTATGTAAATAGATAGCAAATAGAACAATACCCAAGGGCCAGAAGATGGAATTTTGGTAGAAAGAGACCTGTTTCAGGAAAATGAGGGGCATGATACACCAATAAAAACATGAAAAATAAAATGGCTCTGGCACTGTGTGGATACATGGGGTGTGGTTAGAGCTGCTGTCTTTATTTGACAAGATATTAGCGGCTCTGAAGGAGACCTTTCATTGAGTCCTAGGAGCAAAAACCAGGTTTCCAGGACTAAGTGAGTGAGCAAGTGGTGAAGCTCAGAAGCATGGAGTGTAACTGTATTTTTGGGAGGTTTGTTGATGAAGAGAAGAAGAAAAACGGAATGAGGTAAAAGGGGAAAACAAGAACAAGTAGCATTTTTATTTTATGTGTTTATTTTTAAAGATAGAGACTGGAACATTGTTAGGGCCAAGGTATAGCATAAGAGAAAATAGGGGGTTGGGTTGGGATTGTGGCTCAGCGGTAGCGCACTTGCCTGGAATGTGTGAGGCACTGGGTTTGATTGTCAGTATCGCATATAAATAAATAAATAAAGGACTATTAATAACTGAGAGAGAGAGAGAGAGAGAGAGAGAGAGAGAGAGAGAGAGAGAATAGGGATACGAGTATTAAAAACAAACTAAAGATTGGAAGTCCATCTGCTGTTTTACATTTTTTTTTCTTTTTTGTCTTAACCCTGGTAGTCAGTTTCAGGAGAAATTTTCAGACTCCTCCTAATCATTTGGTATTTCCATGCATTGTGGCTTAGAATCTTACACTCAAGACCTATTTTAGCCTGAAGAAATGAGGAACTACACACATGGTTGATTTTAGACTTTGCATGTTTGTTTTTGTTTCATATGTGTCATAGTAGCATAGCATTAGAATAAGCTCATTTAGTAACATCCTCTCTGAAATTTTATATATTTTATATATTTAAATATATAAAATATATAAAGTTATATAAAATTTTATATATTTCCTTGTCCAGAGACTGCAACCACATTTCAATAGCAAATTCTGGGAATTCTCTAGTGCTAATGTCTAAACAAATTATTAACATTTTATCTCCTATTGTTAATCTTTTTTGACCTGTTCAGGTTCCCAGTATGTTCTACATTTTTAAAATATCACCTTTATGTCTCATCTGTGCACTTTGGTCATTCCTTATTGTTAATAAATGACTTCTAGCAAGCTCACCTGACTATCTTGCTTGGACTGTTCTTGTCAAATAAAGACAGCAGCTCTAACACCACCTCATGTATCCATAAAGTTCCAGAGCCATTTTATTTTCCATACAAAAGATTGTTCATAGAGCTTGCAAAAGAAGGTAATTGGTCCTAAAATTTTGCTTTAGACTAAATTAATAAAGAATATTTTATAAGCAACTGTAAATGAGCCAATATAAATGACACAATTTCTACTAATGGAAAAATAATCATCAGCCTAATAATACAGATAATATGTATTTGCAATTAAATAAGTTAAGAATTGTAAATTCATTATACTAATAAAGTGTCATTCTTCCTTCAGCAACCAGAAACTCAGTAATAACTGCAACATTAGCACTTAGCATTTCCTCATTTGAGAAAACTAATATATTGGCTGGTAACAAGTCAAAATGAATTTGAAAACTGTTTTTGCTACTCTAACTTGTATAAAACCTAGCTGCTATATAACTCTGTGCTGTAGTATATTGCCTTCAAAGAAACATCTGTTTAGCATTCAAAATAATTAAGAAGATGTTTTATTTTATTTTTGCAGTTTCTATAACTCAGCTACCTTGTTCATTCTAGGTTTCCTAGATGTGAGAAGTGGTGTCAGACAGGTCAAGTAATGTAATGTCATGCATAAATATGAAGCTTATTTGTACCAATTGTGATCATTGTCAGCAGGAGATTCCACAGTAAAACTGTGCCATCATTGCACCAGGAACAATGCAACTCCTAGAAGAAAATATAGGATCAACATTCCAGCATACAGGCATAGAAAATGACTTTCTCAATAGGACCCCAAAAGCTCAGGAAATAATGCTAAGAGTTAATAAATGAGATGGCACCAAATTAAAAGGCTCCTGCACAGCAAAGGCAATAATTAAAAATAGAAAGAGAGAACCTAAAGAATGGGAGAAAATCTTTGCCTAGCTACTGTTTGAGAGAGGATTAATATCGAAAATATATAAAGAACTCAAAAAAATCAAATAACCCAATTAATAAATATAAACATATTAATGTATTAAACAGACACTTCTTAAAAAAGAAATACAAATGGCCAACAAATATATGAAAAATGTTCAACATTATTAGCAATTAGGGAAATGCAAATCTCACAACAGTCAAAATGGCAGTCATTAAGAATACAAATAATAATAAATGCTGGAGAGGATGTGGACAGAAAGGGACACTTTTACACTGTTGGTGGGATTGTACATTAGTACAACCACTATGGAAATCAGTATGGAGGTTCCTTAAATGGAACCACCATATGACTCAGCTATACCAATCCTGAGTGTTTATCCTAAAAAATTAAAGTCATCATATTATAAGGATACATGTATATCCATGTTCATAGCAAAACAATTCACAATAACCCATCTATGGAACTAGTCTTGGTGTCAATCGACAGATAAATGGATTTAAAAAAATGTGGTGTACATACACGATGAAACTTTATTGAGCCAAAAATAAAAATAAAATTATGTCATTTGCAAGAAAATGAATGGAACCAGAGACTATTATGTTAAGCAAAATAAGCCAAAGTCAGAAGATCAAGGGTTGTTATGTTTTTCTCTGATATGTAGAGGCTAGAGAGAAAAAGGAAAACAAAAGTTGGGGTGGATCTCCTAAAAATCAGTGGGAGGTCAAAAGAGGAAAGGGACCAGGGAGTGGGAGAAGGGGAGTGAGGGAAAAGTGCTAAGGAGTGATATTGGCCAAATTATATTCTTATAATGTGTGCATGTATGAATATGTAACAAAAAATCCCATCAATATGTATAACTATGATACACCAATAAAAACATTGAAAATAAAATTCATAACACAAAAAGGAAAAAAAAAACTGTGCCACTAAAGAAATACCCCAGCATGTATGCTCAGTACAGGCCTTTTATATATAGCCTCCTTAGAATCTCATCCTTTCACAGATGTGTAGATACAGCCCTTCCAGACTCCTCCCCAGACCTTCTTTCAAAGTAGAGCTAGCTAGTAGTGTTGCTGTTTCTTTGATGATAATTTACTTCAGCTGCAGGAGTTTGTATGCTTGTGATATCATTATTGTAAGGATAACCCAGACAGCCAGAATGGAGCTTCACACTAAAGTTTGCAGCATTCTTTGTGCAGTTTTGTCATGCTCCAACTGTGTCATATTTGCTCTTTCATTCTTAATCTCAATAATGTAAACATTTTGCATTCTTCTCCTTAAATGTCGCTCCAAGAATGTCTTGGTGGCCTATACGGGCTTTTCTGACTCCACTACTTAATATTCCTGTTACAGAAAACCCCCATACATTTTACTCCTCTAGAATTATGTATTTCTCTTTTGATAAGAACTTTTGAGGTAATACCAGCAGAATACATTCATAATACATATCTAAATTACATTAAACTCTTATCCCTTGCTCTTGTATCTTTTCTTTACAATGCAACTACTACAGACCTACATGTAGAAGACTCCAGGAGTTTAGCAGAACAAGAGAAATATTTTAAGCAGGGACATAAGAAAAGCTTTGGATTGAAGTCTTATATCATAATATTTTGTGGTTTATGTAATGCTTTATGTGTATCTATAAAAACCAGTAAATATTCCTTCTTATACTTTTATTTTTAATTAAGAAACTCCTCACATATGTTTATGGGGTACCATGTGATGTTTCAGATAAATTAGCATATGCATCACCTCAGTATTTGTCATTTCCTTGTGATGAGAGCATTTAAAAATTCTGTCTTAACTATTTTGAAACACACATTATTGCTAACTATAGCCCTCCTCCTATCTAACTTAACCTCATGCCTGTTTACCAAAGGCTCCCCTTTTCCCCATATACTTTCCTGGCTGCCTCCTGCCTCCCTGCCACACACATGAGACTCAGTAAACACCATTGTATTCTCCACTCTATGATCTTGACTCTTAGATTCAACATGTTAAGTGAGAGCATAGGTTGTTTTTTTTTTTCTCCCACTAATTGGCTTATTTCACTTAACATAATCTCCTCACTTAACATACTGTCATCCATATTGTTATTAATGCAGAATTTCCTGTTTCCGTAGGGTGAATAGTATTTCATTGTGGATGTATACCACCATATCACCTTTGTAAAGAATCCCTTCATGTGTGGGGGGACACTTAGGTTATTTCTGTATCTTGGCTATTTCAAGCAATGCCTCAGTTAACACGGTGGTATATACACTAAGAGCCACAAGTTTCTTGAGGAAACTGCCCATAAAATTATAAAATATGTGACTATAGAAACTGTTCACAGCTACTGTTTTCACCTGTGTTTTTAGAATATTCACAAAGGGCAAAAAGACTTTTTCTTCAAATATACAGCACTTTTTAAATAACAGATAACCTCAGTTTTTCTTATTTTTGAAGAGCTAACTTTTTATTTATTTATTGTGTTATTGTACATTTCTTGTCTTCTTCAGAAAGGTGTTAGTTTTATGCATCTCTGAGAAACATTTTTACCTTCTTCTGAAAGGCCTAGTTTGAACTAGGTATAGACGCCACAGTTCACATCAACTTCTGAGTTCTATATTCCCTTGTTGCTTTCTCCATTTTTATATAATTGCAGTACTGGGATTGAATCTCGTGCTTTGTTGTCCTTCATTCACAAAGCTACATTCCCAACCCTTTTAACAAGTGTGATGAGATGTATCCATCATACAGTACCATGCAGAATGTATCCATCATCCAGAACTACTATGTAGTACCAGGTAGAATAGTTCCATTGCCCTAAAAATCCACTATGTACCATCTTGTCTTCCTTCCTCTACTCCAACCCCAGATCCTTTCACTTTCTTTTTAGTTTTACCTTTTTCAGTAGGTCACAGTTCATAAACTGATTTTAATTTCCTATGTCCTCGCAGGTTCCTCAGTCTGGCTGGGCACAAAATAACCGGCAGCCACACAGCCTTGTAGGTTCAAACAGCAACTCTTTATTCCGGAACTCTCACCAGCACTCTACACACACTTCCCAGGAACACACTCCCTCCACCAGGGTCCGCGCGCCAATTCTCCAGGAAACCCAGAGAACTCCAATTCTCCAGGAACCCCAGAGAACTCCACGGGAACTCCAAAGTAGTGGGTGCCAGAGGCAGCAGTATCCACCCTTATCCTGGAGCCACCCTATTCCCAGGAGGATCCACCCTAATCCCTGTGGCTCTATTCCCGGAGTAGGGTCACCTTTCAACCATTCACTCTGGCAAAATGCCAGGAGTCATTTCGACTAAACTGTGGCTCTCAACACGCAGGATTTTTAATCTTATTGAAATTGGGGTGTTTTGTTTGATTTTCTAGACTGGGTGTGTGTTCTCAAAATTTCATTATGAGGTCTTTTCTTGGATTAATCTAGGAATTTTTGTTTCATTTTTTATTGTGTCTTCTGCATCTGTATTGTTCTTTCTAGAAAGTGTGGAATTGATGAATTTGTATAGCTCTAGCCAAATGAATTTACTTTCTTCAATGAGTTTGACTTTTAGACTCTATATAAGTGAGATCAAGCAGTATTTGTCTGTGTCTGGGTTATTTCACTTGGCATAATATCCTCCAGGTTTATCTACATTGTTGCAAATGGCAAAATTTCTCCCCGTCAACCCAGTTAATGGGGCCTCCGCCTTCCTGTGGAGCCCTGGTGCGGGGGCTTCAGTAGCTTCTGGTGAAGTGGGGGTATGGGTGGGGGTGAGGGTAGGGTGTGGGACTCTGCTGGCCAGGTCCTCGCTGGACACTCTGCCACCATCCAGTCTGCCTCCAGGCACCACATGACCCTGGGAATGTCCAGCATGTGTGAAGCCACCACACCCAGCCACGTCGCCTTGGCCCACCGTGTGCCCAGGCCCCAAAGCCCCAGACAGGCCCCACTCAGCACCTTGCCATGGAGCATTCTCCCAGCCCAAGGTGCTGGCATCTGAGGCACCCTGCCAGTCCCGGACCTGATGCTCCTCTAGCCGCGGGTTGTGCTCGGCCCAGTCTGGTCCCCCTCTGGTGATGGGGGGAGGCCCCGGCCTTAGGTCATCCTCTTGTCATAGCTGTAGCACCCCAGCCATTGCGGGAGTCCCAGCCATGGCGCTCTGGAGGTCCTCCATGGCCAAGGAGGTCATCTGAATAGTGCTGACTTTCTCGCTCTCCCCTGGCTCTGGTGGCATAGGAGTTCCCCCCCACACCCAGGTTATGGGGTCTCGCACCTGGAGGGGCGAGTCCCCTCTACATGGCTGCAGGGATATACGAGCTCCCCCCGACACCCAGGTGGTAGGGGTCTCCCGCCAGGAGGGGAAAGTACCCTCTACCATGGCTGTGGTGGTGTAACAGCTCGCCCTGACACCAAGGTGGGAGTGGTCTCCTGCCTGGAGGGGCGAGTCCCCACTACCTTGGCTTCAGGGGTATAGGAGCTCCACCCACCACACCCAGGTGGGAAGGATCTCCCGCCTGGAGGTGCCCCAGTCTGGCTGGGCACAAACCATGAGCCACTGAAGCAGGAACAAACTTTGTTTTTGAACTGCACCTGCGCACTTCACACATGCTTCCCGGGAATTCTCCCAAAATCCCCGCGGCTCCTCCAGGAACCAGCCAGCAGAAATATCTCTTCCAGGAATCCCTCCTCCTGCACTTCCCCAACCAATGGGAACTCTCGGGGAATCACCGGAATTCCCCACAAGAACTCCAAAGTAGTGCGAGAACTCAAAAGTAGTGACCGAGGCGAATAGTAATGCCTCGCCTGTCAACCAATACTGTTGGCAAAATGCCAGGGGCCGTACAGACTCCCCCATGACTTTCAGCATCTCCCCCCTTCTGTTTAATTAAACAACAAGCAATGTGGCTTAGGGACCGTGCCTGTTAGGTTGTCCAATACAATATATGGTCCTTACACGTCATCAGATGAGCTGACCTCTAGGCGTCAGCCTCCTTTCTTAGGTTGGTACCACTGCAATTGGATCATACCTGTCACTGACTACCGGTCCAGCATACAGCCATACTTGTGGATAGGCCTTTGCACCAGTGGGGGGATGAGGTTCTTTGCCTCACCTCTGTTGGCCCCCAAATTTTAGCTGGACGATCATGACAAGCAGAAGGGAGGAAGATACACCAAGCCAATTGACGGCTCCTTTTGGAAAAATTGTACCACCGATGACATCATCAGCAAAAATACCCCAACACTACCACAAGTCGCTGCACCAACAGATAGTTCACAATGCATACAGGTGAGCTCACAATGTGTCCAGGCAAGTTCTGCAAGCAGTTCAGTGATGGCTATTGTAGAAGCTGTAGATTGGTTTTATCTTTGACTTCACCAGCACTGGGATGAAGATAGGAATTCTGGCAATAATGGCTAAAGAAAAAATTATGTAACATTACAGAAGGCACTAAAAGAAAACAATTTTCTTAACAATTTACATTATCTTTAAGAGAATTATTAAATATAATGAAAAGGAAAGGTGAAAGTAAACAAACAGATCTGTTAACCTTCTTTTGTGTTCACATATTAAAACAATCTTTAACAGCTGTTTACCCAATTAAATTAAACCATTTAAATCACGTGAATTAAAAAAAAATATTTGGATCCATTTTATCATGAGCGCTCATCATATATGATATATGGACATACATACATTCAAACATATAACACAAAACACAAGTGTGCACACATAATATAATACATACAACACATAACATTATAGTAAAGGCCTTATAACTTTTTACAGGTGAAATCTCCATTGCAATGTTTAAAAACTCTATAGTCAAAAAATAGAACTGATCAGCAAAACATTAACCTAGGTCTGTATGAGCTCAAAAAACAAAATAGAACTTCATGATATGGCAAAGGGCAATAATAAAATAGATATTGAAAAAAGCATCCTGGTTCTGTTGCAGATGTAAGAATAGCCAAACTGGAGCTCTGGATATCAGCTGTTATGGATTTGAGTCAAATCATCATCTTTTTGGTCTGTAGAAATCGCTTTGGTTAGTCTCTCTGGAATCCAAATCGGCTATTGTTCTACCTGTGGAAACACACAAACAGAACCCCGACTCCAGACAATCACTGGGTCAGGACCTTTCCATTGTCCTGTTAGAATATCCTTCCAAAGTACCTTAGGCTTATGTACATTTTTTGGACACATATGCCTTTCCACAGCACTAAGCCCTGATGAATTCAAATTTAAAATTTTACAGTAAAAAGGGTTATTTTAAGTTTATCTTTGGAGGATATATACCCCTTTCCAATTCCCTCTTTGTTGTTTAATAAGTACATTTTAATAATTTGATGAGCTTTTTCAACTATGCCTTGTCCCTGAGGATTGTATGGAATTCATGTTATGTGAGTAATGCCAAATGATGAGCAAAATTGTTTATAAGAGGTGGAAGTATAACCAGGACCATTATCTGTTTTTAACTGTTTTGGAACGCCCACAGTGGCAAAATTTTGTAAGCAATGAGCTATAACATCTTTTGTTGTTTCTCTGGCATGAAGGGAGCCCATCAAAAATCTGGAAGAAGTATCAACTGTAACATGCAAATATTTTAATTTTCCAAATTCTGGTGAGTGTGTGACGTCCATCTGCCAAATATGGTTAGGTATCAATCCTCTAGGATTGACTCCAAGATTAACTTGTGGTAAAAAGGTCACACAATTTTGACATTGTTTTATTATATGTCTGGCTTGTTCCTTAGTTATTTTAAAATGCTTTCGTAAAGTATTAGCATTGACATGGAACCTTTTATGAAAATTTGTTGCTTCTTCTAGTGTAAAGAAAATACGTATGTCTTGTGTAGTTTTATCTGCTAAATCGTTGCCCAAATTAAGGGCTCCAGGCAATCCTGTATGTGCTCTGATATGTCCTATAAAGAATGGATCTTTTCTGTCCCAAATCAAACTTTGTATAGTGGAAAACAAAGACAAACCAGTAGAGGAAGGGGAAATCCTACCAGCATATTCAAGGGATATTATAGCATTAACTATATACTGACTATCAGAAAATAAATTAAATACAGAATCTTTAAACATCACAAAAGCTTGTAATACTGCATTAAGCTCTACCTTTTGAGCTGATTGTTTGGGTACTAAAAATGTAAAAGTTTGATCAGGGGTAACTACTGCTGCTGTACCATTATTTGACCCATCAGTGAATACATTTGGAGCATTAATGATAGGTGTTTTTCCTGTCATTTTTGGAAAAACTACAGGAGGTGAAGACCAAAAAGACAACAAAGGATTAGATGGTAAGTGATTATCAAATGAAACATTAGATTTACACATGATTATTGCCCAAGTATTTAACCCATTAGCTAACTCATCAATTTGATCCATAGTATATGGAGTAATAATTTTATTGGGAGAAATTCCAAACACTCCATTTGCTGCTTTTATTCCTTTGAGTATTAATTGTCCTACAGCCTCAGGACACCTAGTAAGAATAGTGTTAGGAGAATAAGATAAATGTATCCACAATAATGGACCTTCTTGCCAAAATACTCCTGTAGGAATATTTTTTGTTGGTAGTAAAATAAACAATAAAGGCAAACTTATATCACTTCTATCCAAATGCATATTTTCCATATATGTTTCAATAATTTTTAATGCCTTTCTTGCTTCAGGCGTTAACATGCAGGGTGAATTGGATCTATCCTGTCTTCAGCAGTATAGGAGCTCCCCAGGACACCCAGGTGGAAGGGATCTCCCTCCTGGAGGGTCCAGTCCCCTCTACCCTGGCTGCAGCAGAATAAGAGCTCCCCCAGAAGCCCAGGTGGGAGAGGCCTCCCGCCTGGAGGGGCGAATCCCCTCTACCCTGGCTGTGGCGGTATAGGATCTCCTTCTCATACCCAGGTGGGAGGGGTCTGCCTTCTGGAAGGAGGAGTCCCCTCTACCTTGGCTGCTGCAGTAATCAAGCCTCCCTGGATACCCATCTGGGAGGGGTCTCTGGATTGGAGGGGCGAGTCCCCTCTACACTTGCTGGAGAGGGATAAGAGCTCACACAGAAACCCACGTGGGAGGGGTCTACCAACTGAAAGGGCAAGTCCGCTCTACCCTGGTTACAACAGTATAGGAATTCTCCCTGACACCCAGGTGAGAGGGGTGTCCCGCCTCAGGAGTGACTCCCCACAACCCTGGCTGAGGTGGTGTACCAGCTCTCTCAGACACCCAGGTGGGAGGGGTCTCTGCTTGAAGGGGCGAGTCCCCTCTATTCTGGCTGCTATGGTATAGGAGCTCCATCCCCCTTGCCCAGATGGGAGGGGTCTCCCTCCTTAAGGGGTGAGTCCCTCTACCCTGGCTGCAGTGGTTTACTAGCTTTCCCTGACACCCAGGTTGGATGGGTCTCTCTCTTGGAGGTATGATTCCCCTCTACCCTGGCTGTGGCTGTAAAGGACCTCCCCCTGACAGCCAGCTGGTAGGGTCTCTGGATTGAAGAGGTGAGTCCTCTCTATACTGGCTGCAGTGATATAAGAGTTTCCCTTCACCCAGGTGGGAGAGGTCGTCCACCTTGAGTGTAGAGTCCCCTCAACCCTGTCTGTGGCAGTATATTAACTCCCCTGACAACCATGTGGAAGGGATCTTCCGCCTGGAGGGTCGTGTCCCCTCTCCCCTGGCTCTATCGGTATAGGAGCTCCCCCCCCCACAACCAGGTTATGGGGTGTTCCGCCTGGAGGGGCGAGTCCCCTATACCTTGGCTAAGGCGGTATAGAAGTTACTACCATTCCCAGGTGGGAGGTGTTTCTGGACTGGAGGTGCCAGTTACCTCTACCTGGCTGCTGAGGTATATGAGCTCCTCCCCCCATACCTAGATGGGAGGAGTCTCCCGCCTGAAGGGGCGAGTCCCCTCTACACTGGCTGAAGTGCTTTACTAGCTTTCACTGACACCCCTGAGGGAGGTGTCTCTCGCCTGAAGGGGCGAGTTCCCTCTATTATTGCTGCGGTAAACAATCTCCCCTTGACAACTAGGTGGGAGGACTCCGGCCTGGAGGGGCGAGGCCACTGTACCCTGGCTGCAGTGGTATAGGAGGTCCCCCTACACCTAGATGGAAGGGGTCTCCTGCCTCCTGTTGCGAGACCCCGCTACACTGCTTGTGGGAGTATATGAACTCCCTTGAACAGCCAGGTGGAATGGACATTCCGCCTGGAGGATTGAGTCCTCTCTCCCCTGGCTCTGGCAGTATAGGAGCTCCCCCATCACACAGGTTATGGGGTCACAAGACTGGAGGGGCGAGTCCCCTCTACCCGGGCTAAGGCGGTATAGGAGTTACCCCCATCCCCAAATGGTAGGTGTCACTCGCCTGGAGGTGCGAGTTGCCTCTACCCTGCCAGGTGGGGTATATGAGCTCACCAGACACCCAGGTGGGAGGGGTGTTCTGCCTGGAGGGGCTAGTCCCCTCAACCCTGGCTAAGGCCGTATAGGAGTTACCCCCATTCCCAGGTGGGAGGTGTCTCTTGCCTGTAAGTGCTAGTCGCCTCTACCCTGGCTGCTAGGGTATATGAGCTCCACCTGACACCCAGGTGGGAGGGGTCTTACACCTGGAGCAGCGAGTCCCCTCTACCCTACCCGGGGTAAGGGGGTATAGGAGTTACTCCCATTCCCAGTTGGGAGGTGTTTCTTGCCTCAGGTGCGAGTTGCCTCTACCCTGGCTGCTGGGGTATATGAGCTCCCTCTGACACAGAGGAGGGAGGGGTCTTCCGCCTGGAGGGGCGAGTCCACTCTATGCTGGCTGCAGCAGTTAAGGAGCTTTCCCTGTTACCCAGGCGGGAGGGGTCTCCCACCTAGAGGGGTGAGTCCCTCTTCCCTGGCTGAGAGGGTGTACCAGCTCTCTCAGACACCCAGAGGGAAAGAGTCTCCTGCTTAGAGGGGAGAGTCCCCTCTGTTCTGGCTGCTGTGGTTTAGGAGCTCCCCCCATACCAAGATGGGAGATGTCTCCCACTGGAACGGGTGAATCCCCTCCACCCTGGCTCTGGAGATACATGAGCTCCTCCCCACACCCAGGGGAAAGTGGTCTCTTGCCTTTAGGGGTGAGTCCCCTCTACAATGGCTGCAGCAGTATAAGAGCTCCCCCTGATAACCAGGTGAAAGGGGGTCTCCCACCTGGAGGGGCGAGTCCCCTCCACCCTGGCAAAGGTGGAATACAAGCTCGCCCTGGCACCAAGATGGGAGGGGTCTCTCACCTGGAGGAGCGTGTCCACTTTACCCTGGCTGCAGCAGTATATGAATTTCCCCTGACACCCAGGTGGGAGCGGTCTTCCAACTGGTGGTGCATGTCCACTCTACCCTGATTCTGGTGGTATAGGAGCTCCCCCCGACACCCAGGTTATGGTGTCTCCCGACTAGACAGTCGAGTCCCCTCTACACTGACTGAGGGGGTATAGGATGCCCCCCCCCATAGCCAGGTAAGAGGGGCCTCCCTCCTGGAGCAATGAGTCCCTTCTACCCTGGCTGTGGAGGTATACAAGATCTTCCAGACACACAGGTGGGAGTGGTCTTCTGCATGGACAGGAGAGTCCCCTCTACCCTGGCTTTCGCGGTATACAAGCTTCCCTGACACCCAGGTGGGAGGGGTATCTCGCCTGGAAGGGCGAGTCCCCTCTACTTTACCTTTTGCCATATAAGAGCTCCTAGTACACCCAGGTGGGAGGGATCTTCTGCCTGCAGGGGCATGTTCCCTTTACCCTTGCTGTCAATGTATTGGAGCTCCCTCTGACAGCCAGCTGGGTGGGGATCCTGCCTGTAGGAGCAAGTCCCCTCTACCCTGTATGCTGAAGTAATCAAGCTCCCCTGGACACCTAGGTGGGAGGGGTCTCCCAATTGGAGGGGCCAGTCCTCTCCACCCTGGCTGCAGAGGTATAGGAGCTCATCCAGACACCCAGGTGGGAGGGGTCACCCACCTGAAGGAGAAAGTACCCTCTACCATGGCTACAGTGTTATAAGATCTCCCTCTGACACCCATGTGGGAGGGGTCTCCTGCCTGGAGGAGCAATTCCCCACTACTCTGTATTTACTGAATTAAAAAACAATGCTAGAACTGTGGTTCAGTGGTTTAGTGTCCTTGGGGTCTACTCCTGGTACCAAAGGGGGAAAAAAAGAGGACAAAAAGAAAATGTGACTTGGGTATCTTGTTCTTTTGCTGAATAAAATTTTGGGTGGGGAGTTTAAAAGGCTGTCATTCTGCCTATCAGAGGAATAGGTTGTTATATTTTTACTTGATTTTTTTAAAAAAATAAATGACAGCAGAATGCATTATAGTTCTTATTACATGTATACAGCACAATATTTTATATCTCTGGTTGTATATAAAGTATGTTGACACCAATTCTTGTCTTCATACATGTATTTGTATAATGATATCCATCCCATTTCACCATCCTTGCTAATCCTCTGCGCCCTTATTTTCCCACCCACTCCTCTGTCCTATCTAGAATTTATCTATTCCTCCCATGATCCCCCTCCCTACCCCACTATGGATCAGCCTCCTTAAAGCTGAGAAATATTTGGCATTTGTTTTGGGGGGTATTTTCTTACTTCACTTAGCATTATCTTCTCCAGTGCCATCCATTTACCTGTAAATGCCATGATTTTATTCTCTTTTAATGCTGAGCAAAATTCCATTGTGTATATATGCCACATTTTTTTTTATCCATTCATCCAATGAAGGACATCTCATTTGGCTCCACAGTTTAGCTATTGTGAATTGTGCTGCTATAAACATTGATGTGGCTGTGTTCCTGTAGGATTCGGTTTTAAGTCATTTGCCTATAGTCTGAGGAGAGTAATAGCTTTGTCAAATTGTAATTCCACTCCCAGATTTCCAAGGAATCTCCATACTGCTTTCTGTATTTGCTGTACCAATTTGCAGTCCTTCCAGCAATATATGAGTGTGCCTTTTTCCCCACATCCTCGCCAACAATTATTGTTGTTTGTCTTCATAATAGCTGCCATTCTGACTGGAGTGAGATGATATCTTAGGGTAGTTTTGATTTGCATTTCTCTCATTGCTAGAGGTGATGAACATCTTTTCATATGTTTGTTGATTGATTGTATATCCTCTTCTGAGAAGTGCTTGTTCAAGTCCTTGGCCTATTTGTTGATTGGGTTACTTGTTTGTTTGTTTGTTTGTTTGTTTTTTGGTGCTTATCTTTTTGAGTTCTTTATATACCCTAGAGAATAGTGCTGAACAGGTTGTTTTTAAAGTGGTGATTCTGAGAAAATTAGATTAGAGAGAAGAAACCAGGAAGGAGAACATCAGGGACAAGAAGATCAGGGAGGAGGAAGTTAGGGAGAAAACTTGGGAAAAAGAAAAAAAAAATATGTAAGATTCAAAGACAGAATGGATTTAGTGAAAGCATCAAGCAAACCCCTGTTACACACTGAACCACATCCAAACTCCCCCTTTTATGGAAGAACTGGGGATTGAACACAGGGCTACTTTAACACTGAGCCACATCCCTAATACATTTTATGTTTTATTTTGAGAGGGGTTATCACTAACGTGCTCAGGATGTCTGTGATCTTGTAATCCTCTTGCCTCAGCTCCTGAGTTGGTGGAATTGGAGGTTGTGCCACTGTGTCCACTGCAATCCACCTTTTTTAAAACTACCCACCCCAAAATTTTATTCAGCAAAAAAACAAGTTACCCAAGTCACTTTTTTTTCCTCTTCATTTTTTCCCCTTTTGGTACCAAGAGTAGAATCCAAGGACACTAAACCACTGAGCCACAGTTCTAGCATTTTTTTAAATTCAGTAAATACAAGTTATAGGAAATGAATAGTTTAATTTTACAACATGTTGGGCAATTAGGCCTTTCCTATTAGTTCAGTTCCTGATTTCTGAAGCTTATTGCTTTGAGGTAAGATGAAACATTGAACTATTTCATTGAAAAATTAATAGAGACACAATTCCCTTCATTATTGAAACATAGACACTGAATGAAATTTACCAGGTGCATTTTGCTAGTCTTATTTGTCTCTCAGAAATGCCCTTGTTGTCCCTAGGGGTGTAGGTCTTTTTGTGCCAACACCAAGCAGATGTCAGAGCTGTGGTGCTTCTAATTCTCAAGGCTGCTCTTCATGGTTCTTTGGTCATCTTCTGTATCTGATGTCTCTGTTTGCTTCTGCCTCTGCTCACACTTCTGTGCTATTGCGTCTCTCATCTGGGCTCTGAGGCTCTAGGGTCTGGATCTTTGGACTCAATCAACCTTGGATTGAACATGGTTGAAAATAAGTTTTTCTGTGCTGAATGTGTAGAGTCTTTTATCTTGTCATTATTCTCTAAACAGCACAGTGTAAACTGCTATATAATATTCCCATTGTATTAAATGTTATAAGGAACCTCAAAATGGTTTAAAGCACACTGGAGGATGTGCATAGGTTATATTCAAACAGTGCATCATTTATACCTAGACCTTGAACATGTGCAGAGTTTGGTATACAAAGGAGGGGGGAGTTCTGGAATCAATTCACTGTGGATACTGAATGAAGGCTGTACTTGGCCTTTGGCTAGGGAGTATAATTTTCACATATGTGTTTACTCTCTAGGACACCTGAACCCTACATATTTTCACACATCAACAATCATTGGTTTTGTGGTGGACACCAGGGATTGATCTCAGGGGCACTCGACAACTGAGCCACATCCCCAGCACAACTGTGAATATATTTTAGGGACAGGAACTCCCTGATGAGCTTAGTGCCTTCCCATTGCTGAGGCTGTTTTGAATCATGATCTTCCTATCTCAGCCTCCTAAGCCCACTGGGATTACAGGCATGTGCCACTGTGACTGGCATCCATGGTTCTTAGAATAAAAAACTAACCTAGGAACATTTAAGCAGAGAGAATGTACAGTAAGCATGTTGTAAAGCCCACAAGATTATTGGCAAAGTTAAGACAATGCTGTGGAAGTGGGCAGGGACCAAGGGAACCTGGCTAGTGTTGGGATGGGCGAAGGTGTGACATCTGCAGTGGAGGGGAGAAATAAATCATATTCACACACTAATGCATTTTTCAATGCTTTATTCACTCAAATCACTCAATACTACTTCACTGGATATGATCTTAATCAAGAAAATGATAATCCTTAATGTTGGGCTCTGCAATACACATAATCAATTCAAAACTAAAAATCCTAGGTTAACTCTGAGAACAGCAAACACTTAATCATGCCAGACTCATTATATACATTCCCTCTGCATGCTCAGTTCAAGTGCCAGGTTTAGAGTCTCAAGTCTTAGGGTTGAAGTCCAGCAGATGCTCACTCATTCAGACCACAGTGATCAGGTCAAGAACCTATAGAGGCTTCTCCTGGGCCGGATGTGACAGCTGGTTGAGGAGACAGTCTTAAGAGGAAGTCACCATTCTCACCAGGGTCAAGATGTGGCTGTAGAGTTTGAGAGCAGTGAGGATGATGCAGAGGATCAGGCAGATAATGACAAGAGTTGGGATATTAGTGCAGGACTCATCAGGCTCTCCAGCATGTGGCCATGAGTGCAGCTGGCTCAATGTCTGTTCACTTGCTCTGTCATTTCTACTAAATGTTGGGGCTCTGCTCACCTTTTCAGTCCCTATCAGCTATTACTGTGTTTCTTAGTGACATCTTACATTCCCTGGTCCCCACCTCTGATTTGACAATTTCTGCCCTGACCTCTCACCTCTTATTCCCATCAGGGTGAAGGCAAAATACCATGACTGCACTCTGAGTTTCCTCTGGGTTGTGGACAGAGACTTGTCTTTATCAGGCTGTGCCTGATTCATACTAGAGGGCTCTGGAGGCTGTCCCTGGTGGACCTGCAGGATCATTTTCAACTGGAATTACTTAGGCTTTGGCCATTTTTAGGTTAAGGCCATCCTTACAGCTAGCCTGGACCACAGCTTGGAGCCCCCACAGACATCCTGATTAGGACCTGCTGCCAGGTGACATAGCACATTGGGGTAAGAGGTCACACCTTAGGCATTAACCCCAAACCATATCAGGAGGCAGAAAAATACAATACAGTTGACTTTTTCATTTTTATCAACTGATGGTGGACCCTGCCTTACTTGGAGACTCCCATGTTGGGTGGGGAATTCCTTGACACAGGAAGGGCTTTCATCAGAGGCCAACTAAACTACACCTCAGCTACAAACAAAAACTAACACATATTACCTATGTCTATATGTGTGTATGCACCATCCCTAACTTATTCTATTACCCCTGAAGAGTCCTGCTGGCCTCCTTCACCAGAGTTCTGGAGGGTTCAGAGAAGGGGAACGTGATGGAGATGTAGAGACTGCTCTGTAGCTCTGGGTTTGGGTGTTACGTGACTGGCTGGAACAGCCCACTCATTGCTTTATTTGGTGAATCATATTCTATGGAAAAGCCTTTTTGTATCCCACATAGAAAAATAAAAAACACACAGTCTCTCTCTCCTTCCAGTGTGGAAGCAGCACTCTTTAGATCTCAGAACTGCCCTGCCCTTGCATTTCAAAATTGTTTCTGTGCTGTCTTGTTTCTTGGTGTATCTCACAGCCAGCTTTCTGCAGGAAGGGAACACAGCATATCTTCCAGTGCAGGCCTCAGGTGAGAGTAAAGGCTCTTGAAGATGTTGGATTTAATGGGAAGTCAGCCCTTTTTATATTTTATTTTGAGACAAGGTCTCACTAAGTTGTTTAGGCCCTTGCTAAGTTGCTGAGGATAGCTTTCAATTTGCAATCCTCCTGCCTCAATTTCCTGAGGGATTACATGCATACAGCAGTGTGCCTGGCTTACTTAACAGGAATATTTAAACTTTCAAATGACTAATAGGAAAGTTAAAAACAAAATGGTGAGTGTTAAGCATGGCCAAAGTAAGAGGTTAAGGAATGCACAAAACCAGGAGAAGGAAACCAAGGCAACCAAAGCAAAAGTTACAAGGAAAAAGACGGAATCCAGAGTACTGGTGTCAGAACAGAGGGAGGTTCTGTTCAGCTTAAAACGCTCTTTGGTAACTGTAAAAATTTTCTAAATCCCAGAGGAAACCCAAAGAATAAAACAAAAATGACGGCATGTTCACAAATGACCAAGAAGGAAATCCAAACTTATCCCAGAAGGAAACACCAACCCACAGAAACAGACTAGAGAGTAAGGGAGGAAAACAGAGAGAAAGATCTAAAGAGAAATCAGAAAAAGAAACTAAAAGCAAATAAGAGCAGTCAGAAATAATTCTGTATCTCTCAATAAAAAACCTTGAATGTAAAGGGAATAAACTCCCCAAATTTAAGATGTAAAGTGACTGAATGGATTTTCTTTTTTTAATGGACTCAGTCACCTGCTGTCTACAAGAAAGTCACTTCACCTCAGGACACACACAGAGTGACAGTGAAGGGATGGAAAAGATATTCCACATGAAGAAAACCAACCTAGAGCAGGAATGGCTAGACTCCTGTCAGATAAAATAGACTACAGATTAAAACACAATAAAAAGAGACAAGGTGGTCACACCATGATAAAGGGGTCAATTCAGCAACATGAGACAGCAATTGTACACATACATGTGCCCCACAGCCGAGCACCCACATGTGCAAAACAGATATTACTGGAATGTAAAAGAAGAAGTCGACTACAACACAGTAAGAACCGTGGGGGCTTCAACTCCCCTTTTCAGGCTTGGACAGATCATCTCTGCACACAGTAGACATTTACAGACCATCCCACCCAACTACTGCAGAGCAAACATCCTTCTCAACAGCACACAACACATTCTCCATTTATTCTCAAAATAAATCTCGATAAATTTAATAAGAATGGAATCTATAGCAGGGGGAACACCTGGACAGTTACAAAGCATGGGAATTCTTCAGCGTGTTCTTTTAGAACCAATGGGTCATTGAAGAAATCAAAACATTGTCATGTAAGAAATAAGAAAAATAAATACAAATAAAAAAGGAAGTGTAAAATGCCTGCAGACCAATGAACAGGGCCACACAAGATATTCAAACCTGGGGATACAGCAAAAGCAATTCTAACTGGGAAGTCCTCAGCAATAAAGAGCTTCATTAGGACAATAGATCTCGAATAAATGGCCCAATATTTCATCTCAAGGGACTGGAAAAAATAAGGATGGGTCATGCCCCAGTTAGTAAATTTGGGAGAAGTAATGAAATCATAAAGCTTCTCGAGTAGCTGGGATCCCAGGCATGTGCCACTGCAACCAGCTTTTCATACTTGTTTGTTATTGTTTTGGGGACCAGGCAGTGAACCCAAGGGTGCCACACCAGTGAGCCCCATCCCCAGGTAGGATTTTGAAACAGGGTCTCAAAAACTTGCTTACAACCTCTCTAAGTTGCTGAGGCTGGCTTTGAACTCACCATCCTCCTGCCTCACCTCCGGAGCTGCTGGAACTACAGCTGAGCACCACCAAGCCAGCTTTTCCAGTTGTTTTTGGAAGAGAAACTCTCAGGACATCAATTTGACCCACCTGTCCAGACCAATTAAAGAATGCATTCCATTGTTTTCATGTGGGTTGTGTTTCTTCCTTTTTGAATATTTCTAACAGATAGACAGCTGTATTCCAATTAAACCTTCCCAATGTGGTCATATCATTTTTGGATTTATTTATTTGTTTACTTATCTCTGTGATGCCTTGGACAGAACCCAGGCCCTTCCACATGCTAGCAAGTGCTCCACCACTGAGAAATGTCCCCAGCTCCCTGAGTTAGCTTTGATGAAGTTCACTCATTTCTCTAGAATAGCATAGATTCTGGGTTTCTAAATTGTGGAGGTAAAATTGGCCAGTGTTCCAGAAGGGGCTGTAGAGTCTTTGGATACAGGTGCACAAAGGACTCTGCATCTTTCAGTGGCCAAGGAGTGAAACCCAGTCCCCACTTCCTGACCCGGCCACCCTTACAAACCAGGTCCTGTTTGTTATGACATCCTACAGTTGTGTGCTCGTTCATGGTAGAAATTAACCTAGAGTCAAAAGATAAGGAACTCAAAGAGAGGTGAGTGCTTTATCCCCAGGCATCTGAGAAAACAAAGTGCCCTCACAATCCTTCCAGTGTTCAAGGGGTCTGGAGGCACCAGAGTATCTTCAAGTCCCTTTTTAGTCATGATAACTCTTAGAACACATGATGACAGATCTCATTATGTAGATCTTCCTTGACTTTATTTGATCCTAGAATCCAACAAAATGAATGCCTTTCAGAATCTTCCACCTGCCTCACACGTGCAAGCTAGACTTAGAGCCTGAGAAAAGGAAGTGCCATAAAGACGAGCGAGGTACAAAGATCACTCTGTGGGTGACAGAGAGGCCATCTGTGCTTGGCCCAGACTCTGCTACCAGTTCCAAGAGTGAGCTGCAGTCTGCTGACCCATCAAAGTGGGTTCCAGTTCACTATGTGTGGAGAATTATTCAAGCCATAATTAAAACACATCCACAGGCAGCTTTAGAATACCTCAAATGAAGACTGGGTGAACTTTGTTCTCATCCTTGGATGAGAAACTAAGGCTAAGGTCGCTGCACAACCCCATCAGCCCAGTCCTCAGTGGAGAAAAGTGTTAGAGGAAGATCTCTCAGGTATGTGCTACCTGTGCCCCCCCACCAGAGCTTGTAATTAATTCAGTTTCATTTTGAAATATTCACAGGTGTTATCTACCTATATGACTCTACTATTTTGCTGAAAGGGAATTTGGGTACCTTCAAGGGGCACCAAAGTTTTAACTGTGGACAGACTACCTAGGTGTATGACAGGCAAGGTTTGGTGAGGCCCAGAGGCTGTGATCAATGTGCAGCATGGACACCTCCTGCAGCACTGGGAGTGGGACAATGGGGCCTGGCTTATGCACAGAAGCCCTTGCCCAGCACACCCAGAGACCATGACCTGAGGATTCTGTATCTACGTGGATACCCATCAGGAAGGGCCAGTGTTGAATGTCTGGGTGGCACTGAGGTGCACTGAGAAGAGGTTTTCTTGCAATGGCTCATGTTCAGTGCCTACATAAAATGTTCCAATCCACCTGTGTGAACCTGCATGTGTTAAGCCACAGAGAAGCCACACATCATGACCAGATTTCAGTTTGATACCTTGACTTCCTGGGGCTGAACCTCATTGTTCACCAAGTACCCCATGCCTTCTTTCTCCATCAGCACCTGGAGAATCCCAAGGTTTCATGAGAAAGCCAGGTCAATCCAGTGCAGAGGACGTCAGAAGACTAACCTTCAGATTCTGTTCATTTCTGACGATTTATGGACCAGCCATGAAAGAAAGTAACATCTTCCTGTTCCCATCAAGCCTGAATCCCATTCTAGAAATCCAGGTCCCTATGTATGTCTCTATAAAGACACATGTCCTGAAGGTCCTATCCTCGGGGGGCTTCCCTCCAATGGAGACCCCTGCTGTACTTTCCTTTCCCCATCCACACATTAGGCAATGTCTGAAATGGTGGGCTCTGTGTTCCATCTAAGGTGACCTTACATCCTGGTTATACCTCCAATTGTTTAGAAGTACACTTTTGAAACACACCCAACTAGGCAGCTGTTGGACAGGAGCAGTGAATGAGGCCCTGGTTATACATGAACTTGGAGCCACAACGACGACAGGGGACAGTACAGAACACAAGGATGTTTGGCTGCCTAAAGTCCCTCACTATTGCTGTCAGCTCAGCACAGAGTTGGGAACATCTGCCTGGGTGGATGGTACCCCGGGCATCATAGCTCTCCAGAGGGGCAGGATACAGCTCTACGCTCAACTGGCTCAGCCTGGCAGTGTGAAGCAGCAGATCACTCAGGGTTGACATAGAGAGGCGGTTCCCATGGATGCTCAAGATCACAAGCTGGGAGCAGCGGCTCAGGGCAGGTAGGAGGGTTTGGAGCTGGGAGTCAGTGATCCCGCAAGCTGCCAAGTCCAGGCTGTTCAGGGTGGTTGCAGTGCTGTCCAGCAGGATTTGGAGGGGCTCCAGACTGAAATCGGTCAGTTTGATGCCCCTCAGTTCCAGGTGTCTGAGCTGTCTGGTGTTTGGATATCGGGAAAGGTATTTCCAGTCAGAATCTGACAGTGGGCAGTTGGTGATTGAGAGGGTCTCCAGGGGGTTCTTCAGGTGCCTAAGGAAAAACCAGACAGTTAGTTCTGAGGAGTAATGTTAAGGAGGGAGAAGACAAATTGGCCCAAACCCAAAGTCACCCTGGTGATCTAACAATGGTCCACACTTAGGATGCTGCCTTTTGCAGAATCTGCTCATTCACATCACCCCATGTCAGGGTGAGCCTTTCACCACATCTCCTGTGAACAGATGAGTCTACATCTCTGTGTCCCCTCCTCACTGCCAAGCAGAAAGTCACAGGTCTGGCCACAGGAGGTCATGGGGAGTCATGTATGAAGGACAAATTTGGGCAGGATGTAATAAAATCCACTGGGGTTAACCCTCTGAGAGGTGCACACCATATATCCTCAGCAAGATTTCCACCCTGCTCCTGACCCTTACACCCAGGATCACTACCTGGAGTTCAGAACAGCCTTCCCCAGGTGGGTATAGAGGCAGGTCCTCTGCTCCCAGCTGGGGAGCCCAGAGCTCCCCTGATTACAGGTGTAAGTGTGGGGGCTTCCCTCCTTCCAAGCCCTTTTCTCTACCTGCTTTCCACCACCTACGCTGGACAGGCTTCCCACGGAGGGAACATCCATCCCATCCCTAGCTCCTGTCCCTCCCAACTGGATTCCCAGCATGGTGGCACTTCCCAGACTATGGACCCTCTTTTAGGAGTCTGCTCCAACACACGTGATGCGAACTAGCTTCAGGATCCAAAAGAAACTAAAGGATGGGTTATTTACCTTCCAGTGTCTTATTAACCATGAGAGTGTCAGTGGCTGGTAGGTGCAAATTTCCTGAAACTTCTGCAGAGGATGCTCACCCCCCCTTACTCACCTCAGCACCTGTTCCAGGTGGCCCTCGAGGAGGAAGACAGCATTGGCACAGAACTTCCGCAGGCAGTCCATCCTGAGGAACTGCGAGGTGAGCTGGGCGAGCAGCTGCTCCTGCTCCTCTTGGGAGGTGTAGGCAGGCACATAGACCTGGGAGACAAGCAGCTTCCTCAGGTTCCTCATCTGGCCCAAGAAAGGAGCACAAGCAGCCAAGGTGGAGGGCGCCCAGGCGCAGTGAACTTCCACCTTCTGGACTGAGTCCAGCTGCAGCAGTCTCAGGACCTTCCTGGTGTGACCGGGGGGTTTCCCAAAGATCTTCAGGCTATTGCAACACAGGTGCAGCCTGTCCCTTCTCTGTCTGACCCACAGGAACAAGTGGGTCAGGTATTCATCCAGGGGTCTCTTTCTGAGGCTCAAATCTATGAAAACCTTGAAGGGTGGCTTATCTGCCATTTCTGGACCAAGTTTCAATGTTCGATTCTTCTTAAGGTCCTCCGGTGAGCAGGCATCAACCAGGGCTCCAGACCACATCCTCCAGAAGTTCTGGGGAACATTCCGCAAATCCAGCACCTGCAGTTTCCACCTCCTGCAGGGATGACAGCAGAGTCTCAGCCCTGAGGCCCCTTTCTTCACCTCTCAGCTGCTGCCTCCTGCTCCACCTCTTCCTTCTGTCTCACTTTTCTCCATCCACTTCCCTCCAATCCAGCCTGGTGCCCCCACTTGTACAGACTGAGACAGGGGCAGGTATAGCCTCCTTCATGGGTCACCTCAGCTGCCACAATCACCTCCACATCTGGAAGCCTTTCCCAGATGGGGCTCAGCATAACCAAAGCCTCTCCACTCCTCCTTGCTGGCAGCACAGGAAGCCTGTGGTGCACAATTCAGCACCCACTCTCCCTGCCTATACCCATCCCTTCCCTGGCACCGAGGGTGCTCCCTTCCAGGCCACCTAGGTCCCCCTCACCTGGGGTGATCCTGCTGGGCAAGCAGCATGTCTAGCCCATCCAGGGCCACTTGGATCATCTCAAGCTGTGGCTTCCTCATCAGGGCCCCCAGGGGCAGGCGGGTGAAGGGCCAGGCCTGCACCATTTTCTTCAGGACATCAGTGTGTCCCCTGCTGAAGGCCTCCACAAAGAGTGGTGGGAAGAGCTCTATGGGCAGGTCCTCCAGATCCAGGAGAGCCCTGGACTTGTTGCTCAGCAGGCTGCGTCCTGCCAGCTCCAGCAGCGTGGGTGGGGACTGGATGCTCATCCTGGGGAGTCTGAAAGAAGAAAAATCCTGGCAAATGGTCCAGGGAAAAGGTCACTATCCCATCCATTGCCAGCCTCTGGGAAGGGGGAACTGGGAAGTCTACAAGCACACCTCACCCTTATGGGGGAAAGCTTTTGGATTATTATTTTGTCCTTTTAATAGGGGGAATGGAGTGTCATGTGACCTAAACCGTAGGCTCCTATATTCAACAACTATATGGCTGGAAATAGACTTGCCCTCATATGGATGAAATTCGTTTTAATTTTTTTTAAAAAAATTAGCATTTATAAAGCATGTGCCCATATTATAAAACACTTGGAAATTACAACAGAGTCTCATGGATATCTGTTACACATGTGAGATTCTGCCATCTTAGGGGGATGTTGAAGAGAACAAACAGATCAGAACAGAGTCTGTGAACTGTTCCATGAGATTATTTGAAGCTTTTGGTTTAATTTGTTTAAACAAATTATAAAAGTCCAAAACCACCTAGGCCATACAGTATACTCTTTTAGGGGCCGATATTGGCGACTGAATTTAGGACACTCAACCACTGAGCCACTTCCCTAACCCTATTTTGTATTTGAGATGGAGACAGGGTCTTACTGATTTGTGTAGCATTTCGTGTTCTGAGGCTGGCTTTGGACTCTAGTCCTCCTGCCTCCTCAACCTCTTGAGTTGGTGGGATTATTGGCATGTACCACCACACCCAGCAAAAGAGTATAATTTATAGGCACACAATATAAATATTTCCATCATCAGAAAATAGAATTGCAATCAATTAGAATGAAATAGGAATCCAATCTCCTTCGTGAAGAAAGTGGCTGGGGCTCAAACTGGGCTTGATCCTCAGCAGCACATAAAAAATAATAAATAGTGACCTGGGGATATACCTCTGTTATTAGAGTGCTTGCCTCATAGTACAAGGCCCTGGGTTAAATCACCATACCACCAAATAAATAAATAGATAAATAAATAAATTATGTTGTCCATATAAACCTTAAAAAACAAAAATTAAACAAATCAATATAAGTTGGGCTTGTGAACCTACACCTATAATTCCAGGGGCTCTGGAGACTGACACAGGAGGATCAAGGGATCAATGCCAGCCTCAGCAAGAGCAGGTGCTAAGCAACTCAGTGAGACCCTGTCTCTAAATAAAATACAAAACAGGCCTGGGTATGTGGCTCAGTGGTAGAGTGCTCCTGAGTTCAATACCCGGTACTAAAAAAAAAAAAAAATAAATAAAATAAAAAGAAAAAGAAAAAAAAAGGAATTTGAAAGTGACATAAACTATAATGGAAATCCTAATATTCAGCATAAAGGCAAAACCACACCGACAGGCAAAATCGAAGGCCTATGTTGGTTCATGAGAAAAGACAGGAACAAAAATTGTTCCTGAATCCACAGAGGTGAGTTGGGAAGGCGCTGTTCCTTAGGCCAGTGAGGGACTTACGATATCTGGACAGGTGTGCCGGTGCTCTGAGCTTCAGCAGGTCAGGATGTGTCTCCTTAGGCTGCAAGACTCTTGTGCTTCTCTTCTGGCTCTGCAGAAGCTTTTATGGACCTCTCTGGCCACGCCCCCACCTCCATTGGATTGATCAGCATCCAATCAGAAAGCAGTATGTGATCACCTTCCCCAGTCTCCGCCCACTTAATCATGATAGGATTTTCTTCCTTTCATTAGTTCATTGAATCTGATGGTCATGCAAGAGCAGCAGAATCGGAAGATGTAAGAGTCAGTGATGCCTTTGTCCATGCACTCCCCACAGTGGACTCAATTTTTTCCATATGTGACCTTCCTGTTTCTACTGTGAGACGTAAAAGTATTTAATCCCTAATGTAAGAAAAACATTACTGGAAAATACCTTTCTACAGGGATCTTAGCCATATCAAAATTATTTGAAAAAAAAATAATTTTCAAAAATATTTTGAAAACTCCAGAGAGAAAACAGCTTTTGGAAGACAGTAGTGTCATCCACAAAGATTACAGAATGGAAACCATGTTTCCAACAGTCACACAATTGTCAAGTTAACTTGTAGCAAATCTGAGCACACTAAGGGTGGTAGAGCACACAGGATTGTAGAATCAGTCTTCTAGGCTTAGGGCAAGATTTCTTCTGTCTCTTTGTACTGGGGATGAAACACATTGGCTCTCTTCCACTGAGCCACATCCCCATCCCTTTTTATTTTTTTGCTTTTATTTGGAGGCAGAGTCTCACTAAATTGCTTAGGTCCTCCCTAAGTTGCTGAGGCTGGCCTCAAACTTGCCATCCCTCTTCCTCAAGTCACCTGAGTTGCTGTGATTACAGGCAGGGGCCCCCATGCCCCATCACACTTGGGAAAGTCTGAAAGCCACTGAGGGTGGAAGCAGTGGACAACTTGGGATGTTGGAGAGAAAGACACAGGGTTGGACAGCAGTTGTCCTTGACTTCAGGGAGGCCACCAATTAGAGAGCCTTCCTTCAGAATCAGGGACTTCCCCAGGGCACATCTCCCAGAAAACCTTGGCCACAGGCACTTTCCAAGGCCTTTAGCCTGGGAGAAGAACACAAGCAAAGGAAAATTTCAAGAGTTTGAGTAAAATGAAATTCTAAAATTGAGGAAGGAGAGACAGAAAGAGATGGAATGCTTGGATGAGCCATGTGAGGTGAGCACTTCCACGGAACCTGTAGAAGGAATGGTTTGATGGGTGGCAGTTAGACAATTGCATTTCTGTTTTTTCGGTCTGTCTTTGTTTTAGTCAGCTTTATGGTGCTGTGACTAAAAGACCCAACGACAACAACTACAGAGGAGGAAATGTTTATTTGGGTGGCTTGGTTTCAGTGGCCTCAATCCAGAGACAGCACCTCCAAGTTGAGACTGAACATCATGGCAGAAGTGTGTGGCAGAGGGAAGAGGCTCACATTACCAAAAAGCAGAGAGAGAGAGAGAGAGAGAGAGAGAGAGAGAGAGATGGCCACTTGCAGATACAAACTCTACACCCATATTCACACCCCAAAGATCATCTTCCTCCAGCCACAGCCCACCTGCCCCCATTATCTCCCAGTTAATCCCACCAGGGATTAATTCACTGGTTAGGTTAAGGCTATAATCCAATCATTTTTCCTCCAAAAACATTGTCACATGTGAGATGTTGGGAGACACAGCATCTAAACTGTGATGGTCTTTTGGGGTATCTTGTTGGAAAATATCCCTGCTCACATCAAATAATCATGTTAGTTGGATAATGACAATTGGCTAAGGTTATATTTGGTTTCTGTTTCACATAATACCTTGCCACAAATGAAATACATTTAATTTCATGAGTGTGTGCAGCTATATAGGATTAAGGCTACATCCAACACTGTCTCTGGTTTTTATGCTCTACAATATTTGAAATCTACTCTCTGATTTAGTTTTAAGTTTCTCTGGAATTTGTCTGTGTGTCACCAGCTGAAAGGGTGACTTCATGCCACAGCCCTGACTTCTCTTATTACCCCTGACTTGGTGCACAAGGCAGGTCAAAATGACAATCAGCCTAAGTCACAACAGACCGTGGCTCTCCAAAGGACAAGTGTGGTCAAACATAATAGAGCAGGAATGCAGCACCCCCAAAGAAAGATGAGTCAGAGCCCCATCCAGGAGGCAAAGTGAGACAGGGTGTCAAAGGCAGCTTTGAATCAATTATCACTGGCTCCACAGATTCAGTACCAAGGGTGGCCTCAGTTCAAGGACAATAGGTGGTGACTGGCCAGGTGTCCTCTTAGAAAACATGGGGGGATGAGGGTTTGGGTGGATTTTATGCACAGCTGAGGTTGGGGCTGACTGGTTTGTGATAGTTCCTGCCATCAGGAAGGGCTTCCCAGGGACCTTCCCTTCCCAGCACCCTGCTTGCCCTTCATCAGGATTTGACACAGTTACTGCCTGTTGATTTGAGCACCATTTATGTTTCCCCCTTTGGATGAAGATTTTTTTTTCCTCTGGATGTATCACATAATGGTTAGGGTTTGATTCTATCTCAGTGCCAGGATAGATTTTTCTTGGTTGGTCCAGTCCCCCATAGGAGGGAATTAATAGATGACTGGGAATCAATGATGAAACTCATTAAGCTACATTTGAACAACAAGGTGAGTTTGGAGGGAGTGGTGCTCAGAGTCCCTCCACTGGGAAATCACTGTTAAATTCAATTTTGCCTATTCATTAGGCCTTGGATATCTCATCTCCAAGCTCCGGCCTTTACTATTCTATGAAGAGTTAGACTTTTGCAGAAATTTTATGAGTACAGGTGATCATTTTTTAAAAAAATATTTAGGCCCTGAATTTATGTATTTTTATTTTTTAATTTTGACACTGAGGATTGAACCCAGGAGAGCTTTACCACTGAGCTACATCCTCAGCTTTTTTTCATTTTTATTAATTAATTATTTAGTTAATAAAATTTTTCATGAATTCAGTTTGGGTACCAAGGTTTGAACCCAGGGGAACTACACCACTGAGCTACATTCTGAGCACATTTTTTAAAGTTTTTTTTTTTTTTTTTTGAGACAGGTTATAACTAAATTACTGAGACAGACCTTGAATTTGAGATCCTTCTGCCTTAGCCTGCTAAATAGATGGTGTTATGGGGAGTCCCTCCAGAAAGAACTCTAAGTCTGAATTTGAAATCAAAAGAGATCTTTACTTACCTGACTAGGGACTGTCACCCACCACAGATTCTCAGGCTCTGTGAGAGGACAGCAGCTTCCTGATCTATCCAAAGACATTGTAAGCACAAAATCCACAACTCATTGACTTGCTTATCCTCATGTAAAGCTAGCCAATCATAGAAAGTAAAATATTAATAAGTGGGGCCTCTGGGCTCTAGGCAGGATCAAAATTTTCCAGTCAACAAGCCAGCACATTAGCTTTGCAGTTCAGTTGAGCATGGTCCTGGGTTCAAGCAGGTGCTAGACAGTCACATCCTGAATTTGGGTGTGAGTCATCGGGATGAGAATCTACTTCAGTCATGTAGACCCACAGTAGCATCAAACCCAGGATATAGCTCTCCACGTCCACCAGTGCATCCTGAGTAGGGTACAATTTGTGGGGTACAAAGTACAGAAATGCAATTTTTTAAAATAAGAAAACAGCTGTCATTTCAGTTTCTCAGAAACAGCTCTTATAACAGTCTTTCATAGGAGGCAGCAAAATGGAGTCTCAGGACTGCCTATGAGCGTTCTTGCTTTATAATTGTCTTATCACACTTTTCAAGATTTTATATCCATCATCTGTATTTTTTACTAATCTGGAACCCATAACTGACAAACGTATTGATTGTATTTATCACTTCACACCACAGCAGATGGGATTAAAAGTGTTCACCACCACACCCTGTTTTGAATTCCAATTTTGAAAAGATAGAGCATTTGCCTAGCATGCATGAGGCCCTGAGTTTGAACCCTAGCAACAATAAATAAAGAAATGAATAAATAAATACATAGATAGATAGATAGATAGACAGACAGATAGATAGATGGAAGACCTGTGTTCAAGTAAACTTGTTAGTGTTTTTTTTTCTTCTTAATCAATTAATCTGATTTTAGTTATGTTAAGGGCAATAATCCAAATGATAACTCTTTTTTAGAGAGAAAGAGAGAGAGAGAGAGAGAGAGAGAATTTTTTAATATTTATTTTTTGGCGGACACATCTTTTTATGTACGTGATGCTGACGATCGAATCCAGGGCCGCATTCATGCCAGGTGAGCATGCTACCACTTGAGCCACATCCCCACCCAAATGATAACTATTGATGCTAAACATTTAGAATCGTCATGGTTAAAAATCTGTTGGTAATTTACGATAACCATTATTAACAAGGTGATTTGATTGGCATACATTTTAATATAGTGTCCAGAATTATGTCTAAAAACATATGAGTTTTTTTATGAATTTTTGCCATTTTAAAGCAAATATTAATAAAATACCTAAATAAATATAACTTGAAAAAGTTATGTCATATTTGACAGAACTTCCCCTCATATCAAATTAGGCTAATTGCCTTAATGTCTCTCTTCTAGAAATCCCTTGAGCAAATATGGAGTTCTCTAGAACATCCCAATGTTAGCTCAAGGTCAAATGACAATGTAGACTTTGATCATAGAGAAGTTAGTCAATAATCTCAAAAGGTTTAAAGCATTTAATGAAACCTGGGGTCCCAAATCATTATAAAAGATAAGTCATTTAACCAGAGTGATGAAAGATATTTAAAGTGAATACAGAAAGTTATGTCCTATGAAATAATACTTCAACTTTTAACAGAGATGATTTCGTTTTGCTTTTCCCATGTAATCAGAGAACTTGATAAAACCAACTTGAAGCCTAAAAACTTACCCTCCCCTCCTCCAGTACTGAGCATTGTACTAGGGGCCAGTTCTCTTTGGTTTATTTTGAAACAGGCTTGCCAAATGGCCAAGTCTGGCCTGAATCTTGCCATCCTCCTTCCTCAGGCTCCTGAGAATCTGGAATTATAGGCATGGCCCACCTCACCTTGCTTAAAAGAGCAGCTGTTTGAGAGATGTTCAACTGGAACATTCCACGTGGAAGCCATTACTGTTTTTAATTGTCTTCGGAACCATTGCCCACCAGTTTCAAAATGTGCTTGAGAATGAACCATAATAGACTCCACTGCAGTGCAGAAGAAAGGCTGTCCTGGAGTTTCTTGGAAGTTGCAGGTCCCATTCTGTGTTTTATTAATCTCTTGAGAGCCAATGATAGAAATCCTATGATCATCTTTGGAAAGTTAGGAGTTTAGAAGCCATTTTTTTGGTGTAATGTTGTGGTTTTGGCAGAGTCCTCCTGAAAGTCTATTATCAAACTATCAAGCTCAAGGACCTTCTCCTGCAGGGTCCCCTGCCCTCCACTTTTGTGAGGATTTGGTACATAAATTTCATTTTGATTCTGCAATCTTTCACAGTAGCATCATCAGCTGGGACATTGTGATCACAGAATATTCTAAGCCATTACATGGTCAGTCTTGGCTCCCTTGAGTTGTCTGAATCTGATGGCAATCACTTGGTATGCATGAGGCTGCTGGACTCTGTGTGTGTGTGTGTGTGTGTGTGTGTGTGTGTGTGTGTGTGTGTAGTACTGGGGATTATGTACCTGGGGCAGTTTACTACTGAGCTACACCCCCAAAACTTTTTATATTTTTATTTGAGACAGGGTCTGACTATGTTGACCAGGCTGGCATGGAATCTCTGATCCTCCTTCCTCAGCCTCACAAGTTACTGGGACTGTAAGTGTGCACCTCAGTACCTGGCCATAGAGCATTTAAAAACCTCAAGAGATTACATTGCACCTGGGAGCAAGTGCCATAACTAAAAGGAGAATAATAGCCTCAGACTGCAAAATTCCTCTGGATGAATGTTATACTGATACCGAGACCCTGAAATAACTCTCAGACCACACATTGCCATTCCAATTAAGCCTTTATTGCTGTCCAGCAGCAGACACTCTACTCTCTAAAAGGGAGATGGTCAGAATAACATACCACCTTCAGTTATGCCTCATATTTAAGCCAAAAAACCACAAAAGTGAGATTTGGGGGTCAAGCCAAGGTAAGCAAGCACACTTAATATGTAAAGAAGAGTAGTGTACTACAATTTTATTGATGTTTTTATATCAACCAAGTTTTAGACTCTGTAATGTGGAACAATACTCTAAAATAACAGTTGCTGTTTCACCAGAGGTATACAAACCTTCATTTGTCCAGTTAGTTGCTCTAGAGAATAAAACTTAACAGTCACAATGTTGTTAATACTTTAAGAAGTGTTTGTCATTTTAATAGGTAAATCAAACTTTGGTTTATATCAGTACATTAATATTTGCTCTTAGGGAATAACCTTGAATACTTTTAACTATTTGTATTTCATATATAAACAACTTAGTTATAAAAAAACATTTTAATATTTCTCCTTTATTTATAGATGTTTACATTACTTACTTAGACCCTATTGTTTACTTAGATGTATTATAATTATGTTTTTCCACACAAAGACTTTCTTACCTGGAAACATGTTTTTTACTAAATATATTTTTATATTTAGAAGCTTTTAATAATTTTTGATCCATGGATCCCTCTTTTTGTTTATACCTTAAAATAACTCTTATCAATTTCTGAATTTAGATAAATTAATCCATTTTAATAAGAGGAAATATATTTATAGTACTCTAATTGAAATGCAGTTGAAATCTCTTGACTATTTGTATATAGAATTATAGCCGCTGGGACTTTTAACTTTTAGTAACCTTGTTTTGGGGATAATGAAAAGTAAATTGATTTTTTTAAAATTTACCAAAATATGAAAACACCAACAATGCTTAAATATTTTACCTTATGGAATTTAAAAAGTTTGATTATTTGATATTACATTTAATAGTTAACATTTAAACTTTGTAAACCATTAAGATGTCTCTAACAAACACATCCATGATTAATTTCATATAGGTCAGATCAAATTTACATTTTTTTAAAAAAAGGTATAAGACAAGTGCATTGAATAGCATTTGTAATTTTTTCCCATTGAAGAATAATCCTAGAGACAATGGACGTTAGACACTTTATAGACATTACCATTTTATTAAATGTTTGATCACCTAGAAACAAAACTCTGCATTAGTAACTTTAAAGACATTTTGATTTTTATTTATTCACCCAATTTCAATTGAACCTTTTAAATCATATGAAGAAAAAGTATTTGTATCCATTTTTTAAATTTTAATTTCTGAGCTCATATATCAATTTTTAGTACTAAATATATGTAGACATGGTAATACATGTAGACAGAGAGTACCCTGGGGCCCCTACAGAAAACAGACAAACAAAAGCCTTGTAGGTTATTTGTTAAAAACCTATTAGACTGAGAATTAACCCTTGTAAATTGGCCTTAGAACAAAGCAGAATGTAATTAGAAAAACATATTAACCTACGTGTATCAGATCAAAATTATGAATTTAACAAATATAGACTTTCAAAACCCTTCCTGTCCTTCTTCCTGAGGCGGTCCTGCTCATCAAAGGTGAAAAGAATTAAGGGGACATAGACAAATGACAGGGCCTTATTCCTACCTGAAGAAACTTCCCAAAGAGGATCTCCATAGGTCTCCTCAGGAGAGTCACCCAGGTTGGGGTCCCATTGTATGTTAAATATGAGAGTCCAGTCTCCATAATCCACTGAGGTGGGATCTGTGAGTTCTTTGGGAAATTGGGGAGCAGAAGATATGTGTAAAAGGCAAGTGTCTCTGATATGGTTTGGATATATGTTGTCCTCCAAAAGCCTCTGTGTTAATGCAAGAGGTGAAATGATAAGATCATGAGAGCTATAATCCTATCAATGGATTAATCCATCAAATGGATATATTTCTGTGTGTGGGAGTGTGTGTGTGTGTGTGTGTGTGTGTGTGTATACACACACACACACACACACACATCATATATATTCTGTTAATTAGCATGTTTTAAATCCTAGATAACTATTGACAAAAGGCAGTTTCAGAAGCCCTCTCTGGCTGCTAAGGTCCTCTGACAATGACTGGTTTTAGCTGGATTTCCATAACCCAGGTAGGTGGCATACCAACCAGAACACAATTCAATTTTCCTCCTCAGGGGTTTTCCTGAATCTTCTCCAAAGCTTTTGTTTGTCCAAGGCTTTTTCCAAATCCAAAGAGTCCTGTCCTTTCTGTCCTACAGTCTTTCAGTCTGACACCTTGTCAGGACTCTCGAGATAATCTTATGACCCAAGCCACTGGAGTGAACAAAGGTGTGGGGGGATGACCAGAATATTTGGCTGGGAGGTGCTCACAGAAGGCACATAGGAGACCACTCATCACCTGGATCTAGGGGAGAGCAGGGAACTGAGGCTGGAGAGGTGGCCCCAGGCAGGGCTTGCTAAGTGGCAATTGGCAGGCTAGGGCAGGGTTGGAACATGGCCTGAGGTCTGTTTCCATTTCCAGAAGGCTGTTGAGAGGACCATGCTCCCTAGAGGGAATTAACAAGAAACAGAGACATCATCAGAGGAATCATTGCCACCAAGGTGAAAAAAGACTGGCTTGCACTTGAGTGACCATGAGCAGCTTGGCATATGGTGGAGTTGGCCCTGGGCAACTTGACCCGAGGTTGCTCTTTTGCACCACAAAGAGGAGTAAATCTTCTCCTGGGCAGGGAAAAAACCTACAGTGGCAAGGGTAATAAGACTGGCCTTTGGGGGAGCTGGGGAGTTGAGGCCCTCGGTTCCCAGAGGCCACATGCAGCCAGGCTCTGCTTGCACCAGGGGTCACAGGAGCTCTAGTCCAGGAAGAAAAAACACCCAGCAGGAAAGCTAGAATCACCAACAAATAGGGTCCAGTTTTCTAGTTTTGTCTCCCCATTGCCCTCCAAGATGCCTCTACCCAGGTGCACCACCAGCCCCTACACACCTTCCAATAACAAAAACAAACAAACAGAAAATCACTTTTGGTGGTGGGGAAGATTGGTTTTGAATTAATTTTCATGGCTACTCTCCAAAGTCAGCGCCAATCACAGAAAAGTGTAATCTGAACCAAGAACCACCTAAAAATTAGTGTCAAAAGAGCCAGTAGGGGGCAGGCTTGTCCCAGTGTGTCCCCTTTCCTATCAAGTGACTTTCTACTCCTGGGTTCTAGAGCCAGATGTCATTGTGCCCAGTAGAGGGAATGGGCAGCTTGTGGGTGGACTCTGCCTTAGGTCAGGGTTGTCCATTTGCCCTTAGCTGTTGTTGTTTTCTTTCTCTTTTCCTCCTCCTCCTCCTTAGTCTCCTTCTACCCCTCCTTCTCCTCCCCATTCTTCATCTTCTTTTTTTTGGTACTGGTGTTTGAACTCAGGGTACTTAACCACTGAGCCACATCTCCAGCTCTTTTCAATTTTTATTGAGGCAAGGTCTCACTAAGCTGATAATGGCCTGTTAAGTTGCTGAGACTGGCTTTGAACTTGTGATCCTTTCTGCTTTACCCTCCTAAACCACTGGGATTACAATCATGGCCCCCACATCTGGTTTCCAGCCCTGTCTTATGCTGAGACAGGATCTCACTTTGTTCTGGATACTAGTCTCAAACTCATGATCATCCTGCTGCAGCCTCTTGAATAGCTGGATTACAGACAGGTACCAACATGCTCCATTTAAATGTAAGCAATGCTAAAAGCCACATATAGTATTTGAGAACATTTTCAGGTTAAGAGATGGAAAATGCTAACTCTGAGATGAGGCTCGATTGTCATGTGTATCTTGTACATGTGACAGCGTGCCACGTTGGAGTGGAGTCCTGGGAAAGAAATAGATCAGAATAGAGTCCAGCATATAAAAAATATTGTGTCATTCCAGGTTTGGTGACCTGCACCTGTAATCCCAGCTTCCTGGGAGGCTGACGCAGGTGGATTAAGAGTTCAAGCAACCCCCTTGGCAATTTAACAAGACACTGTCTGAAAATACAAAATGAAAATGCCTGGGATGTAGCTGCAACAGATCATTTCTGGGCTTCAATACCCGGTAAAACACACCCACACATATTTGCAACGGGGAAATAAAGAAATTTAGCACAGTGTGGTGGCACGTGTCTGTAATTCCAATGACTTGGGGCTGAGGCAGGAGGATCAAATTGCTTAAGCAATGATTAAATTGCTTCAGAAATTTAATGACACCCTAAGCCACTTATTGAGACCCTGTCTCAAACTGAAAATATATAAATGAAAAGGAGATGTAGCACTGTGGTGTAGTGCACCTGGATTCAATCCCCAGAACCAAAACCAAAACTAAACCCAAACAAAAAATACAACAGAAAAAGGAAAAGAAAAACAGAAGGAAAGAAGTTTCATATGATCTAATCCAAAGCAGAAATCAAAACTGTTGGGATGAAGGGAAACTGCATGTGGAGACACTAAGTCCAGACCTCTGGTCATTTGAAGAGATAGAAATGTGATATTCTCTTTGCATCACAAACTATGTGCCACAATTTTGTGTTTCTTTTTTGGTATTGGGGACTGAACCCAGTGGTGCTCTACCACCGAGCTATATCCCCACCTCCTTTTATTTTTATTTTGAGACAGGATCTTGCTAACTTGCTGAGGCTGGCCTCCCACTTGTGCTTCTCCTGCCTCAGCCTCTGGCGTTGTTGGGTTTGCAGGCATGTGCTACCACTCCTTGGCTGTAGGTCACTAGGGAAGACTGTCTGAGTCTGAACCCTCTAAAGGTTCTGTTTTGAGCTCAGTTGCCTTATACCACCAAAGCACTTGTTTTCAAATGCTCTGTTCTCATCAATGATACTAATATAATAATGAGGACACAGTTTTGAAAAAAGGAAAAGGAATGTTTACTATTTTGGTAAAAAATAAATAAATAAAATAAAATAAAAAAAAACAGAGGGTCTTCTGTCCCAAAGGCTGTCATTCTGCCTATCAGAAAAATACTATTTTTTTTTGCTTGATTTAAAAAAAAATAAATGACAGAAGAATGCATTATAATTCTTATTACATGTATACAGCACACTATTTTAAATCTCTGGTTGTATATAAAGTATGTTGACACCAATTCTTGTCTTCATACATGTATTTGTATAATGATGTCCATTACATTCCACCATCCTTGCTAATCCCCTGCGCCCGTATTTTCCCTCCCATTCCTCTGCCCTATCTAGAATTCATTTATTCTTCCTATGGTCCCCCTCCATACCCCACTATGAGTCATCCTTCTTAAAGCTGAGAAAATATTTGGCATTTGTTTTATGGGGGGGGGATTTTCTAACTTCAGTTAGCATTATCTTCTCCAATGCCATCCATTTACCTGTAAATGCCATGATTTTATTCTCTTTTAATGCTGAGTAAAATTCCCTTGTGTATATATGCCACATTTTTTTATCCATTCATCCAATGAAGGACATCTAGGTTGGCTCCACAGTTCAGCTATTGTGAATTGTGCTGCTATAAACATTGATGTGGCTGTGTCCCTGTAGGATTCGTTTTTTAAGTACTTTGGGTATAGTCTGAGGAGAGTAATAGCTTTGTCAAATGGTAATTCCATTCCCAGATTTCCAAGGAATCTCCATACTGCTTTCTTTATTGACTGCACTAATTTGCAGTCCCACCAGCAATATATGAGTGTGCCTTTTTCCCCACATCCTCGCCAACAATTATTGTTGTTTGTCTTCATAATAGCTGCCATTCTGATTGGAGTGAGATGATATCTTAGAGTAGTTTTGATTTGCATTTCTCTGATTGCTAGAGATGATGAACATCTTTTCATATGTTTGTTGATTGATTGTATATCCTCTTCTGAGAAGTGCCTGTTCAGGTCCTTGGCCCATTTGTTGATTGGGTTACTTGTTTTTTTTTGGTGGTTAGCTTTTTGAGTTCTTTATATACCTTAGAGATTAGTGCTGAACAGGTTGTTTTTTAGAGGTGATTCTGAGAAATCTAGATTAGAGAGAAGAAACCAGGAAGGAGAACATCAGGGACAAGAAGATCACAAGGAGGAAGTTAGAGAGAAGACTTGGGGGAAATAAAAAAAAAATATGTAAGATTAAAAGCCACAAGGGATTTAGTGAAAGCATCAGCAAACCCCTGTTACACACTGAACCACATCCAAACTCCCCCTTTTGTGGAGGGACTGGGGATTGAAACCTGGGCTACTTTAACACTGAGCCACATCCCTAGTACATTTTATTTTTTATTTTGAGAGGGGTTATCCCTAACTTGCTCAGGATGACCATGATTTGCAATCCTCTTGCCTCGGCTCCTGAGTAGATGGAATTATAGGTTGTGCCACTGTGTCCACTGCAATCCACCTTTTTAAAAACTACCCACCCCAAAATTTTATTCAGCAAAAGAACAAGGTACCCAAGTCACTTTTTCTTTTTCTTCTCTTTTTTCCCCCCTTTGGTACCAGGAGTAGAACCCAAGGACACTAAATCACTGAGCCACAGTTCTAGCATTTTTTTAAATTCAGTAAATACAAGTTATAGGAAATGAATAGTTTAATTTTACAACATGTTGGGCAATTAGGCCTTTCCTATTAGTTCAGTTCCTGATTTCTGAAGCTTATTGCTTTGAGGTAAGATGAAACATTGAACTATTTCATTGAAAAATTAATAGAGACACAATTCCCTTCATTATTGAAACTTAGGCACTGAATCAAATTTACTAGGGGCATTTTGCTAGTCTTATTTGTCTCTCAGAAATGCCCTTGTTGTCCCTAGGGGTGTAGGTGTTTTTGTTTTGACACCAAGCACATGTCAGAGCTGTGGTGCTTCTAATTCTCAAGGCTGCTCTTCCTGGTTCTTTGGTCATCTTCTGTATCTGATGTCTCTTTTTGCTTCTACCTCTGCTCACACTTCTGTGCTATTGCGTCTCTCGTCTGGGCTCTGAGGCTGTAGGGTCTGGATCTTTGGACTCAATCAACCTTGGATTGAACATGGTTGAAAATAAGTTTTTCTGTGCTGAATGTGTAGAGTCTTTCTTCTTCTCATTATTCTCTAAACTGCACAGCGTAAACTGCTATACAATATTCCCATTGTGTTAAATGTTATAAGGAACCTCAAGATGGTTTAAAGTACACTAGAGGATGTGCATAGGTTATATTCAAACAGTGCATCATTTATACCTGGACCTTGAACATGTGTAAAGTTTGGTATACAAAGCGGGGGGGGGGGAGTTCTGGAATCAATTCACTATGGATACTGAATGAAGGCTGTACTCCGCCTTTGGCTATGGAGTATAATTTTCACATATGATTTTACACTCTAGGTCACTTGAACCCTACATATTTACACACATCAACAATCATTGGTTTTGTGGTGGGCACCAGGGATTGAACTCAGGGGAATTCGACCACTGAGCCACATCCCGAGCACAATTGTGAAAATATTTTAGGGACAGGAACTCCCTGATGAGCTTAGTGCCTTGCCATTCCTGAGGCTGTTTTGAATCGTGATTTTCCTATCTCAGCCTCCTAATCTACTGGGATTACAGGCATGTGCCACTGTGACTGGCAACCATGGTTCTTAGTATCAAAAACTAACCCAGGTANAGTGCAGGCCTCAGGTGAGAGTATAGGCTCTTGAAGGTGTTGGATCTAATGGGAAATCAGGCCTTTTTACATTTTATTTTGAGTTTAAAGTTGTTTAGGCCCTTGCTATGTTGCTGAGGATAGCTTTCAATTTGCAATCCTCCTGACTCAGGTTCCTGAGGGATTACATGCATACAGCAGTGTGCCTGGCTTACATATCAGGGGCATTTAAATGTTCAAATAACTAATAGGAAAGTTAAAAACAAAATGGTGAGTATTAAGCATGGCCAAAGTAAGAGGTTAAGGAATGCATGAAATGAGGAGAAGAAAACTAAGGCAACCAAAGCATAAGTTACAAGAAAAAAGACACAGAATCCAGAGTACTGATAGCAGAGAAGAGGGAGGTTCTGTTCAGCTTAAAATGCTCTTTGGTAACTGTAAAGATTTTCTAATTCCCAGAGGAAGCCCAAAGAAAAAACCAAAAATGACGGCATGTTCACAAATGACAAAGAAGGAAATCCAAACTTATCCCAGAAGAAAACACCAACCCACAGAAACAGACTAGAGAGTATGGGAGGAAAACAGAGAAAAAGATCTAAAGAGAAATCAGAAAAAGAAAATAAAAACAAATAAGACCAGTCACAAATAATTCTGTATCTTTCAATCAAAAACCTTGAATGTAAAGGGAATAAACTCCCCAATTTTAAGATGTAAAGTGATTGAATGGATTTTCTTTTTTTAATGGACTCAGTCACCTGCTGTCTACAAGAAAGTCACTTCACCTCAGGACACACACAGAGTGACAGTGAAGGGATGGAAAAGATATTCCACATGAAGAAAACCAACCTAGAGCAGGAATGCCTAGACTCCTGACAGATAAAATAAACTACAGATTAAAACACAATAAAAAGAGACAAGGTGATCACACCATGATAAATGGGTCAATTGAGCAACATGAGACAGCAGTTGTACACATACATGTACCCGACAAAAGAGATATTACTGGAATGTAAAAGAAGAAGTCGACTACAACACAGTAAGAACAGTGGGGGCTTCAACTCCCCTTTTCAGAACTGGACAGATCATCTCTGCACACAGTAGACATTTGCAGACCATCCCACCCAACCACTGCAGAGCAAACAGCACATGACACATTCTCCATTTATTCTCAAAATAAATCTCCATAAATTTAATAAGAATGGAATCCATAGTAGGGGGAACACCTGGACAGTTACAAAGCATGGGAATTCTTCAGTGTGTTCCCCCAAAACCAATGGGTCATTGAAGAAATCAAAACATTGTCATGTATGTAAGAAATAAGAAAAATAAATAAAAATAAAAAAAGAAAGTGTAAAATGCCTGCAGACCAATGAACTGGGCCACACAAGATGTTCAAACCTGTGGATACAGCAAAAGCAATTCTAACTGGGAAGTCCTCAGCAAGAAATACCTTCATTAGGAAAATAGATCTCGAATAAATGGCCCAATATTGCATTCCAAGGGACTGCAAAAAAATAAGGATGTGTCATGCGCTAGTTAGTAATATTAGGAGAAGGAATAAAAATCACAAATCTTCTCGAGTAGCTGGGATCCCAGGCATGTGCCACTGTAACCAGCTTTTCATACTTGTTTGTTATTGTTTTGGAGACCAGGCAGTGAACCCAAAGGTGCCACACCAGTGAGCCCCATCCCCAGGTAGGATTTTGAAACAGGGTCTCAAAAACTTGCTTACAACCTCACTAAATTGCTGAGACTGGCTTTGAACTCACCATCCTCTTGCCTCACTTCCTGAGCTGCTGGAACTACAGCTGAGCACCACCAAGCCAGCTTTTCCAGGTGTTTTTGGAAGAGAATCTTTCAGGACATCAATTTGACCCACCTGTCCAGACCAATTAAAGAATGCATTCCATTGTTTTCTGTGGGTTCTGGTTTTTACTTTTTGAATATTTCTAACAGATAGACAGCTCTATTCCAATTAAACCTTCCCAATGTGGTCACACCAATTTTTGATTTATTTATTTGTTTATTTATTTCTGTGATGCCTTGGATGGAATCCAGGCCCTTCCGCACGCTAGCAAGTGCTCTGCCACTAAGAAATGTCCCCAGCTCCCTGAGTTAGCTTTGATGAAGTTCACTCATTTCTCTAGAATAGCATGGGTTCTAGGTTTCTAAATTGTGGAGGTAAAATTAGCCAGTGTTCCAGAAGGGCTGTAGAGTGTTTGGATACAGGTGCACAAAGGACTCTGCATCTTTCAGTAGCCAAGGAGTGAAACCCAGTCCCCACTTCCTGACCCAGCCACCCTTACAAACCCGGTCCTGTTTGTTATGACATCCCTCACTATTGCTGTGAGCTCAGCACAGAGTTGGGAACATCTCCCTGGGTGGATCGTTCCCCAGGCATCATAGCTCTCCAGAGGGGCAGGGTACAGCTCTATGCTCAACTGGCTCAGCCTGGCAGTGTGAAGCAGCAGGTCCCTCAGGGTTGACATAGAGAGGCCATTCCCATGGAAGCTCAAGATCACAAGCTGGGAGCAGCGGCTCAGGGCAGGCAGGAGGGCCTGGAGCTGGGAGTCCATGATCCCACAAGCTTCCAAGTTCAGGCTCTTCAGGGTGGTTGCAGTGCTGTCCAGCAGGATTTGGAGGGGCTCCAGACTGAAATCGGTCAGTTTGATGCCCCTCAGTTCCAGGTGTCTGAGCTGTCTGGCGTTTGGATATCGGGAAAGATAATTCCAGTCAGAATCGGACAGTGGGCAGTTGGTTATTGAGAGGGTCTCCAGGGGGGTCTTCATTTGCCTAAGGAAAAACCAGACAGTTAGTTCTGAGAAGCAATGTCAAGGAGGGAGACGACAAACTGGCCAAAACCCAAAATCACCCTGGTGATCTGAAAATGGTCCACACTTAGGATGCTGCCTTTTGCAGAATCTGGTCATTCACATCACCCCATGTCAGGGTGAGCCTTTCACCATATCTCCTGTGAAAAGATGAGTCCACATCTCTGTGTCCCCTCCTCACTGCCAAGCAGAAAGTCACAGGTCTGGCTACAGGAGGTCTTGGGGAGTCATGTATGAAGGACAAATTTGGCAGGATGTAACAAAATGCACTGGGGTGAACACTCTGAGAGGTGCACACCCTATATCCTCAGCAAGATTTCCCACCCTGCTCCTGACCCTTACACCCAGGATCACTACCTGGAGTTCAGAACAGCCTTCCCCAGGTGGGTATAGAGGCTCCAGCTGGGGAGCACAGAGCTTCCCTGTTGACAGGTGTAAGTGTGGGTGCTTCCCTCCTTCTAAGACCTCTTCCCTGCCTGCTTTCCACCACCTTCACTGGACAGGACTCCCATGGAGAGAACATCAATCCCATCCCTAGCTCCTGTCCCTCCCAACTGGATTCCCAGCATGGTGGCACTTCCCAGACTATGGACCCTCCTTTAGGAGTCTGCTCCAACACACGTGATGCGAACTAGCTTCAGGATCCAAAAGGAACTAAAGGATGGGTTATTTACCTTCCAGTGTCTTATTAACCATGAGAGTGTCAGTGGCTGGTAGGTGCAAATTTCCTGTAACTGGTCTGCAGAGGGTGCTCACCCCCCCTTACTCACCTCAGCACCTGTTCCAGGTGGCCCTCGAGGAGGAAGACAGCATTGGCACAGAACTTCCGCAGGCAGTCCATCCTGAGGAACTGCGTGGTGAGCTAGGCAAGCAGCTGCTCCTGCTCCTCTTGGGAGGTGTAGGCAGGCACATAGACCTGGGAGATAAGCAGCTTCCACAGGTTCCTCATCTGGCCCAAGAAAGGAGCACAAGCAGCCAAGGTGGAGGTCACCCAGTTGCAGTGCACTTCCACCTTCTGGACAGAGTCCAGCTGCAGCAGTCGCAGGACCTTCCTGGTGTGACCGGGGGGTTTCCAAAAGATCTTTAGCCTATTGCAACACAGGTTCAGCCTGTCCCTTCTCTGTGTGACCCACAGGAAAATGTGGACAGGAATTCATCCAGGGGTCTTTTTCTGAGGCTCAAGTCAATGAAAACCTTGAAGGGTGGCTTAGCCGCCATTGCTGGACCAAGTTTCAATGTTCGATTTTTTTAATGTCCTCTGGTGAGCAGGCATCAAACATGGCTCCAGACCACATCCTCCAGAAGTTCTGGGGAACATTCCACAAATCCAGCACCTGCAGTTTCCACCTCCTGCAGGGACGACAGCAGAGTCTCAGCCCTGAGGCACCTTCCTTCACCTCTCAGCTGCTGCCCCCTGCTCCATCTCTTCCTTCTGTCTCACTTTTCTCCCTCCACTTCCCTCCAATCCAGCCTGGTGACCCATCTTGTACAGACTAAGGCAGGGGCAGTTACAGCCTTCTACATGGGTCACCACAGCTGCCACAAGCACCTCCACATCTGGAAGCCTTTCCCAGATGGGGCTCAGCATGGCCAATACCTCTCCACTCCTCCTTGCTGGCAGCACAGGAAGCCTGTGGTGCACACTTCAGCACCCACTCTCCCTGCCTATACCCATCCCTTCCCTGGCACCGAGGGTGCTTCCTTCCAGGCCACCTAGGTCCCCCTCACCTTGGGCAATGCTGCTGGGCAAGCAGCATGTCCAGCCCATTTAGGGCCCCTCAGATCATCTCAAGCTGTGGCTTCCTCATCAGTGCCCCCAGGGGCAGGCGGTTGAAGGGCCAGGCCTGCACCATTTCCTTCAGGACCTCAGTGTGTCCCCTGCTGAAGGCCTCCACAAAGAGTGGTGNGAAAGGAAGGAGACAGGTCATAGACAAACAGTAATATAGTAACAAGGCTGAGAGAGACAGATGAAGAGGAGATCCCTCATACAGAACTGGCCCTTAATTGGTGTTACTCACATCTGGTCCATAGCCGCCATCCATACGGATGCGGAACAATCCATTATCTCAACACTGTCTTTTTCTCAAAAGATACTTCCAGACAGTCTGTTTACCATAGAATCAATATATAGGTATAACTGACCATCACAGTCAGGACAATTAATCTAGTTTCATGGGTGGACTTTCCAGTCCACACTGCAAGACACGTTAAAGGTGGACCTGGGAAATGGGTCCATACACGTCTTTTCATAAATTTTATTTACCTGACAATCTTGTGAAGCTGCATGGCTATAAACTCTGTAGCTGGAAATTTACCTTCCTGTGCCACGTTTCTCAATCATTATAATGATGACTGGTTTAAACTCTCCTTTGATATCTGATTTAACTTACTGAATCATGTTCAGTAACATTAAGACTCTTCATATTACAATTTAAGAAAAAATCTTCTAAATTATTTTGTAAAATTTAGTGTCTCTCTGGGATCCTGTATTTCCCCTTTTCCTTATTTAATAAAATTGAGTAACGGCTTGGCGTAAGTCATAGTATTATTTGTTTAAGTTATAGATAATAGTACAAGTATTTAAATGATTAAAAATAGATTTACCTTTTATTGATTATTAAAATTTTTTAATATAGACTAGTCGATCGATCCTAACAATTTAGAAAGTATCTTCAATCTTTTTGAGAGAAAAGTTAAGGGTCAGGTTGGTATGAGGGGGTGGTGAGCCTTTCTCAGAAACATCCTTGGGTGGGAAAGTAAAGCTTTTCCTAAGATGGCAGCTGTCAGTTAAGATGGCAATCCAGGTACTCAGCATGGAATTTATATTCCCTCTTTTCTTTTTGTGGGGCGGGGCTCATAGAGAACAGGAATGTAGGTCAATCTTCTCTAACTGCTTCCTGCTGGGAAGGGGCAGGGTTTGAATCATTGGGACAATGAGGGAGTTTGAGTGGTAGTGGAATGTGTCCCAGGAGGCCCAGTTTTGGTGAGGGATTGGTATTCCTTCAGCAGAGGAGAGCTGTGTTTTCCTATGTTCAAGTTCTTGTTGGAGTTGTTTTATCTTGTCCTTTACTATACCAGATTGATTGACATGTTACTAGCATTCCTCCTGTAGGTTCAGACAAATCCACCTTTCTTGGCCATAAAAGGGTCAAGGCCCCTTGGATTCTGCAGAGCCACAGCAGCTAAAGAATCAAGCTGCCATTGAATGGCTAGTATGGTTTGCGCAAGTTGCTGTAAGTCTCCTGGAAATTGAAATGGTAATCCCTGGTGGTAGCACCTGTGGGAGGTGAGTGCAGAGTGAGGGAGGAGGGCAAAAATGAAAAAGGGAAGGATAGCACTCATGGTTCTGCAGTGTTCTTGTGGTCCTCAGAGACCAAAGGAAGATTGGGGGTTCTGGCCTTGGAGAGACACAGAGAGGGCAGAGAGGACTGTCTTAAATGGGGGTTAGAAACTCGATAGGGTCCAGTCCATTTTGCAGAGAATTGAGAGGAGGAGGCAGGTTTTTTGAGGGTGGTAAAAGTACCAGGTCACCAGGAGACAGAGTGGGAGAAAGAGAAGAGGCAGAATTGGCTTTGCCAGAAGAACATCCCTGTGTTGACAAAGAAGGTTCCTAATGTATGCAAGAAGGGGCCAGAAAAGATGAGGAGCAAGGGGTAGTGGAGAATCAAGGGTTTTTAGCTGAGCAGGGAGGTGGGCTGTCCATATAAAAGCTCAAAGGGGAGATGTTGATTGGCTTCTTTGGGAGGGCCTGTGACAGAGGAAGAGCCAAGGAAGGAGTTTAGCCCAATGTAAATGTAATTCAAGGGACAGTACTCAATGAGGGAGGCTCCCTTTACCAAAGTGAAGGCTCTGATGAGGGCACGAAGTTCAGCCTGCTGATATTGGGAGTGGAGGCTCTTACACAACCGAGGCTAGAGAGACTATTGCCTACCCTGTTCCATGAATTCCCTCCTGAAGGAAGGGGGGGCCATTTTTAAACCAAAACTCAGAGTGAAGTTGCCAAGGGGAAGGGATGGGGAGGTCGAGAATCATGGTGCTGGGCCAAGATCTAAGTTAATTTTTGTGTCTCAAGGGGAGACTTGTCACTGCCATCTCTATGGGCTAGACTTGTGAGGAGGAGGGGAGGAGAAGGGTAGTATCACTTCCCCAAGGGAACCGGTGTGTGGATAAAGAAGAAGATCCCTAGGTGAATGGAAGAAGGTGTGTGGTCATTGTCCTGGTGAGAAAAGTTTTTGGGAACAAGTCTGCTCTTCAAAGAGAGGGACAGCATCAGCAAGGAGGGAGAGCAGGTGTTGTGATTGGGCAGAAAATGGAGGAGGTTTTGAGACAGATGTGAACGGGCTCATGGTGTGAGGTGATAGAAGGACTGGGAACGTCCACCTCAGCAGTGGGTCATGGGAAGGCACTGGCCAACAGAATAGGAGATGGTCCTAAGGTAAGGGTGAGGGTCAGAGGAGCAGCAGGTGAGTCTGCATGGAAGCGTCTATGAGGGGAGAAGGAGAGCATAGCCCCCAACTTTGTGAGGATGTCCCTTCCCATAAGGGGAACAGGACACTGTGGAATGACCAAAAAGGAATGAGTAAAAATTAGAGAACCACAAGCACAAACAAGGCTAGGTGACTGTAAGGGTTGGTAGTCGGCCCCCAGAACACCTTGAGGACTGAATATGTAGCCCGGTGTCTAGGAGGTAGGAGACGGGCCTACCTGACATGTGCAGTGTTACCCTGTTTTTCCATGGAGTGATGGTAATGGTTGGGTGATGAGGACCTGGATCTTTTCAGTCCTCTGCAGCCAGTCCTAAGAGTTGAAAAGGGGAAATGAAGGGACAGATGTCTGGGGAGCACCCATGTGCTTGGGGAATGTGAACAGCCCAGTGTCCCTCTTGATGACATTTAGGACAAAAATCCAGAAATTATGAGGCTTGGGACATATACAAGCCCAGTGACCCATCTGACCACATTTAAAACATAGTCTGATTGGTCCTGAGGGACCATCCCATGGGCCAGTGATACCAGGGACAGATGGCTTGAGCGAGCATCTGATATCTCAGCTTTCAGTCCTTCTCATCTCTCTCAATTTATACACCTTAAAGGTCACTTCCAGAACCTCAGCTTTGGGATTTAGAAGCCACTTCTCAAAGCATGTGCCACAAGGAGACAAAATCACAATGTATGCAGTCCAGGGAGAGAAATAAAGAATGTCCACATGCTTTGGGCAGAAGTATTTCAGTGCTGTATTCACTCAAATTATTCAATACAATTTCACTCTATAGGTTTTTTTTTTTTTTAATATTTATTTTTAGGTGTAGATGGACACAACATCATGCTTTCATTTTTATGTGGTGCTGAGAATTAAACCCATGTTCCGCCCATGCTAGGCGAGTTCCAACCCTGCCTAAGCCTGCCTATTGCCACTTAGTAAGAGGTGCCTGGGGCCACCTCTCCAGCCCCAGCTCCCTGATCTCCCCTAGTTCCAGGTGATGAGTGGCCTCCTATTGCCTTCTGTGGGAACCTCCCAGCCAAACATTCTGGTCATCCCCCCACACCTTCTTTGACTCCAGTGGCTTGGGTCATAAGATTATCTCGAGAGTCCTGACAAGGTATCAGAATGAAAGACTGTAGGATAGAAAGGACAGGATTCTTTGGATTTGGAAAAAGCCTTGGACAAACAAAAACTTTGGAGAAACCCAGGAAGACTCCTGAGGAGGATAGTTGAATTGTGTTCTGGTTGGGATGGCACCTACCTGGGTTACGGAAACCCTGCTAAAACCAGTCACTGTCAGAGGACCTTAGCAGCCAGAGAGTTCTTCTGAATCTGCATTCTGTCAATGATTATTTAGGATTGAAAACATGTTAATTATCAGAATACACACACACACACACACACACACACACTCACACACAGAGAAATATATCCATTTGATGGATTAATCCACTGATTGGATTATAGTTCTCATGATCTTATCATTTCACCTCTTTTATTAACACAGAGGCTTTGGAGGATAAGTTATATCCAAACCATGTGAGAGACACTTGCCTTTGACACATATCTTCTGCTCCCCAACTTCCCAAAGAACTCACAGTTCCCACCTCAGGGGATTCTGGAGACTGGACTCTCATATTTAACATACAATGGGACCCCAACCTGGGTGTTGAGGTCCTGAGGAGACCGATGGAGTTCCTCTTATGGGAATTTCCTTCAGGGAGGAATCAGGCCCTGTCATTTGTGTATATTCCATTAATTCTTTTCACATTTGATGAGCAGGACCACCTCAGGAAACGGGCCAGGAAGGTTTTTGAAAGTCTATATTTATTAAATTTATAATTTTTATCTGATACGCATAGGTTAATATGTTTTTCTGATTACATTCTGATTTATTCTAAGGCCAATTTACAAGGGTTAATTCTCAGTATAATAGGTTTTTAACAAATACCAACAAGGCTTTTGTTTGTCTGTTTTGTGTAGGGGCACCAGTGTACTGTCCATCTACATATATTGCCATGTCTACATATATTTAGTACTAAAAAGTGACATATGAGCTCATAAATTAAAATTTAAAAAATGGATACAAATACCTTTGCTTCATATGATTTAAAAGATTCAATTGAAATTGGGTGAATAAATAAAAGTAAAAATGTCTTTAAAGTTACTAATGCACAGTTTTGTTTCTAGGTGGTCAAACAGTAAATAAAATGTTAATGTCTCTTAAGTGTCTAATATCCATTGTCTCTAGGATTTTTCTTCAATGGGAAAAATTACAAATGCTATTCAATGCACTTGTCTTATGGCTTTTTTAAAAAAATGTAAATTAGATTTGACCTATATGAAATTAATCATGGATGTGTTTGTTAGAGACATCTGATTGGTTTACAAAATTTAAATGTTAACTGTTAAATGTAATATCAAGTAATCAAACTTCTTAAATTCCATAAGGTAAAATATTTAAGCACTGTTGGTGTTTTCATATATTGGTAAGTTTAAAAAAATTTAAAATTATTTTACGTTATCACAAAAACAAGGTTACTAAAAGATAAAAGTCCCAGTGGGTATTATTCTATATACAAATAGTCAAGAGGTTTCAACTGCATTTCAATTAGAGTACTATAAATATAGTTCCTCTTATTAACATGGATTAATTTATCTAAATTCAGAAATTGATAAGGGTTATTTTAAGGTATAAACAAAAAGAGGGATCCATGAATTAAAAATTATTAAAAGCTTCTAAATATAAAAATATATTTAGTAAAAAACATGTTTCCAGGTAAGAAAGTCTTTGTGTGGTAAAACATAATTTTTATACATCTAATTAAACAATAGAGTCTAAGTAAGTAATATAAACATCTTAAATAAAGGATAAATATTGACATGTTTCTTTATACCTAAGTTGTTTATATATGTAACACAAATAATTAAAAGTATTCAAGGTTATTCCCTAAGAGCAAATATTAATGTATTGATATAAACCAAAGTTTGATTCACATATTAAAATGACAAACACTTCTTAAAATATTAATTACATTGTGTCTGTTAAGTTTTATTCTCTAGAGCAACTAACTGGACAAATGAAGGTTTCTACACCTCTGGTGAAACAGCAACTGTTATTTTAGAGTATTGTTCCACATTACAGAGTCTAAAACTTGGTTAACATAAAAACATCAATAAAATTGTAGTACACTACTCTTCTTTACATATTCAATGTGCTTGCTTACTTTGGCTATACCCCCAAATCTCCCTTTTGTGGTGTTTTTGCTTAAATATAAGGCATAACTGAAGGTGGTATGCTACTCTGACCATCTTGCTTTTAGAGAGTAAGTGTCTGCTGCTGACCAGCAATTAAGTCTTAATTGGAATGGCAATGTGTGGTCTGAGAGTTATTTAAGGGTCTCGGTATTGGTATAACATTCATCCAGAGGAATTTTGCAGTCTGAGGCTATTATTCTCCTTTTAGTTATGGCACTTGCTCCCAGGTGCAATGTAATCTCTTGAGGGTTTTAAATGCTCTATGGCCAGGTACCGAGGTGCACACTTACAATCCCAGTAACTTGGGAGGCTAAGGCAGGATGATTGGAGGTTCCAAGCCAGCCTGGGTGATGTAGTCAGACCCTGTCTCAAATAAAAATATAAAAGGTTTTGGGGGGTGTAGCTAAGTAGTAAAGTTCCCTAGGTACATAATTCCTAGTGCTACACACACACACACACACACACACACACACACACACACAGTCCAGCAGAGACATGCATGCCCTAGCACTTTAAAAGAAAAAAAAAAGATATATTGACACAGAAGCGGAATTAGAATACAACCAAAAGTAGCAGATGATGGCTCCAGGCTGCAGGCGGAGTGCAGCAGTGCTGCACATGCCTAGCCTGCATGAGGCCTGGGCTCCATCTTCAGCCCTTCCCCCTCCCTACCCACAAGGTGGTGCAGACTGATTCTAGGTATTTCTAACCATTGGAAGTAAGTGGACTGAGTTTCCCCAGGCAAGGGGTGTAGCCACTAGTGATCAGCCATGAGTTCTCATTCCTGCAAGAGCACCCCATCCTTAGGTTGCAAGGCAGCAGGGTCCCTGGGCTCAGTATTAGAAGTCCACATAGAGTGGGGGTAGGGTCCTGGATTCTGCACTTGTGTCACCCATTACCCTAGGCTTCTTCAAGGAAAGTGACTACAGATGTTCCCTGGGGTCTTTCCATCCTTGAAGAGGATGGGGGATGAAGAGAGTCATGCTGATGATGACCCGGTGACCTGGTGACCCGGTGCTCCTAGCACAGGCCTAGTACTTTCCATAGTTTTCAAATCTCCATGCCAGGCTGGTCCTGCTAGCTGCTTTTCCCTCATAGACACTGGTGCTCACAAGGGAAGCCATGTGCCCAGCGAGATACAGCCAGTCCAAGGGCTCTGGATGGGATGGGCAGAAAGCTTCACAGTGGTTCCCTGGCATCTGCAGGACATTGAGTTTTCTTTTTTCTTTTTTTTTTTTTGTAATGGGGATTGAACCCAGGGATTGTCTACCACTGAGCCACATCTCCAGACCTTTTAATTTTTTATTGAGATAGGGTCTCCCTAAGTTGCTTAAGGCCTTGGTAATTGCTGGGGCTGGCCTTGATCTTGAGATCCTCCTGTCTTGGCCTCCACAGTCACTGGGATTACAGGCACATGCAACCATACCCAGCACTCTTTATTATTATTTATTTATTTATATGGGATTGAGCTTGGTATAAGGGATTGAGACTGGGGAATTTGCCAATGAGCTACATCCTCAGCCCTGCTCTGAGGAATAGAATATGAATATGCTGGAGTGCTGCTGAACTGGGCCCTGGAGGGGAACCTAACACATCTGGCAGGCTGTGCTTCCTGCCCCTTGGAAGCCACTATCATGTAGGAAGCTCAGCCCTCCTGAGACCACCAGGCTGAGAAGTGCACCCAACAGGGGGAGGCCCTGGTGGGCAACAAGCCACATACAGAGAAGACCAGAGGGCACTGTGGTACATAGCTGTATTCCCAGCAACTCAGGTAGCTGAGGAGGGAGGATCACAGGTTGGAGGCCAATCTTAGTAACTTGAGACACTGTGTCAAAATAAATAATAAGGACTGGGATGTAGCTTAGTCATAACACTATGTATTAAGCACCTGTGTGGCTAGTCAGGGAGGCAGGTAGGGTCCACTTGGATGAAGATGGCAGGTGAGTCAGTCTCTGGGACTGGCCACCTATAAGAAGCAAGAATGTGCAATGTGGCCAACTGTGATCAATTCCTTCTGTGGAACAACCATGAGTGGATGATGGGGTGTTCAGGGAGGGCCTCTGAGGTGATGCCAACTGAGACCTGGAGGAGGAGCCAGTCTAGTATTGGGGAGTAGGGGGCATGTGGGACAGTAGAGAGCCCCCCTGCGTGCCCCTTCCACAGCCAGAGCCAGTCACCACAGCAGTTGAACCCCTACTCCAGCTGCTGCTCCTGCCTGGCAAGTAGCAGATTTTCACCCCAAGAGGGAGAGAGAGCCAGTCTGCATGAAGGAGAGTGACTTCTTCGGCAACATGCTGTGGCTGCAGAAGGTTACAGCACTTTGATCTTTCTTGACACTCCTTCCAAATTGCAGCCTGGCCACAATTCTACATATCTGAGCCCCTTCGGAACTCTCGTCCACTTGTTCTGGAAGCTGCAGATGCTTGGAGCAAGGAGAGAGTTATTTGATCGCAAAAGGAATAGTTGAGAAATGGTTTGGTTAAATCCACAAGAATGGAGTCCAGGAGTGTCCTGCTTTATTGATCACACTGGGCAGATTGTCAGCAAATGACCAAATAAAAAAAATCCATTTTGAGCTCCCACCAAACAGAAAACAATCCTAGTCTTGAATCCTGTTCCTCATTTATGCCAGAAGATAGCCTTGAACCTCCAGTGGTGTCTGAATTAGGCAACTGGAACTTTTTTAAAATAGCCTGGTCACATAGTGCAGACTAAAATTTTAAAGTACCTATGGTTTCTGTCCTCTGACCTTGGCTATGGTTGTCTGATCTTTCAGAGTTAACCTCCCCCTTCAGTTCCCTGAACAAATCTGCTGGCAGCACCAGGCTTGCAGGACTGCTGGTCTGTCTTGGTAGCTCATATTTGCTTCTTTGCCTTGAGCAGAGGCACACACAAAAAAGCAGGGCTTGAAACCCAGCAAGGTGGGTAGGGCAGTTATGTTACATGCTTCCAAAGGATTACAAATTAGCAGCCAAGTGTGGTAGCACACACTTGTAGTCCCAGCAGCTTGGGAGACTGAGGCAGGAGGATCAAGTTCAAGGCTAGCCTCAGCAACTTAAATATGTCCTGGGCAACTTGGAACCTGTCTTAAAAAGGATTTGGGATGTGGCCTAATTATTGAGCACCTTATGATTCAATACCCACACACACACACACACACACAAAAAAAAAACCAGCAGTGAAAATTTAGTACATTTTTATTATGGAATAATAGAGCCCAAAACCAAGTAGCATAATAAAATGAAAGCCCTGATACCTATCTTTCTGAAGGCCCATTTTTCAGGGGTACTGGGGATTGAAGCCAGGGCATTTGCCCAGAGCTACATCCCCAGCCCTTATTTTGAGATGGTCTTCCTGAGTTGTCAAGACTCAAATTTGAGGCCATATGCACACATGAACCCCATTAGACATTTATAAGAAACATTTCTTGAGGTTCTGGAGATCAAACTCATGGCCTCATGCCTGCAGGGTGCACTCTAACTGAGCCTCACCCCAAGCCCAAGAAAGCTAATGTGATGTGCATGTCAATAATCCCCTGCCTTCCGAATTGCCACTGGGTTTCCGGCAATAAAATCCGTATGTTTGAGGTGAAGAACACAATCATAAGAATAAATCTGGATGTCGTGGACAGGCCTGATGTCCTTCACCAGCTGCATCAACTCCTTCCGAACCTGGTCAAATTTTATGTGGTTGATCTCAGTCCAGAAACCCCAGAGGATTTCATCAAAGCTCTCCAGAGGGGCAGGGTACTTTGCTTGTTCCAGCGGCAGGCTGCCGGTGTGGCTCAGCAGGTTCTTAAGAGCAGTCAGGGGGATTTGGTTCCCACAGAAACTGAAGGTTTTGAGCTGGGAACAGTGACCCAGGGCTGGTGAGATGGCATTTAGCTGGGACTCTGTTATCTCACAAAACTCTAAGACCAGGGTCTCAAGGGTGGGTGCCACCTTCTCCAGAAGGACCCGGAGGGGCTCAGGACTTATATCTTTCATGGAAAAAGAGCTGAGATCCAGATACTTCACTTGATCAGTGCTCGGACACATGGACAGATGCTTTAAATCCTTCTCCTTGAGCGGACAACCTCTCAGCGAGAGTGTTTTCAAGGGGGTCTGACTCCTGGAGAGAAAGCAAAGAGTTACTTCTGGTGAATGAAGGCACCAAGTGGATATAGTGGGAAATGGTAGAAGAGAACTGGTTAATCTCAAACCCAAGGTTGCCCTGTCCTTCTGATGATGGTGGACCCCCAGGACACTGTGGGTTGCAGAATCTGGTCCTAAACATCACCCAATTTCAGGGTGAGCCTTTCACCACCACTTTAGTGACCAGGTGAATCCATCATCTCTAAGGCTCCTCCCCTCACTGCCAAGCCCAAGGCCACAGCTCTGGCAACAGGAGGTCAGGGGGAGTCATGTATGAAGAACAAATCCAGGCAAGATGAAGAAAACCAACCCGGGTTATCCACCTGTGAAGCTCACACCCTGTACCCTCCATCCCTCCTCCTCACCCTCAACTCCAGAATCACCACCTGAGGCTCAGAGCAGCCTTCCCCAGGGGGGGCATTGGGGACGGCTCCTCTGCTCCCTGCTGGAGAGCACAGAGCTTCCCTGTTGCAAGGTGCAGGTGTGGGGGCTTCCCTCCTCCAACGCCCTCTCCTCTACCCAATCTCCCACCTCCTTCGCTGGACAGGCCTCCCAGGGAAGGAACCTCACCCACCCTCACTAGCTCCTTTCCCCCCCAGCTGGCTTCCCAGCATGGTGGCACTTCCCAGAACATGCACCACGGTTTAGCCCTCTGCTTCTGTGTGGGTGGTGATGAGACCCTCCTTCAGGACTGAGCAGGGGACCAGACCCGGAGGTCACTCGGTCACTCTCCAGCATCTCCTTCCCTGACATGGCCAGTGGCCGGGGCACAAGCCCTTTTAATGCTCGGTAAGCAAAAATGGCTTTTGCGGCAATGCACACCCCTCGTGCTTACAGGAGGATTTTGTGCAGCGCTCCGTAGAGGAAGAAGACGTTGGTCACATAGAGCTCACGGAGTTTTTTCACCTTCCGCAGTTGAAGGCTGAATCTATGGGAAAACCACCTGTTTACCGAGCGGCTGGTGAAGACCTGCGGGCTCAAGTCGAAGAGATGGAGGACGCGAAGGTTCCTCATCTCGATCAGGCAAAAACAAAAATGTTCCATTATTTCTCGAGTCCAGTGCCGAGCATTCACCTCCAGTTCCTGCACGTAGTACAATGGCAACGTCCTCAGGAATTTAGAGAGTTTCAAGTAGAAACCCCCGATCTGCAGCTTCTCGCAGTATATACGGACCACCCCCTTTCTCTCCTCCACCCACTCCCTGAGGCTGCCAAGGAATCTTTGGAAGACTTTGTCCAGATCGAAATCTATGAAGATCTTCAAGTGTGGCTTCGCTGCTCTTTGGCTACATTTCTCTCTTTCCTTTGGAGACATGGCCTCTTGTGAGCAGGCACCCGGTGGGGCTCTGGACCACTCATTGCAGCTGTCCTGATTCACTTCCCGAAAATCGATTGCTTTCAGTTTCCATTTCCTATGGAGAAAATGGGAAGGAGCTTCGAAAAATAGACAAAGACTTGCCCGACTTCCAACCTGTGCATTAGACCCCAGTGAATCCCTTGTTCTGGGTGGCTACTCCTCTGCTCTCCTATGTTTCTCCATGCCCTTTCCCCTTGAATCCAGCCAGGGACCCTTCCTGTGGAGGGGGCAGAGCAGCCTCCTCCCTGGCATCACCTGGTCCACCCTTCACCCTGTCCTGCTTCCCTCAGCTGTCTCTTCCTGGGCCCCCCTCACCTGGGGTAAATGTTCTGGGAAATCAGCAAGTCTAGCCCATTCAGTAGGGTTTTTAAGGCCTTCACATCTCTTGTCTTCAGCAGGTACTCCACAGGCAGACAGGGCAAGGGGCAGGACAGCACCATTTTCTTTACCATCTCCATGTGACCCCCCATTATAGCCTCCTTGTACAACTGCAGGGTGAGCACCCTGGGCAGGTACTCCAGATTGGGGATGGGCAAGGCCTCGTTGCGCAGTACGTTCTGTATCACCAGGTCCTGGAGTGTGGGTATGGTCTTGATGCTCATCCTGTTGAATCTGCAGGGAACGGAGGCACCCTTTCAGGCCAAGCCTGAAAAACCCCTCCTTAACCAGTTGAGGTCCAAATCCTGGTAAGCCACAGCGCTGTGGTGGTGGGGATCAAATCCCCAGTATCCAGTTTCCACCTCTGGTCCTCCCAACTCTAATCCCACTGGTTATTAAGCAGTCTGAACGCTCACCAGTCCCATTATGGACAGGTGACTCATCCTCACTTTTGAGATCCTAGGGAGTGAACCAAGGGCTGAATGCATGCCAGGCAAGTGTCTTACCACTGATCCCAAACCTAAATCTCACGTAGGACCCCCTTAAAGAGAATAGAAATGACACAGGGCCAATGCCCAGCCTGGTGACACAAGCCTGTAATTCTAGCAACTTGGGACACTGAGGAGGACTACAAGTTCAAGTCCAGCCTCAGCAACTTAACAAGATCCAAGGCCCTCATGAGAGACCAAATCAGAATAAAAAATTAAAAGGGCTGGAATGTGGCTAAGTGGTAAAGGACCCTGAGTTCAATCCCCATTACCAAAAAATAATTTTTTAAAAAATGAGAACCTCAAGTTCAAGGGCAGACTGGGAAACTGAGCAAAACCTTGTCCAAAGCTCAAGATGTGGTTCAGTGGTATCAAGCTTGCCAAGCATGTGAGGCCCTGGGTTCAATTCCCTGTACCACACATACACACACAATGCCATATACATATGTGGACATGTACAGATGTAAATCTAGATATAGGTATACCTTAGGGCTGTGCTGAGGGTGGTAGCTCAGTGATATAGGAGGTTACTGAGCCCACATATAGCCTTGGGTTAGATCCCATTGGACCACAAAAATGAAAATCAGAACTTTTTGTTGCTGAACTTAGAGGAAGTTTATTTGGGGTTCCTGGTTTCAGAGGTTCATTCCATGGACAGCCAGCTCCATTGCTCAAGATGCAGAAGAACATGACCAAACAGAGCCTCAGAAAAGCTGATCAGTACAGGGCAGCCTGAAGTAGTGGGCATGGTGCCAAGAAACTTTAACAGGGGTTCACGGGATGCTTTCACTATATCCCTTGTGGCTTTGAAACTTACATGTTTCTCACTCCACCCCCCACATCTTCTTTTCTCTAACTTTCTCTTTCATGATCTTCCTGATGTCCTTCCTGATCTCTCCTTCCTAATCCCATTTTCTAGAAACACCTCTATAAAAGCCCCCTGTTCCTGAGGATAGGCAGAAGCACAGGCTTTGGGACACTAGTCCCTTTGTTTCTTCTTTGCTAGCAAAACAATAAACCTTTTTCCTTTTTCTCAGTATCTTGTCATTGCTATTGGATTGGCATGGAGGATGGGGACCAAGCCTTTGGTGGCAAAAATATAAACCCAATGACACACCCACAGGGACCTATTTCCTCCAGCCACACCTCAGCTGCCTAGAGTTTATCACCCGGGATGTAGTCCTATCAAATCCGTTAAATAGATGAATGTATTGATTATGGATCTTATAACCCAATCCTCTCACCCCTTACATTAACACTTGAACCTTTGGGAGAATACATCCTATCCAAACCGTGACACCAAAATCCAGTAATAAAACACTGATATAAAAATGTATACATCACATATATGAGCACATATTCCTTTGTTTTGTGGTGATGGGGTTTGAACCCAGGTCCTCGTACTAGGCAAGTCCTCTAACACTGAGCACACCCTCACCCTGTTTTAAGCTCTAAATATAAAATAACTTGTAAAATCACAATACCAAAAATTCCATTAACTGTCATTTAAAAGAGTATAGACTACATATGCAAATTGTCAAGAAAATCAAAATCAAATTGATAGGTCTCGCTTAAAAAGTTTGGACTGGGCCAGGCACAGTGGCACATGCCTGTAATCCCAGCAGCTTGGGAGGCTTAGATAGGAGGATCTTGAAAGTCAGCCTCAACATTGGTGAGGCACTAAGCAACTCAGTGAGACTCTGTCTAAACAACTTAGTGAGACCCTGTCTCTAAATAAAATACAAAAATAGGGCTGGGGGTGTGGCTCAAATGTTCGAGTGCCCCTGAGTTCAATCCCTGGTGCCCAAAAAAGAAAAAAAAAATTGTTGGGTGCAGTGGTGCATGCTGGTAATCCCAGCAGTTAAGGAGGCTGAGGCAGGAGCATCAAAAGTTTAAGGCCAGCCTTAGCAATTTAGGGAGATTCTAGGCAACTTACTGAGGCCCTGTGTCAAAAAAAAAAAAAAA
>NW_026000248.1:70559-73669 GCF_001458135.2 Marmota marmota marmota | reverse complement strand
AAAAAAAAAAAAAAAAAATCAATAACAGGGATAGGGAAGAAGCTCAGTGGAACAGTGTTTGCCTAGTGCATGTAAAACCTTGGGCTCAATCCCTGGTACAAAAAAAAAAAAAAATTCTAGCAAAAATACTATCTTTTTTTTTTTTTGTCTTAATGTATCCTGGGGATTGAACTCAGGGGTGCTTTACCAATGAGCCATGTTCCCAGTTCTTTTTATTTTATTTTTTTTTTTTAATTTTGAGACATGGTCTCAGAACATTGCTTAGGGTCTTGCTAAATTTCTGGGGCTGGCCTTGAACCTATGATCCTCCTGCCTCAGTCCCCTAAGAAGCTGGGATTATAGGTGTGTGATACCATGCCCGGCTTTGTCTCATAAGTTTTGACAAAAATCATGAAGTATTTTGTGTGTGGGTATACCTCAGTGATAGAGCATGTGCTTTGCAAGTGTGCTGTCCTGGTTTTGATCCCCCGTACCTCCCCCAAAGCCACATAACTTTATGATATATTCTGTGATAGAATTCTGTGGATTGTGAGGGCTACTCTTAAAAACTGATGACCACTCCTGTGTTGCCCAAACTCAGAGAGCAGCAGCCCTCTGGTCCTCCACACTCATTTTGGAAACACAGCTTCCTGGGAACATTTAGTTTCCTACTTCATTAGTGTACAGATTTCCTTCCTTCCTTCCTTCCTTCCTTCCTTCCTTCCTTCCTTCCTTCTTTTGTTCCTTTCATTCTTTTTTGTTGTTTGTTTGTTTGTTTTTATTTTTGGTACTAGGGATTGAATCCACCTATTGCAGGGCAGAAACTGAAGAATATGGATAAATAAATCAGTGTGTGTGTGTGTGTGTGTGTGTGTGTGTGTGTGTGTTTTATTAGAGTTTAATCCAGGGATGCTCTACCATTGAGCTACATTCATAGCCCTTTTATTTTTTATTTTGAAACAGACTCTAACTTGCCCAGGCTGGCCTCAAACCTGCCATCCTCCTGCCTAAGCCTCCCAAGTCACTAGGATTATAGGTATGTGCCGCTGTGCCTGACCAACAAACTACTCTTTTTACCATACCTACCTCACTCAGAAATATTTAATGTTTATTATAACTAGATTAACTTGTTTCATGAAGCCCTATCAGATGGAAGAAAACTAAGTCCAGTATTTAAATTGTTTCACTTGATTCTAGATGTAAAGATACTTAAAATTAAAAAGAATTTCTGAAAACTCAGTCTGTTTACAATCACACACAAAAAATGGAGCACATGTGTATGGACACATTTAAATAATTCAATTATTATTAAGTTTAATTTGTTTTGAGATAGGGGCCTCACAATGTTGCTCATGCTGGCAGTGTTCTTGGAATCCTTCTGCATAGCCATGGGGGAGCAGTTGGAATTATAGGACTGGGCTACCATGCCTGACTTCAGTTTAATGTTATACCCCTTCCTTCCTTCCTTCCTGCCCTCCTTCCTTCCTTCCTTCCTTTCATTATTTTTTGTTGTTTGTTTGTTTTGCTTTTATTTTTGGTACTGGGGATTGAATCCACAGGTGCTGTACCACTGAGATACATCCCCAGCCCTTTGTTTGTCTTTTGTTTGTTTGTTTTCTTTTGAGACAGGGTTTTCCTAAATTGCTGACTTTGAATTTGCAATTCTCCTGCCTCAGTCTCCCAATTTGCTGGGATTAGAGATGTGCACCACTGCATCTGTCTCTATTTGAAAATATGGGAAGGACACAAAGTAGCCACATTAATTATATAATTATAAAGAGTGCAACAGGGGTTCACTTGATGCTTTGACTATATATAGCCCATGGGGTGTTGAAACGTATATATATATTTTTTTCTTTTTCCCTAAACTTCTCCCTGATCTTCTTCTTCCTGATCTCTCCTCCTTAATCTCCTTTTCTTTGAATCACCTCTATCCCCTACCCCTTTCCTGTGAATAGGTGAAATCACAGCAATACACCTTCTTTTTCTTTTTTCTCAAGACCTTGTCTTTGTTATTAGATTGGTGTCCAGGACAAGGACTGCGACCGGGGGATATCAAGTTTGAGACCAGCCTGGGCAATGTAGGGAGACCCTGTCTCACAACAACAATTTTGTTTTTAAAGCCTGGGGATAGAGAGCTCAATGGTGGAGCACTCCTGGATTGAATCTCCAGCACTGTAACTAAATAAACAGAAAATAATAAAACACAATTAGAAAACCTCCATTGCTTTAAGAAAAGCAGAAGTATGAAAACCCTTACACCTTTAATTCCCTTTAACTACAGGAAAAAGAGGTGTCTAGGGCATGGGAGTATGAGACTTCATCTTTTAATCCCTAAAAAAGTGACTTGAAGTAGTCTGGGATTGACCAATCTGTGATTTTTCTCTTGCTCCACTTCCCCGGCCCCTCCTTACAGGGAAAATAACTTCGAAACTCTCAGTCTACTTCAAGCTCTCCTCTTGCTGCCTTTGGGGGTTTTTGTGGTACTGTTTTTTGTGGAACCTAGGGGTGCTCTACCTCTGAGCTATATCCCCAACCCTTTTTAATTTTATTTGAGAAAAACTCTCAATAAGTTGCCCAGGCTGGCATTGAGTGTGTGATCCTCCTGCCTCAGTCTCCAAAGTGGCCGGAACTACAGGGAGGTGAGCACCATCAGGCCCAGTTATTTTGCAGTGAGCAACTCCTCTACCATAGAGCTACATCCCCACCCAATATGGGTATTTTCTTTTATTCTAATTAACACTCTTTTCTTGTTTCAAAAAAGAAACATTCCTAAAGCCATAATGTTAAATATTAAAATCTAATGCATTTACAAGATGAAAGTTTATTTGACTAAAAAGCAATCCATGAACTGGGGAACTCCATATTGAAAGATATTTTCTGGCCAGGTGCAATGGCACACACTCATAATCCCAGCAATTGGGGAAGTTGAGCAGGAGGATCACAGCCTGGGCAATTTAGCAAAGCCCTAAGCAATGTAGTGAGAGCCTGTCTCAAAATAAAATAAAAAGGGCTGGGAAGGTGGCTGAGCAGTCAAGCCCCCTAGGTTCAATCCATAATACCACAAAAGAAAAAAAAAATATCAAAAATAAATATAATTATATATATATATATATATATATATATATTTT
>NW_026000248.1:33430-67410 GCF_001458135.2 Marmota marmota marmota | reverse complement strand
AAGGAGAAAGAAATGGAGGGTATGTGAGGAGGAAGGAAGGAAGGAAGGAAGGAAGGAAGGAAGGAAGGAAGGAAGGAAGGAAGGAAGGAAGGAAGGAAGGAAGGGGAAGAAAGAAATTGCCTCTGGCAGTATATGGACCAAGACCAAGCAAGATTGGTTAGGGTTGAAAATCCATCAGGAATGCAAGATTGGTTTAACATTTGGAATAAACCTGGAATGCAAATCTCCTTTCATATTTGAATAACAATTTTATTGATTAACCATATCAATGGAATAAAGCAAAAAAATCATCTCAATTGACACAGGGAAAAATATTTGTCTGCCAGGTATGATGGTGCATGCCTGTTAACCCCAGCTACAGGAGACTGAGGCAGGAGGACCACAGGTTCAAAATCAGCCTGAGCCACTTAGTGAGACCCTGTCTCAAAATAAAACATAAAAAGGGCTGGGGACATGGCTCAGTGGTTACCTGCCCCTGGGTTAAATCCCAAATATCCTCCCACCCCACAAAAAATATATGGGAGATTCAGAGAGAGAGAAGGGAATGCTAAGAAGGTCCCCTAGGCAGGAATGAATCGGTGGCTGGGTGGGGTGAGGTGTGGAGAGCGAGAAAGGTTTTTCTTTCTTATTATTTCCTTTCTTGTTTTCAATGGAAAATTGTTTCTAAATTGGCAAAAATGATCTATGAGAGAAGATGAAACAAGAATAAAGAGAGAGAGAGAGCTAAAAACAGGGAGAAGACATTGAGAAGATAAGAGGTACCCATGCTTGGAAACAGGATGAAGGGCAAAGCCAGGGAAGGTGTCTGCATTACTGGACCTTCTACAGGGAGAATGTGGTTGTGCATAATGTGGGGAAAGAACATACAAAAACTGAGTGAATGTTGCCCACATGGGCCCCTTAGGATTGCTGGACTTTCATACACACACACACACACACACACACACACACACTCACACATGCACATATGTAGTGATCACGGCCTCAGGTTCCATGCTCAGCTCCAAGGGAGATGGACACACAACCCCTGCCCTTCAAGGGGCAGCTCCATCTATCAGGTGAGATTGTCCAGTAAACAATTGGAAAACTTCCTTAGCCCATGATCCAGCCCTAGAGCTCCAGGTATTCACCACATAAGTGAAGCTGCCCCAGGGGTCGGGTGGGGACCCCAGCTGCTCTGTTCAGTGGCACAAGATGTCCTGCAGTTGGGGAATGGAAACACACAAGTGGTCCACACAGCTGTGAAAAGATGAAGGGGACCTGAAGTCAGTCACCAGGGAGGGAAGCCAACCAAGGGTGGTGTACTGTAGACATTCTTGAAGACAGAAAGCCAGGGGCACAGGATAAATCCCAGTGGTTGCCAGGTTTGGGTGGGAGAGAGAGCTGAACAGGTGTAGCACCAAGGGACTGTAAGCTGTGAATTATTCTGCGTGACTCTATAATGGTGGGTAGAATGTCGTTGGGCATTTCTAACCCCAGAAGTGTAGACTCTAGAACCGGAGTCAACTACGGACTTTGCATAACACTGATGTGTCATAGTAGAGGTGTAATGCCAGATTCGAGGAACCCCAATAGACCTCCAGGAGCTGAATCCGACACAGTCACACAAGAGTCTTTATTGCAAGCTGGAGCCTGGACTCACAACCATTTCCAATGCAGCTTTCCCAAGGAGTGAGTTCTGGTCCTTTGTTCAGTGAGATTTTATAAGTTTTGGGAGATACTCTATGTGTTACAACATCACACAGCAAATCATGACACACCGTGGGAAAATCAAACAACTCTTAACACTTAACTCTTAACTCTTAACACTGGCAGGAACAAGTTGGGTAGGGGTGATTGGTTAGTTCAAGAGGGGGATTCCTTTGAACTGATTGGTTTAATCCATGAGGGGTGTATGTGCTAGACTACATGGTTTCCCAACATGTTATCAACCACCAAGACTACTGGGGGGGTCATCTGGCATTCCAGGTATTTTCCCTCTCTCATGCTGATTTGTGGTTGCTAGGGGGTTGCTATGGGTCCTCACCTAGCCTAACTGAGTCAGGTACACCTGGTGCTGCAAATCTCTCCTGTTACTTGCAAACAAACAACTTAGCAGGGTAGGTATGTGCTTAGGAGTGCTCAGTGGGCTTTTCCAAGGAGAAGGGTCATGCCCCCTCCCTCTGGACAGGCCTTGAGGTAGAAGCTGTTTTCAAAAATGGAGTCACATCAGTTTCTCAGAGGCATGAATTGTAGCATACGTACCACTCTGGTGTGAGATGCTGGTCCTGGGGGAGGTTGGGTAGGCAGAGGGATTTGGGAACTTCTGCTCAGTTTTGATGTGGTTTTAAAACTACTCTAAAACAAAACAAACAAACAAACAAAATCCAGTCTATGTTAAAAAAGGGGGGGGGTAGGGTTCCAGATCTAATGTTGATTTCTCCTTCTGTTTACCAGGGAATCCTTGCTTCCCCGAATGCTGAAGTATAATGCCAGAGAGGCACATCCAGGCAAGGGTAGAGGGGATAGTGGAAGGTGATGAGCCCAGCCTAATTCCATCTTAAGTTGGGAGCCATCTTGTCACAAAGACATGAAAAGATAATTTCTGTTTTACTATAAATTACTGTGATTTCTAAACTTGCTTGGAATGCCAGCCCGTGCCTGGAACTCACTCATGCCTGGCTTTCCTGACCAGGTAACAACCCTCTCTGAAACCTTAGTGGTGCCTCATAAATTTTGGTGTTGGGATCTAAATTTACTCCCTAACTTGAAATGTTGAGACATGTAGATCATTAACCTACTGCTTTCCTTTGTATTATGCTTGTGAAAATCCTGTAATCTGTAAGTTTCCAAGACCACCCCCCACCTTTTGCAACGTTTTGTGCTATTAAAACCTTGTTTCTAGAGAGCTGGGGTCTGTCCTCTAACCCACGGGTTTCAGGAGAGACAGTGCCGGCTGGCCAGAATACAAGCTTGCTTTAATTTGATTTAAAATTGGAGTTGGGGGCCTTCTTTGTCTCAGCCTCCCAAGTTGCTGGGATGACAGGCATGAGCCACTATGCCCAGCTAACATTTTGCTATTATGAATGCTTATTTAAAGAAATAAACCTCACTCATTTATGTCTAAGTTTATTTTTTTAAGTCTTGTTTGCTTTGAGAGAGCAAATCAAGTTAGACAATTATTTTAAATATCCTATTGTAGTATTTGGAAGTACTCGTTATGGTTTGGATCTAGAAATGTTCCCCTAAAAGCTCACATTTTGAAAAAAAAATGTGATCCCCAGTGCTGCAAGGTCAGAGGTGGGGCTAAGGCAGTGATTAGGGCTGTAATGCCTCATTGTTTAATCTACTGGATGGACTAACAATTTGAGGAGGTACTGAGCTGTAACTGTAAGGGGGAGGGTGTGCCTGGAGCAGCTGGCCCATGGGGCATTGTGTCTTGTTGCTGACCTCTTTCTTGCTTCCTCTGCTTTCTGGTTTCCAGGAGCTGAGCAGCTCTGCTCAGCTAGGCCTTTGGGCCATGTTGTTCTGCCTCACTCAGGGGCCAGAACAGTGGAGGTGGCTAACCCTGGCTGAGGCTCTCCACCTGTGAGCCAAAAGAAATCTTCTGCCTTTTTTCTTTCCTGGTACTAAAGATTGAACCAGGGGTTCCTCTACCATTGAGCTACTCCCCAGTCCATTTTTATTTTATTTTTAAAATTTTGAGACAGGATTTCACTAAGGTTCCAAGCTGGCCTGGAACTTGTGATCCTCCTGCCTCAACCTCCTGGGTTTACACGTGAGCACTTTCATGCCCATTTATTTATTTATTTTTTTTGGTCATGGGGTTCCAGGGATTCAACTCAAGGGCACTCAGCCACCCAGTCACATCCACAGCCCGATTTTGTATTTTGGAGACAGCGTCTCACTGAGTTGCTTAGTGCCTCACTTTTACTGAAGCTGGATTTGAAGTAGTGATCCTCCTGTCTTAGCCTCCTGAACCACTGGGATTACAGGCGTGTGCCACCCTGCCCAGCTCTGTTTTAAGTTCTTTATGTCAGGTATTTTGGTTACAATAACAAAAGTTAACCCAGTACTAAATTTCTCTTACAGTTTTGAAATCAATTAATATTAACATTATTTAAAAAATCACAGCACAAATATTTATACGCAAACATCATTTTACAGTACTGGGTTTTGAAAAATACCACTCAAAAATAGTCAATGGTAGTTATGCTTATAAAAACTCATGCCATGAGTTCTGAGCTACCAGCAGGTGGCGTGTGAAATCTATTACTTGGAAAAGTTTATCTTGAGATCACTGCAGGTAAACAGTCTTGGGCTCCTCAAATCCATCCTCTTCTGGCTGTTGAACGCTAATTTTCCTTAAAACTTTATTTTTTTATTCATTTTTGGTATTGGGGACTGAACCCAAGGATGGTTAATCACTGAGCCACATCCTTAGCCCTCTGTATTTTTTATTTTGAGACAAGTTCTTGATAAATTGGTTAGGGCCTCATTGAATTGCTGAGGCTGGACCTGAATTTTGAATCCTAATGCCTCAGCTTCCTGAGCTGCTGGGATTACAGCCATGTGTCACCATGCCCAGTCCATTTATTCATCTTTCATTCATTTTTGTGGTCCAGGGGAATGAACCCAGAGGCTCTCTACTACTGATCTATATCCCCAGCCCTTTTATTTTTATTTTTAAACAAACTTTTGGTACTAGGAATGAAACCCAGGGGTGCTCTACCACTGAGCCATATCCCTAGCCTTCAATTTTTCTTCAGACAGGTTCTCACTAAGTTTCTGAGGGCCTGACTAACTTGCTGAGCTGTGAATGTGGCTCAGGGGTAGTGTGTTTACCTAGTGGGCAGGAAGCCCGAGTCCTATTCCCCACCCCAGGAAGGGGGGAATCCTTCACCTCAGTCTTTTCCCAGCTATCCTGAAGCCAGGGTTCTGTGTCCTCTACATTTGCAGCTACATGCTAAGTTTCATTTCTAAGTGCCCAGAGGAAAGATTTTCCTATGCACTCGACTGGGAAGGCACACAGTAGCGGCACAGCTGCTTCTTGACAGGTACTTGGGCCATGAAACATCCAGTTCCACCAGGTTAAAAGGTACCGGTCTGCCCAGTAAGCACAGGAGAGGATACAGGCCTAATGTCCCTCAGTATCCCCATCAGCTTAGCACAAAGCTGGACAAACCTCCAACGTGGAGAGTAGGACACTGATTGGTCTCCAGAGGGGCGGTGCACAGACTCTAGGCTTAACTGGCTCAGCCTGGCAGAGTGCAGCAGGTGGTTCTCCAGGACTGACGTCGGGAGGCACCATAGAAGCTGAACATGGTGAGCTGGGAGCATCGGTTCAGGGAAGGAGGGTGGCATGGAGCTGCGAGTCCATGACCTCACAGTCCTGCGATTCCAGGGTCTGCAGAGTAGCTACAACTTTCTGTAGAATTTGGAGGGGCATAGGACTTAAACTGGATGTTTTTTGGAGGAAGGGGAACTGGGAATTGAACCCAGGGGTGTTCTAACACAGACCTACATCCACAGTCCACTTCCCTTTTATTTTGAGACAAGCTCTTCCCAAGTTGCTGAGGATCTAAGTCACTGGGGCTGGTTTGGAACTTTTGATCCTCCTGCCTCAGCCTCCTGAGCCACTAGGATTAGAGGTGTTCACTACCACACCTGGATTTAAATTTTGATGCCATCAAGATCCATGTGCTTCAGCTGACTGATACCCAGGCACAGGGACATATGCTTCAACTCGGATTCCAAGTACAGGGAGTTAGTAATTGAGAGGGTCTGGTGGGAAGGGTTGCCTAAGGAGACACCAGGCAGTTAGTTCTGAGGAGCGATGTCAAGGTGGGAGAAAACAAATTGGCCCAAGCCCAAGGTCACCCTGACCCTCTGATGATGGTCAACACCCAGGATTCTGCCTGTTGCAGAATCTGTTCATTTACATCACCCATTTCAGGGTGAGCCTTACACCAGGTTGGTCCACCATCTTCAAGGCCTCCATCCCTGCTCCTCACCCTCAACTCTCAATCACCACGTGAGGCTCAGAGCAGCCTTCCCCAGGGGGGCATTGGAGGTGGCTCCTCTGCTCCCTGCTGGAGAGCACAGAGCTTCCCTGTTGCAAGGTGCAGGTGTGGGGCTTCCCTCCTCCAGCGCCTTCCCCTCCACCCCGCTGCTCACCACCTTTGCTAGACAGGCCTCCCAGGGAAGGAAACTCATACCCACCTCACTAGCTCCTCTCCCCACCACCTGGCTTCCCAGCAGCGTTCCACTTCCCAGACCACAAACCCCTCTTTAGCCCTCTACTTCTGTGTTTGTGATGATGAGTCCATCCTTCCAGACTGAACAGGGGACCAGACTCTGAGGTCACTCGGTCACTCTCCAGCATCTCCTTCTCTGACATCGCCAGTGGCTGGGGTACAGCAACTGCAATTTATTTGTTTATTTATGGTGCTGGGGATGGAACCCAGGGGTGCACTACCACTGAGTCGTATTCCCAGCCCTTTTTATTTTTTGCTGAAAGCACAGGTTTACTAACACCTTCAAGGGCAGAGTGGGCCCTGTGTCTAGAGAGGCTATCACTGTTTGCCTCTCCTTCATGACTCCTGGTGACCAGGCATCAACCACAGCTCCAGACCACATTCTCCAGAAGTTCCCATGAACCTTCCACACATTCAGCACCTGGAGTTTCCACCTCCTGCAGGGATGACAGCAGAGTCTCAGCCCTGAGGCTCCTTTCTTCACCTCTCAGCTGCTGCCCCATGCTCCACCTTTTCCTTCTGTCTCACTTTTTTCTACCCCTTGCCCCTCCAATCCAGCCTGGTGCCCCCACCTGTACCAGCTGAGGGAGGGGCAGGCACAACCTCCTTCAGGGGTCAAGGCAGCTGCCACAAGCACCCTCTACATCCGGAAGCCCCTCCCAGGTTGGGCTCAGCAGGGCCAAGGCCTCTCCAACCCTCCTTGCTGGCAGCACAGGAATGCTTTTGGGCACACTTCAGCACCTACTCTCCCTGCCCACAGCCATCACTTCCCTGGCCACCCAGGGAACTCCCTTCCAGGGTCCCCGTCACCTGGGGCGATCCTGCTGGGCAGCCAGCATATCCAGCCCATCCAGTGCCACTCAGATCATATCCAGCTCTGTCTTCCTCATCGGGGACCCCAAGGGCAGGCAGGTGAAGGGCCAGGCCTGCACCATTTTCTTCAGGACCTCAGTGTGTCCCCCGCTGAAGGCCTCCATGAAGAGGGGTGGGAAGAGCTGTATGGGCAGGTCCTCCAGAGCTAGGATGGCCCTGGACTTGTTCTTCAGGAGGCTGCACCCTGCCCAATTCTGGAGCATTCGTGGGGCCTGCTGCTCATCCTCTGGAGTCTGCATGGAAAGGATCCTGGGGGGATGCCCCGCCCAAACACATCATTCACAGCCAAGCTCCACAGCTCTATCTTATACCCATGCAGAGGAAACAACTCAGCTGAAGTGGCTGCTTTGGCAATCGATTGATCTAATTTCACTCACTGGGTGTCAAACCAGGCCTGGTGGTTCAGGCCTATAACCCCATGGTTTGGGAGACTGAGGCAGGAGGATCACAAATTCCAGGCCAGCCTAGAACTTAGTGAGACCATGTATCAAAATGAAAAATAAAATAGGTTTGGGGATGTAGCTCAGTAGTAGAGTGTCCCTGCGTTCAATCCCTAGCATCAGTAAACAAGTAACTAAAGTGGGTGTCATCGGTTTTCATTTTTAAAATGAGCAATTTTTAAATTAATTTACTTACTTACTTATACTTTTCTTTTTTTGGCAATACTAGGGATTGAAGCAAGGGGTAGCTTACCACTGAGCTACACCCTTACCCCTTTTGGTTTGTATTTATCTACTTATTTATTCACTTTGTGGCACAGGATTAAACTCAGGGTGCTTTACCTCTGAGCTACATCCTAAGCCCTGTTTGTTTTTGATGACCAAAGATTGAACTCAGGGTAGTAAACCACTGAACCACATCCTCAGCTCTTTTTATTTTTTATATTGAGGCTCCTTAGGGTCTTGCAAATTTGCTATGGCTGGCTTTGAACTTGTGATCCTTCTGCCGCAGCCTCCCAAGCCACTGGGATTACAGACACCCTTCACTCACCACACCCGGCTCCCAACCCTGTTATATTTTGAGACAGGATCTCACTAAGTTGTCCAGATAAGTCTCAAACTCATGATCTTCCTGCCTCAGCTTCTTGAATAGCTGGATTACAGACAGGTACCACCATGAACAGTTTAAATATAACCAATGCTAAAAGCCACATATAGTATTTGAGAGCATTTGGAAGTAAGAGATGGAAAATGCTAACTCTGAGATGAGGCTCAATTGTCACGTATATCTTGTACACGCGACAGCGTGCCACTTTGGAGTGCAGTCCCAGGAAATAAATAGATCAGAATAGAGTGTAACCTATGAAAAATATTGTGTAGTTCCAGGTTTGGTGACCTGCAGTTGTAATCCCAGCTACATGGGAGGCTGAGGCAGGAGGATTACAAGTTCAAAGCCAGGTTCAGCAATCTAGTGAGACCCTAAGCAACTTAGTGAGACCCTCTCTTAAAATAAAAATATATAAATAAAAAGGGTTGGAGATGTAGCTCGGGGGTATAGTGCCCCTGGATTTAACCCCCAGAGACAAAATAAAAACAAACAAAACAAAAAATAGAAAAAGAAAAAAAAAAACATTCTAAGTGAAGGCAACTAAGCCCAAGCATGAGAGTGTTAAGAAACTTTGAGGTACTGAGTGGCTGAATGTTAAATAAGAACATCAGTGCTTTGCTCTGAATAAGGGTTTCCTTACTCTTCATTCATTCAACAGATATTTACTGAAATGCCTGCTCCAGTCCTGCAACCATTGAAGATTTGTCGAATTATTTAAGAAGAGACTTGTCTTAAGAGTATCAGACCCAGAGAGAAGGACAGACAATTATTTTTGGAAAACTGCAGTAGCCATTTCTCTGAGTCCCATCTACTTTTTTGAGTCTGTTTCTCTAACTGGAATCAAAGTTACCATGAAGATGCAAAGGGAGAAGTATTTTGAAACTAAAGTTGATAAATAGGTAGAAATTCATTAAAAAAAAGAACAACAGAAGGAAAGAAATTTAATATGACCTAAATCAAAGCAGAAATCAAAATTATTGGGATGAAGGAAAAACTGCACTTAGAGACACAAAATGCAGACATCTGGTCCTTTGGAGAGACAGAATATGATATCCTCTTTGCCATCACAAACTACGTGTCACCATTTTTTGTTTCTTTTTTGGTATTGGGGGCTGAACCCAGTGGTTCTCTAACACCAAGCTACATCTCCAGCTCCTGTTATTTTTTAATTTGAGACAGGGTCTTGCTTAATTGCTGAGGCTGGCCTTCAACTTGTGCTTCTCCTGCCTCAGCCCCAAGAGTTGCTGGGTTTACAGACATGTGCTACCTCTCCTAGGCTGTAGGTCACTGGGTAAGACTGGCTGGGAGTAGACCCCATAGAGGTTCTGTTTTTAGTTCAGTTGTCTAAGCTCATCTTGAACTTGTGGGCTCAAGCAATCCTTCTTCCTCAGCCTCCCAAGTAGCTGGAACGAGGAGTGTATGCCACCAGATAGCCTGAATGGGGTCTCTGTGGGGTTTGGTGACTTACCAGAGCTGGATGACTGGCAGAGAGTTCTGAATCCTAGTAGTGCCAGACAGTGACACAGGGCTCCAGGCTTCTGTGCTTCTATGACTCCTTGAAGCTTTTATGGGGTATTTCTAATCCCACCTCCTCTTTTCAACACCTAGCTCCAATCAGTGTTATCTGGTTAAATACTTGAATCTCCACCCAATTAATGTCACTGAACTTCTTTTTTTTTTTTTTTCAAACTAACTGACTTAATCAAATGTCCATACCTGAAAGGGAATAACTGAAGAGTAGGGACACATTAATTGTTCACTCTATATTATTGCTTGATTTTTATTAGTATTTGACTTTTATGGTCCTGAGTGTGAGACAGGAAAGGGTTAAATCTGTTTTTGGTCTTAGGGAAAAACAAGTGAATGCATAGTTCTTGGGATTTCTTTGGCTATGCCCTTCTCTCTCTCTCTCTCTCTCTCTCTCTCTCTCTCTCAATATATATATATATATATATATATATATATATATAAAGATGGATAGAGAGATAGATATAGATATAGATATACAAATGATGGTACTGGGGATTGAACCTTGGGACACTTTAACACTGATCTTCATCTCCAGCTCTTCGTATTTTTTTCCAGAGACAGAATTTCACTCAATTTTCACTCAAGGCCAAGGCTGGCCTTGAACCTGGCATCCTTTTGCCTCAGTCTCCTGAGTTGCCCGGATTATAGGCATGCACCACCATGCCCAACTGGCCACATTGAATTTACACACATATGTCAGAGTTACTCAGTGTATTAACTGTCACATGGGTTTTATGTTTCCTAACATACCAGCTCATGTGCCCACTCAGGGAGGGAGAGAGGAACCCCTGAGGACATGGCTGATCTTCCAAAACTTGGGTCCAGAGGATTAGGCTGCAGCTATAATGGGAGCGGAGCTGGGACTGGGCCACTGAGGCTGCATGTGGACACTGGAACTCTGGATCACCAAGGGAGTGGGAAGTATATGCAGCTGTTTTGGGTGCCTGCCTGGGGCTTTGTTTTGGCGGGGTGCAGTTCTCTTGGGTGGAGGGCATGGAAAGATTAAAATATCTGTTTTAGAAGGAGTTTAGAGGTCAGAAGGGAAGTAGCTACAAGAGGGACAACAGAGACCCTTCAATCTCAGTGCTGTCCTTGAGGTCAAGGAGGGAGATGCCTTCTTTGATTCCCCAATAAAGAAAAGGGAGTCTCCATGTGGGATCAGCCCTGTAAACCTGCTGGACAAGATTACCTCCAAAAAAGTGAATTGACACAGAAAGCCAGAGAGCAGTTTCATGGTCAGAACCAGGGGAAGAGAGTCTTGACAAAAAACCACCAAGAGCCAGGCATACTGACCCACACCTGTAATTCAAACAACTCAGGAGGCTGAGATGGGAGAATTGTGGGTTTGATGTCAGCATGGGCAGCTTAGCAAGTTCATGCCTCAACATAAAAAAATGAAAAGGACTGGGCATGGAGCTCAGTGGTAGAGCACTCGCCTAGTGATCCTGAGTTCCATCCCCTGTACTGAAACAGGAAGGCAGGAAGGAAAGAAAGATACACCTAAGTGAACACCAGGAGTGAACGGTGGGCTCTTAGGAGCACGAGAGATAGAAACAAGGCCAAAGGTATCTTTCCCTGTCTCCATGGTAGGTATCACCTGGAGCCTTTTGGTTCTTCCCAAAGTGGGGTATTTCCCAGGATGCATCAACCCTAATCAGTTTCTATGTCTGTTGAGCACATAAGAGAATTCTCTGTAGCATAATTAAAGGTGAGAGTTTGAGTAAAAGCCAATCAGAAATTGGGAAGCATCAGGGTTAAAAAGTTGAGCATGTTCTTGCCACCTGTCAGATGCAAGTGCCTATGGGAAAATGCAAAAGAGATCTTTGTTGGTGTGTGTTGCTGTTGCAGCTCCAGGGATTGAATCCAGGGGTGCTGTCCACTGAGCTCCACCCCCAGCCATATTTATTTATTTATTTATTTATTTATTTATTTATTTATCCGACCTATTTATTTATTTATTTTACCTTCAGTGAAATTTTATTCTAATTCTTTGAAAATTGACAAACCATATCATATTGTAAAACTCAAATCACCAAAACATTCTTTCCCGTTCCCCATATCTCCACTCTGTGTTGTCTCAGTTAAATGACAGTCTCTATAATGAACCTCAACTAACTAGAACTTTCTTTAAGTATCTACATATTTATTTACTTATTCTTATTAGGCATATGTAAAACCAGAATTCATTTTGATTCATTGTACACAATTGCAGCACATCTTTTTATTTCTCTGGTTGTACAAATGTATGTTGCAGTCTTATATGTCTACAGCCCTTTCAAAATTTGAGATAGCCCTGGGTAAGTTGCCAAGGCTGGCCTGGAACTTGTGATCCTCCTGCCTCAGCCTTCTGAGTTGCTGGGATTACAAGTATGCACCACCAAACACAGAGAGTTGTTTTTTGTTGTTTTTGTTGGTTTGGGCTGGGCCTTTTTCTTAAGTGTTTAGCAGAAATTACCCATGTTCATTTCACTTATGTTTGCAATTGAAGCATGCTTAGGATTATTTTTAAGACATAAATGGGGGTTTTTGATGAGAAATGTTTGAAGCCCAGCCTTCAAATTTAACATGTCTTTACCTCTTTCTTGCTTTGGGGCATCTCTTGAGGCAGCTGAGCAAGAGGGTTGAAATGGCAAGGTGTCACTCTCGGCTGCCACCCTTGACTTGGTGCTTGGGACTAGAGACAGGTAGATTTTTCTGCCACCCAAATAACAATAGAGTGGCTCTCCAAAAACTGACTTTAGAAGGGACAGAAAATGCAGGACCCCAAGTAAAGTCCAGCCCATCCAAGAGGCAAAGGAAGACAGGGTTTCAGAGGCTGCATAAGGTGCTTTGAAACCACTATTATTGGCTGCAAGGATTCAGTAACAAGGGTGGCCTTGTTCCAGGATGACAGGGACCTGCTGTGTGGATATCCTCTCAGAAAAAATAATTGTGAGCAGGACGCAGTGGTGCATGTTTATAATCTCAAATACTTGGGAGGCAGAGGCAGGAGGATTTGAAGTTCAAAGTCAGCCTGAGCAACTTAGTGAGGCCCTAAGATTTTGCATAAGGCTGTGGTTCTGTGAGTCTTTTGTGATGGCTCCTGTTAGCAGGCAGTTGTGGTCCAGGATGCCCACTTCCTAGCATCCTACCAACCCTGTTGTGTTGGAGTGGTGTCATTTTGATGGAAAACTTTCACCAGTAGCTTCACCTGTAAGTACACAGGAGTTCCCGGCTGATAGACATCCTTAGCAAGGACACAACCAGTGTTAGTTTCCTTGAATTGTCTGAAACTGATGGCAGTAGTTTGGAGTGCATGTGGTTGTAGGAAAGTATTTAAAACTCTTTAAAACCAGGAAAGAATCATGGGGAATATAAAAGGACCACTGGCCACTGACCTAGGGATAAGTATGCTCATCCTGCTTTCTTGCTTATTTATTTATTTTCTGTATCAAAGATTGAACCCAGGGGCTCTATACCACTGGATGCCAAAAGCTCTGTCCTTGACCCTGATGACAATTCAATAACAAGTACACAGTTTTGAGAAAAAGAAAAAAGAATGTTTATTACTTTGCTCACAAAAGAGGAACACAGGGGACTCCTGTCCCAAAGACTGTGATTCTTCCCATCAGCAGGAACAGGTTGTTTTTAAAGAGGTGTTTAGAGAAAATGAGATTAGAGAGAAACCAGGAAGGAGATCAGGGAAAAGAAGATCAGGGAGGAGAAGGTTAGGGAGAAGATTTGGGAAAAAGAAACATAATGTGTAAGTTTCAAAGCCACAAGGGATATAGTCAAAGCATCAAGGGAACCCCTGTTATGCACTGAACCACATCCCCAAACCCCATATTTTGGAGAAACTGGGGGTTGAATGCAGGGATGTTGGACCACTGAGCCACGTTCCCAGCCCTTTTCCTGTTTTACTTTCAGACAGTGTCTCACTAACTTGCCCAGGCTGTCCTTGAACTTGCAATCCTCCTGCCTCAGCTCCTGAGTTGGTGGACTTTGGATGTGTGCCACCATGTCCACTACAATCCACATTTTTTAACCCCCCACAAATTGTGTTCAGTAAAAGAACAAAGTACCAGAAATCACTCTTTCTTTCTTTCTTTCTTTCTTTCTTTCTTTCTTTCTTTCTTTATTTATTTATTTCTTTCTTTCTTTTTTTGTACCAGGTGATGAACCCAGAGACAGTGAACCACTGAGTCAGATTTACAGCCTTTTTTTCCCTTTCTTTCTTTTTATTCAATAAATACAACCTTAAGGAAAAGAATAGTTTAATTATAGAGCATGTTAGGCAATTAGGCCTTTCCTATTATTCAGTCACCTGATTTCTGAAGCTTATTGCTTTGAGGTAAGATAAAACATTGGACTGATCCATTGAAAAAAATAATAGAGACACAATTCCCTGAATTACTGAAACCTAGGCATCAAATGAACTTTACCAGCTTCATTCTTACTACTTATTTCTCAGAAATGCCCTTAGTTGCCCCAGAGGTGTAGGTCTCTCTGTGCTGACACCAAGCAGATGTCAGCGCTGCGGTGCTTCTAATTCTCAAGGATGCTCCTCCTGGTTCTTTTCATATTATGTAACTGATGCCTCTGTTCGCTTCTGCCTCTGCTCACATTTCCATGCTACTGCGTCTCTCATTTGGGCTCTGAGGCTGTAGGGTCTGCATCCTTGGACTTAATCAGCCTTGGATTGAACATCGTTGAAAATGAGTGTATCTATGCTGAATGTGTAGAGACTTTTTCTTGTCATTATTTTCTAAACAGCATGGTGTAAAATGCAATGTATTATTCCCACTGTATGCAGTGACTAAGGATATTGAGTTGATTTAAAGCACACAGGAGCATGTACATAGGTTATGCCCATATCAGGAGGAACCCCCAGGCAGTTACAAAGCATGGGAATTCTTCAGCATGTTCCCCAACAACCAATGCGTCTTTGAAGAAATCAAAATGAAAGTGTAAAATGCCTGCAGACCAATGAACAGGGCCACACAAGATATTCAAACCTGTGGATACAGCAAAAGTAATTCTAAGTGGGAAGTTTCCAGCAAGAAATATCTACATTAGGAAAAAATCTCAAATAAATGGCCCAATATTGCATGTCAAGGGATTGGAAAAAATAAGCATGGAGTATGCCCCCAATTAGTAAAATTGGAAGAGTATATGAATTAATTAAACTTTTCAAGTAGCTGAATTTCAGACATGTGCCACTCCAACCAGATTTTTGTACTTGTTATAGTCTTGGGGACCAGGCATTGCAGCCAAGGGTGCTTTGCCACTGAGCCACACCTTCAGGGAGGATTTTGAGACAGGGTCTTGTAACCTTGCTTACAGCCTCACTAAATTGACGAGGCCGCCTTTGAACTCACCATCCTCCTGTCTCAGCCTCCTGAATTTCTGGAACTATAGCTGAGCATCACCAATACGGCTTTTGCAGTTGTTTTTGGAAACGAATCTTTCAGGACATCAATTTTACATACCTGGCAAGACCAATTAAAGAATGCATTCCATTGTTTCATGTGGGTTCTGGTTCTTTCTTTTCAAATATTTCTAACAGATAGACAGCTCTATTCCAATTAAACCTTCCCAATATGGTCACATCATTTTTAGAATTATTTATTTACTTATTTCTGTGATGCCTTGGATGGAACCCAGGCCCTTCCACATGCTAGGCAAGTGCTCTACCACTGAGTGATTCCCTAGCTCCCTGAGTTAGTTTTGATGAAATTCACTCATTTCTCTAGAAAATCATGGGTTCTGGGTTCCTAGACTGTACAGGTGAAATTGGCCAGTGTTCCAGAAGGGGTTCTACACTGTTTTGATCCAGAAGCACAAAGGACTCTGCATCTTTCAGTAGCTGCTCCAAGTGTTATAGTTAAAGCATCATCCTGGGGTTTCATAGATTGACTTCTAGACCACTCATGTATAATTGAATCAAGCCTTTATTGAAGCACTCAGGTGGCAACTGACCACGACATAAAGCTGTTCCCCTGATCAGCCCCAAACAATTGCAAGAGTGCTCCTTATAAGCCTGAAAACCACAAAAGGGGTGTTTGGGGGTCCAGCCAATGCAAGCAAGCCAAGTTACAGAAGCAGGGGAGTGCAGCCAGGTGGAGGGACGCTCAGCCAATCACAATTAGCCCAGTCACCCCAGTTACAGAAACAGAGCCCCATTCCCCTAGTTAGAGAAACAATGCCCCATTAAGTAGTTCCATGTTCTTAAAGGTTTCTATAGCAAAAGGAAAAGAACATCTTGCCCTGGTCATGACCCTTCTACTTTGCATGGTTGTTTTACAAAATGGAGTCACAGAACAATATGAAGTCACTTTGGCTGGACTATCACACAAAAAGTGGAACCCATTTCTATCTGCCTATCCAGCCACTCTTACACACCAGGTCCTGTTTGTCATTACATCCTACATTTGTGTGCTGTCTCACAGCACAAATGAACCTAGAGTCAAAAATGAGCAGCTCAAAGAGATGTGAGTGCTTTATCCCCAGGGCTCTGGGAAGACCAAGAGCCCTCACAACCCCTCCAGTGTTCAAGGGGTCTGGAGGCACCAGAATATCTGTAAGTCTTTTTTTTTTTTTAGTCATGATAACTCTTAAAAGAACAAATGATGACACATCTCATTTTGCAGATCTTTGGCTTTATTTGAACCTAGAATCCAGCAGTAGTGCAGAACAAATGCTGCTCAGTACCTTCCGCCTGCCACGTGTGCTAGTTAGACTTAGAGCCACAGAAAAGGAACTTCCATGAAGAGGGGGTGAGGCACATAGTTCGCTGCATGTGGGACACATGAGCCGGCTGTGCATGGCCCAGACTCTGCTCCCTGTTCCAAGAGTCAGCTGCAGTCTGCTTACACATCAAAGTGGGTTCCAGTTCAATATGTGTGGAGAAGCCTTCAGGCACAAATCAAAACACATCCACAGGCAGCTGTAGGATAACTCAAATGAAGACTGGGTGGACCTTGTTCTCATCCTTGCATGGGAAGCTAAGGCTAAGGTCACTGCACAACCCCATCAGCCCAGTCCTTAGCTGATTCCCCAGCAGGGAGCTGTCCCTTAGGGCATCTTGGTCTAGGACCAGGCAGGGCCACCCACTTGCCCACAGCCACTTCATCCTTACTCATCTTCTGACCATATGCTGATTCAAAAGAGGCCACCTGTGTCCCTTGGTAGAGAGAGATGGGAAAAGTTGGGGAAGGTCTGTCAGTTATGTGCAACCCAGTCCCCCCGCAGAGCTTGTAATTTATTCACTTTCATTTTGAAATATTTGCAAATGTTATCTACTTATATGATTCTACTATTTTGCTGAAAGGAATTTGGATACCTTCAATGGGCACCACTAGTTGAATTGAGGACAGATTACCTAGGTGGATGAGAGGCAAGGTTTGGTGAGGCCCGGAGGCTCTGATCAATGTGCAGCATGGACACCTCCTGCAGCACTGGGAGTGAGACAATGAGGCTGTCTTATGCACAGATGCCCTTGCCCTGCACACCCAGAGACCAGGACCTGAGGTTTCTGGGTCTATGTGGAGCCCATGAGGAAGGGCCAGAATTGAATGTCTGGGTGGCACTGAGGTCCAATGAGAAGAGGTTTTCTTGCAAAGGCTCATGTTCAATGCCTACATAGAATGTTCCAATCCACCTGTGTTAACCTGCATGTGTTAAGCCACAGAGTAGCCACATATCATGACCACATTTCAGTTTGATCCCTTGACTTCCTGGGGCTGGACCTCATTGTTCACCAAGTACCCAGTGCCATCTTTCTCCATCAGCACCTGGAGAATCCCAAGGTTTCATTAGAAAGCCAGGTAAATCCATCACAGAGGACGTCAGAAGACTAACATTGAGATTCTGTTCATTTCTGACTATTTATGGACCAGCCATGAAATAAAGTAGCATCTTCCTTTGTCCATGAAGCCTGAATGCCATTCTAGAAATCCAGGTCCCTATGTATGTCTCTATAAAGACACATGTCCTGAAGGTCCTATCCTCGGGGGGCTTCCCTCCAATGTAGTCCCCTGCTGCACTTTCTTTCCCCATCCACCCTTCAGGCAGCAGGTCCCTCAGGGCTGACATAGAGAGGTGGTTCCCATGGAAGCTCAAAATCCTGAGCTGGGAGTAGCAGCTCAGGGCATGCAGGATGGCCTGGAGCTGGGAGTCAGTGATCCCGCAAGCTTCCAAGTCCAGGCTCTTCAGGGTGGCTGCAACATTGTTCAGCAGAATTCGAGGGGCTCTGGACTGAAATTGGTCAGTTTGATGCCCCTCAGTTCCAAGTGTCTGAGCTGTCTGGTGTTTGGACATTGGGAAAGATAATTCTGGTCAGAATCTGACAGTGGGCAGTTGGTTATTGAGAGAGTCTTCAGGGGGGTCTTCAGGTGCCTAAGGAGAAACCAGGCAGTTAGTACTGAGGCAATGTCAAGGTGGGAGAAGACAAATTGGCCCAAACCCAAAGTCACCCTGGTGATCTGACAATGGTCCACACTTAGGATGCTGCCTTTGCAGAATCTGGTCATTCACATCACCCCATGACAGAGTGAGCCTTCCACCACCACTCCTGTTACCAGATGGGTCCACATCTCTACAGCTCCCCTCCTCACTGCCAAGCAGAAGGCCACAGCTCTGGCCACAGGAGGTCAGGGGGAGTCATGTACAATGGAAAAACTCAGGCAAGATGCAGGAAACCCACCGGGGTTGTTCACCTGCAGGGCTCACACCCTGTACCCTCCATCTGCGCTCCTCACCCTCAACTCCAGAATCACCACCTGAGGCTCAGAGTAGCCTTCCCCAGGGGGGCATTGGAGGTGGCTCCTCTGCTCCCCGCTGGAGAGCACAGAGCTTCCCTGTTGCAAGGTGCAGGTGTGGGGTCTTCCCTCCTTCAGTGCCCTCTCCTCTACCCCATCTCCCACTGCCTTTGCTGGACAAGCCTTCCAGGGAAGAAATCTCACACCCACTCACTAGCTCCTGTCCCCCGCAGCTGGCTTCCCAGCAGAGTTACACTCCCCAGACCATGGACCCTGGTTTAGCCCTTTGCTCTAACACAGGTTAGGAGATGGAGCTTCAGGATACAATAGGAACAGATGATGGGTTATTTACCTTCCAGTGTCTTGTTCACTGAGAGTGTCAGTGGCTGGCACATTGTAGGTGCCCTTTCTGACAGAGATGCCAAAGCAATTCTGTGGTCTTTCAATAAATGGTGCTGAAATAACAGATATCCATCTTGCGAGGGTTGAACCTTAACCCTTATTTAAGTCAGCTCTAAAATGAACAGGAACCACACACCTAAACATACAACCTAACACTATCCATCCTTGAATTCAGGCTTATAAAGCGCAGCTGCCTATTTTTATAAATAAAGGATGTTTTAGGAGCATAGCCATGTTGCTGTGTTGTGTATAATCTCTTTTAAGGATTATTATTTATAATGGTAATAGAGGTAAAAAAACTGTTCAGTGGTTGATAATTGTTGGAACTGAGGTTGTATACACAGAGTTCAAATACTGTTTGGCCTACTTTCATGCCTGTTTGAAATTTCCCATAATAAAAACTTGTTTTTGTTTTTTTAGTCTACCTTCCGATCTACTCTGGGCTATCTCAAGGTCATCCCCATAAGCTCCATAACTCTCCTTCCCATTTCTCTCCAGTAAAGTACATATGTGACTCAGGGCTCAACCAATCCTAGAGTCCCCTGAATGTTCTGTGGAAGCCAGCCATTCATTCTAACATGCTAAGCACAAATGTGACATCATGGTGGTACTCAATGAATATTAGAGAAATATATTATAAGTAAAATTATGGGAGGTTCTGTCTGCATACACCCTGAAGTTGAAACTGAACTTACCCTTCCCTAATACTTCTATAAACATGTTAATTAGCTCCTACCACTTCCTTTCAAAGGAAGACTATGGGGCTAGACTGTAGTTCAGTGGTAGAGTGTTTGCCTAGCACGCCTGAAGCCCTGGTTCAATATATAACACCACAAAAAATAAAATAAAAAGGAAGACTCTGAAATCTGAAACTTTCTCAGCAACACACCCTGAATCTTTCTTGAAGAAAAATAAAATTCTTATCAAGGGAGGCATTATTGCCGAATATCTGCTCTATTTCCTTATCGTGTAATAATAAAGACAATTAATAAAACACATACCACTTTCCACAGAAAAGACCAGAATGTGCTCCCAACATTTATCAATCCCCTGGTTTCTTTACACACATGAATTGTCATTATGTGTGTGGCTCATCACCATGATGGAAGTGAATTGAAATTAAAAAGAAACAGCAAACTAAATAACTATCAAAGCTTCAAAGCAGAGCTGTTGTATGTGACTTGTTGTCTCAAATCAAGTGGTTCTGGCTTAAGTTGAGACACCTGCACATTCTGGCCACCTACACAGCTCTCGTTCAGATTCTTCAGTGGCTCTGAGCACATGGCTGCACTGTCAAAGCAGTGAGATCCTGGTAGACATTAAAGATAACCAGCAATTCTGTGCAGGAAGCCCCCCCCCCCACTTCTTTGCTTATTATAGTTAGCCTTTACTTTCAAACTCACACAAAAATATCACTTCTTGCAAAATGCCTTTTCATTCCCTTCATTAAAAATTGGTTATTGTATTCTTCCACTCATTAAATGGAAAGGTTCTACAGGGAGTCTGTCTAGCATAAAGTGAGACCCTGCTAAATTTTCATGAGTGAATGCTGAATAAATTACGATGGATAGGCATCAAAATCCTTCCAGAATCCCTTCTGGAAATCATCTTTGTAGTACTAATCCCCTGGGACAAAGAGCAGTTGTAAACACCCACATTCCTAGGTCAAAGGCTTTTACAGGTGGGAAGTGAAGGGGATGATAATTGAGAGGTTGTTCTATTTTCAGGAGGTGGATGGGGCTGGTGTTACCCTACATTCACTGAATAGGGTTTCTTCAACTCAGCCCAAGTTCTACATCCTGCCAACTTGAGGGCAGAAACTTTTCTACCTGGGCCCATCGGGGGCTTTCTTCAAATTCAGTCTGAAAGGTTTTATCAAAATCATGAGACCAGAGCTATAGGTATTGTCAACCTAATGAGGCTTAAGTGTCACTGTTCCTCACTTGCACAATTCTTACAATAAGGAAGCATTTCTAAGTAGGTATTTCTGGCAAACTGCTTAAAGAACACACTGGGGGGAGGGAGGATCTAAATCTTGAAGACACACATGTATAATGTGCTGTGATTTATTTACTCATCCCAAATACTCACTTTCACATCTAATTTTGAATTCTTTTTCATGAAGAGTGAGACCCCTACACCCAAACTCAATAAGGAGGTGAAGTGAACCCAAAGAGGAAAAGAACAAAACTGATATAGAACAGAAAGCTGCCTGCTGTTTATAAATGAACTTGGAATGTTCACAAAACACCTAACACTTGTACTTTCCCCCAAACATCCTAAGAACTCAGTGGATGTCAAAGATCCAAAAGACTCAGTGTGGAACCCTCTCCTTGGTCTCTAAGAGAGGGACAAAAGTGAAAAAGTGAGATAAACCAGCACCTATCCGACTCAAAGAAAAGGACATTTCTGGTCAACTGGGTTTCCACAGAAGCCGGGCCGCCTCTGGAACACCAAATTTTGATCACAACAGGGTCCTGGGTCATCCTGGCAACATACTCACAGGGACATACTCTCTTTGTAGCAGTTGGGAATCTCCCAGCTTGTCAATTCCAATTTAGACCCTAACTTGCCATCCTAAGGCCATGGTTGAGAAAAGGTGAATGGAAACAGAAGGGACAGTAACAAAGGAAGGACAGAGAAGAGGTAGGATAGAGATGCAACAGAGGGGGCACTCAGAAAGAAAGGCAAGGAATGTGTCCCTGCATCTTTAGGCCCCCCTCCACACCCAAAGTAGTCATCAACCAAGGCCTAGATGAGGTGTAATGTGTAAAGAAAAAGTAAAAATGGAACAGCACTTGTTAGTTTCTTTATCTAAGTACTCATCAGAATGAGATTTCAGGAAATGTTACCACACTTACAAAAAGATCTCAGTGGGAAAGACGAACATGAAGACCAGAAAACCAAAAAGGAAAAGTCAAGTTAACCTGTGAGTATCCTGAGTATCGCTCTAGTCTGCAGCTGCTGCAGTGTTGTCGTCCTGCTCCAACTGCTTATTGATCACCAAGGACCACAGCGTTCTCATAGTGCCTGATCGTGACGTCCACCGCTCATGGGCGCCCATCCCAAGGTTCATCCTCCTGGAGGACTCCGCCCCGCCAGCAGCTGCCTCCCCTCCGGCATCACCGCTGACCCCGTGACCATCCTGACCCTGGACAGCAATTGGCCAGCAGCCATCTCTGCAGTCCTGAACCCAGTTCAGCGCCAGAGCGATTACCGCCATCCCACACTCATCCAAGCGCTCCCTCCAGCATCCAGGACAAAACCCCCAGCCCAATGCACAGCCAGAGAGGGCCAGAGCTCGCTGCCTCCATCCCCCACGAATGGCCCTTAGATGCCCTGTCAAGCCACCTGCAAGAACACCCTGGCCACAGATGCCCCATCCCCACCGTGCACCACCAAGGCCCCCAGAGACGAGCCATTGGCCAGCACTATTGCTGCCATTGCGCAATCCATCATCGCGTGGTCATGTTGAACTTGCCTCCCCCGCTCCAAGGGCGTGACCAATCCGTACTGGCCCAAGCAGTCAAGTTCTCCATTCATCTTTGCAGGTGGTCAGGGCAGGTACAGCACAGGCAGCGACAGTGCGAGCTTTACCCACACTATCCCATCCATGTGCCTCAACCTTGACCTGGAGGGACCACGTCCAGAGGCCTATACCATTCAAGGACAGTATGCCATTCCACAGCCAGATTTGACCAAGCTGCACCAGTTGGCAATGCAACAGTCTCAGTTTCCTATGACGCATGGCAACCCTGGTTTCAGTGCAGGTTTGGATGCATCTTCTCAGACTACTTCTCATGAACTCACCATTCCAAAGGATTTGATTGGCTGCACGTCAAGGCGCCAAAATCAATGAGATCCTTCATTTGTTGGGGCGCAGATCAAAATTGCGAACCCAGTGGAAGGATCTACTGATCCTTCCCTGGATCTGCTGCCAGCATTAGCCTGGCTCAGTATCTAATCAAAGTCAGGATTTCCTCGGAGACTGGTGGCATGGGGAGCAGCTAGAGCAATGCAGATTCATCCATCATCCCTTTCTGCTGTTCACTACCACCCATGATCCATCTGTGTAGTTTCTGAATAGTCAGCGATTCCAGGTTTTAAATAGTTTGTAAATTTTCAGTTTCTACACACTATCGTCCACTCGTGCTTTTTTAATTAAAGCGAATTAATTCCTTTCTCTGTTCAGCTTTTAATGCTGAGATCCATATTTAGTTTTATAAGCTTCTTTTTTTTTGGTCATGAATTTTTCTGTTTATCACGGAAATGTAAGAGTGGACTATTAATACATTTAAGTTTAGTTCTGTAATGTCAGGAATTTTTCAAAAAAAAATAAAAAGTGGACTGGAACTTTATCTTTGTGGCTAGAAACTGGATGCCACAGTGATTCATGTGGGTTTTGTTCCTGTTGACTTTCTGTTATTTTTGTACCTTTTGTCCTTTACAGGACCCTGATTGGGTTTTGAATAGAAGCCTTTATTGCAATTAAGATATTTTCTCCTGTTCTCCACTCCCATGTATTTTATTCACCCTCCTTCCTTTCTTCCTACAACCCTGTATTTGTTGCCCCTTGTGAAACCTTATGCTCACATTGAGGATTAGACTTTGCTAGGACTTAACTGTAGAACAGGTGTGCAGTTCCATGGTTGGAGACAGCGACCTTACTCCAAGCTTCGCTTCTAACCTCTAGCAGCTCTCAGAAGGATGGCCACAGCAATGAGGTGCGCACCTAAAGGGCGCCCTTTCCCCAGGTGAGCTGCAGCACAACTGCTTGCCAAAGGCGGCTGGGGTCCAGGCCGCAGCCACCATCGCGCTCTGGCCTGGGCTGCAGCGAGAAGGGGAGTCGATGGTCCCAGAGAGGCGGAGGCGGTGGTCCCAGTCCAGACCTTGCCGGCCCGCAGCCCCCCACCCAGCTCAGATAGAGGCCCTGGCCATGAGTCTGGGCAGATCTGGGGCTCAACAGAGCTAAGGGGGCGCCTGCGCATGCAGCCCGCGCAGCCTGCTTGCCAGCGCCTGGCTCTCACAATGATGAAGAAGTTTAAGTTTAAGGTGGACTTCGAGCTGGAGGAGCTCTCCTTGGTACCCTTCGTCAATGGCGTCCTCTTCTGCAAGATGTGGCTGCTGTATGGAGGCAGTTTCACTGCAGAGTCCTCCAGGTAAGATGCCCTCCCTGCCTCCCGCTCCTCCTGAGCCCCCGCGCCCCACCTGCGCATCATTGTCTGGTTGCTGAAAAGCATCCCTTCCCTTAGCCCCTTCGTTCCAGCCAGGCAGCCAGCCTCGTGAGCTCCTTATCCTCCAGAGATCTGTCTGAAACCAGTCAGGAATGCATCCATCAGCACAAAGTGCTCCACAAATGGGTTTATCTAGGATGGCCTTGGCTTCTGCGTTCCTGGCTCCAAATGGCTCCTGATGACAGCTATTTCATCCCAATTCTCTAGGAATGGGAGCAATGGCCAAAGGGGGAGAGAGGATGCTTCTTGTTTCTCTTAAGACATTTCCATATTTATAAAATACAAAGTGCAATTGGAGCTGTTGTTAAAAACAAAAAAGTTCCCAGATGCTCTGAGTTCCAAGAACAACTGCTGTGAACAGCCTGTGCTTGGTGTCACTCTTCATTCTGGTGGGCTAGGAGGGGTTTTGCACGACCAGATTGAGGCTGAGGAAGGCCAGGTCGGCCTTAACTTAAGGCAACTGTTCCTAGCACATGAGGCAATAGTTGATGAGACTGTAGATTGCACCTCCAGCTCCAAGCTAATGCTCATTGAATTACCTGTCTTGAAGTGACCACTGTGAGTCTCATTGTGGGGGACTTAGAACCAGGAGGGAAGCCCAAACTCTGTGCTCATTTTGAAATGAGCCTCTCCCTGTTGCCCTGTGCACTCTCTGGGAGAGATATTAGTAGGTTCCAGAATGCAGCCAGGTGTGGCAATGTTCGTTGAGTAATTTCAGGATTATTCACGGACTGACAGATTTGCCCTAGGGTGTTTTTTTCTTTTCAAAAAAATTGAAAAAAAAAGTTTATAACTGAATTTTTGAGTTCTTGAAGTCAAGGAGAAGGGTTAATAATCTTTGTTTAACCCACATATAGTGGTCACAAACTTTATTTTTACACTAAAAATATTGTACTTTCTTTTTTATCTATCATCCCATTAAAATTGTAAAGGAAAGAATGTGAATGTATTGTGGAATTGGAGCCAGAAAATTGTCCACTGTGGCAATATTGAAGTCTATGGGAGCCCAATAATGTCTGGTTGGCTAAACCAAAGGATGTGTAAAGCACTATTGATTCTCAAAATTAATAAATAGTCCACTGAGGATAATTTAAAAAATTAAAGTTTGGTAACAAATCTGAGTATATTCAGCTAATTAATTATAGTACATAATTTTTAGCACACCTGTAAGAGAATAATGAATGGTGCAAATAATATATATATATATGTGTGTGTGTGTGTGTGTGTGTGTGTGTGTGTGTCTGTGTGTGAGTGTGAGTGTGTGTATAATACCAGTTCCCAAGGTGCAGAAAAGCCTATATCAATTTTGAATGTACTGTTGGTGAAAGTGATAGTCTTGTTTTGCTCCTAGGTTCTACCCAACTACCTGGAGCAGTTAGGTGAGTACTCCTGGCCTAATGGTGATACCTGGTGGTCAGGAAACTTGCTGGCAACCTTCTTAAGTCAGTTATTTATTCATTGCAGGCAAACATGTCCACTAGGCCTTTTGAATATAATTTTTTTTGGTACCAGGGCTTGAACTCAGGAGTACTGGACCACTGAGCAATATCCCCAGCCCTATTTTGTATTTTGTATTTATAGCAGGGTCTGGCTGAGTTGCTTAGCCCCTCACCATTGCTGAGGCTGGCTTTGAACTCACAATCTTCACAAAATATACTATCCTATTTAATTCTCACAGCAAGCCTAGGATCCACATGTTGTGAATAAATGATTCAAAATCCCCACAGATGATATGTGTAATGCCAAGATTCTGATACAGGTATAACTTCAAACAGGGTGATGCCAGATAAAGGGGGAAAGTGTGTTCTGTTCTGAAGAGTTTCTAAATAGACAGTTTCCTAATGATTTTTTTGTGCAGTGGGTATCATTTGATTTGTCCTCTGCAAGACTTGGAAATGAAAAACTATCCTGTGATAAGCTTCACCTGTTCTCTTCCAATTAAAATCTGGCTTTAATCAAGGTAAACACAGTTAAGCATATTGTTTGTTTGTTTGTTTTTTCCTTTTTTATCTTTTAGGCTGAGCAGTGAATGGGAAAACTCTGATTCTTGATTTCCCCCCCTCTTCATCATCAATTCTTTCTTTCTTTATTTTTTGTTTATTTTTGTAGTTGTAGATGGACAGAATGCCTTTGTTTATTTTTATGTGGTGCTAAGGATTGAACCCAGTGCCTCACACAGGCTAGGTAAGTGCTTTGCCACTGAGCTACAGCCCCACCCCTCCTCCTCAGTTCCTTTCATTACAAATTTGTATTTATGGAAAAAAAGAATAGTGCTTGATACAGCCAAACAAACAAAGAAAGAAACAGAGTTTGAGGGAAATGATTCAAAATAAGAAGTCTGTGCCTTTGAAGTTAGGTAGAGAGAGTTAGCATAAAGCTAAGAATAAGAGTTTGAAATTAGGTAGGTTTAAGTGTAATCCCAGTTCCACCGTGATAGATCTGGTTGTGGTTACTTAGGCTCTCGAAGTTAAAAATCTGTAAAATTGAATCCATCACTCACACTTGAGGTGATTTTGAGGATTTAGTAAGCTTATGTGCCTAAGATACCCAACAGTGCGTTGGCATCTAGTTGGCACTTAAAGAGTAGATAACAAACTTTTTCAAAAAGGTCTGCTTGCTTTAGATGTTATAGTTAATTCCTTTTTCCTGACAAGTACAAAAATGTTGATTTAAGAAACATTCCTCATTTTATAAGGGAAAAAAATCCTGAAATACCAGTGGTAAGTAAATTATTTCAAAATTGCATAACTCTTACCCAGTGGATGCCAGTCTAGGAATGCAACTATAATTAAATGCTAGGTTTTAATTTCTAAAAATCCATTTGTGGGACCCTTTTAAATCATAAACATTAAACACTGTAACATTTCCCCCATAAAAAATGTGAAATCAATAATCTGTAAAAGATATAATAAAGCACACTCAAGACTGTTGTCTTTTTTTTTTACAAGGTATAATATTTTATTAATAAAGATTCGAGATAATGGTTTGAAAGTGGGTACTTACATATTTGATAAATGTCACATCAGTATACATAAAAACCCTTGGTAGCATCTGGACATTGTCTCTTTCCATACAAGTCTTAAGTACCAGTTCTGTTGTTATTGTCAAATGCACCATTCCTGGCTAATTTTACATCTCCCATATAAGAAAAAATAATGATGCTCTTATTATTCACAGGGCCATGGTTCCTTAGAAGCTGTTCTTTTAGAAACAATATTGATTTTCCTGCTTCTCTACTTTCTTAATACTTTTAATTTAATGCTAATTATGTCATTAATATATTTCATCAGCCATCTTCTGAATCCTGACTTCTAAAGACTTTCTCAGTGGTTATTACTGTATTTCATTGAGTTGACCACAAATGCAAGTCTTACCCAGAGGATATAGTCAAATGTGAATGATGATTGGTTTTCTGGATTGTTAAATTTAGCCTATGAAATTTTACAAAATAAATGTAGAACAGCATGCCTAGCAATCATGACTTTTCTTGAATTTGTTAGGCCATTCCTAGAATGCTGTCTTTCAATGCTGCCTGCACAACTAGTTTATATTGCCATCGGCAGAGAAAATACTTGAGGGGCAGATGACTGCATGAGAAGAGAAATTCCAATGGCATCCATCCCTCTTCCAGTAAGGCTTAAGATCAGCCAAGGAACATCCTTTTTTGATAAATGGAACTAAAAGAATATAAGTGAGCTTCCTCAAACCTGAAAAAAAGGGCATTTGTGAGAAGTTTAACAGAGGCATCATATTTAATGGTAAGATACTGTCCCCTTAAGATTTAGAAAAAAACAAGGACATCCACTCCCACCACTTTTAGCCAGGGTTGGCAAGAAAAAAAGTTAAGAGGTATCTAGATTAGAAAGGAAGAAGTAAAATTGCAGATGACAGGACTTCCTTGCATATAGAAAATTCTAAAGAATCCACTAAAAAAAATTAGAAATAATAAGTCAGTTCACCAAGGTTGAAAGATATAAGATCAATATACAAAAATTAATTTTATTTCTATATATCTAAAATGAACAATCCAAAAGTGATTTTTTTAAAAAAATCAATTTTTACTAGCATCAAAAAGAATAAAATATTTAGAAATAAATTTTGCCAAATAAGCGCAAAACTTATCCTCTAAAATCTATAAACCATCACTTCAAGAAATTAAAGAATATCTAAGTAAAATTTTTTTAGTACTAGGGATTGAACACAGAGGTTTTACATGACTGGAGTCTCTTTCAAAACTGCCTTCAGACTCTGATTCTTGCAATCAAGTTAGAAAAATTTTAGCTATGTGGCTCTGAGTATCAGGCATGAGTTTGCTGTCTTTAGAAAGGTTTACCAGGTTGTTCTTGGCTAGTGTCTGGGAACCTGAGATCTAAATATTTCTATACCTGATATAAAACTTCATCTAAATGATACAAGCTGCTCAATGTGCCTAGACTGCACAAAATGTGATTCTTGATAAACACCTTCTGAGACTCATGCATTTGGGTCCAGTAAGCAAAGGGTGCTAAAGTAACCATCCTAATAAAAATCTTCAGCACTGAGTCTCTAATGAGTTTTCCTAGTAGACAACACATGTGACAATTTGATGCTAAATAAATTGTGCCTGAGTTTGCTTTGTATCCTGTTGCTGTAATAAATCATAGCCATAATACAAGCATATGCTGAGTCCTGTGAGTTCTCCTGAGGAATCACCAAACCCAGGGATGGTCTTGGGAACCCCAATACATGAACTAGTGTGAAATAATATTTGTTAGTTAGAGAAAAGTCTTGGAGATATATAGAAAATTCTCTGTCCCTTACACACATATACACACACACCACACACTTGGCTTTGTATAAAACCTAAACATGCAGATAATTCATTTTTCACAAAATATTAATTGTGCATTTACCAGTTCCTAGCTGTTAGGAACTGTGAGAAGTACAACAAATAAAGGGTCCACAAAAAATTACCTCAAGTTAATAAAAATACTTATAATTATTTGTCAGTAGGAGACAGTATGACTTGCTTCCCTGTTCATGGGTCAGACAATATGTGAGGGTGAAATTATAAAGGAAAAGCGTTCATTTACAGCTGTACTGGTTACTGAAAATTGTATTTGCATTTCAGTTGAGCATGCTGGGAGGATGAATTTGCATTGACAAGAAAGTGAGGTGGGAGGACAGCTTGAGCAAGACACTCATAGAATTGGTTCTAGATCATCCTGATTCCACAGAGTTCATATGGAGCAAAAGCAGATGATTAGAAAAAGCCTTTGAATGCCATTATAGTTTGTTTTCCACTGCTCATAGGATAAAATTCAAGCTAGGATTCTTGAACTGAGTTGTAGTATGATTAAAGTGATATTTGAGCTTCCTGGCAGGATGATGCTTTTGAATTTAAGTGATAATAGATGAGATGAGGAGACAAATTAGGAGCCTATTAAAATAATGCAGGCAGGAGATAATGAGATCCTGAACTCAAGTTTCTCATATGAGTGACTGATAAATGAAAATGCTGTGATAGATCCCTTGATGCCAGGAGAGAAATAAGGAAGTCCAGACAATGCTTTGTTTTGTTTAAGTGGAATATTGTATATGGTGGTAGAAGATGTGAAGACTTAAGTTGATAACATGATAACATGATACATTTGGAGGTGACAGTGAGTCCGATAAGCAGTTGAAGCCACATTTATTGTGATACATGTGTTTCTTAAATTCTAGTCTATGGGAGCCATACAAACTTGCTTATTTCTCATTTAGATCTTCCTTATACTGTTTTGGCCTTTTAGTGATTGTTAGTGGAAATTAATTTTAGAAGGATCCAGTTACTCCAGGGAATGTTCGCTCAGTGAAGAGGTTAAAAAGAAATAAGACTAAAAGGTATTTATTTGTAATGAATGATGTTGTTATTATGAGTTTGGTACTGAGAATTAAACCCAGGGGTGATTAACCACTGAGCCTCATCCCCAGCCATTTTTATGTTTTATTTTGAGACAGGGTCTTTTTAAGTTGCTTAGAGCCTCACTAAATGCTGAGTCTGACTTTGGACTTGGGATCCTCCTGCCATAACCCCCCACACCCCCAGTCATTGGGATTACAGGGGAGAGCCACAGTATCCAACTATAATTGTTATTAAAATGGTCAGGGTAAATGGTTAAATTTTACATAACCATAATTATTATAACATTTGGAAAATACCTTGTACAATTATAATGGTCTATTCAGCTGAAGCCAAGTTCTTGCATAATAAAATATTTTCAAATATCTCTTAGACAAAATATTATATTTTTTGAATCTTTTTAGAGTTCTTCTTTTGTAAACATTTAAATCACTTTTGAAGTTTTATTAAGACTGTCAGGATAAATTTAATTTTGTTCTGTTTAAATAAAGAAAGAAATTTTTTCTACATATTTTAGGCCAATTTTTTTCCTATTTCTACACCTGTGTGAGTGGGTGGGTGCTAATAGGTAAAGTAAATTTTCAGATTTCACCTGAGTTTTTGGCAAAAGCTCATGTGAATTCAGGGAATGTCCAGGAAGCTATTGAGCACTTCTTTTTATTAGATCTTTTATTTTGTAAACAAGCTAAAAAGATTTCTCTCTTTTTTTGTCAAAGACTGTCTTTATGTTTTCAAGATTCTATTTGTTTAACTTGTATAACATATATTTGTTTATTATTTTAACTAAATTATTTATTCTAATTTGGTATACATGATGGCAGAATGCAGTTTATTTCATATGACACATATGGAGCACAATTTTTCAAGTCATTGATTGTACACAAACTATTTCACACTGTTCATGTCTATGTACATGTACTTAGGGTAATCATGTCTAACTCATTCCACCATCATTCCTACCCACCGTGTCCCCTCCCTGTTTTCAAGGTTTTAATTCACTGCATTGTTTATTTCTTTTTACTAATTTTTCCATACTTCAAAAGTAATATAGACTCATGTGGAAAACTTAGAAAAGCAAAAAGAAAAGAACAAAAATTGCCCATAAATGAACAATCCAGAAATAAACACTATTACTGATATTTTGTTGTATGACTTAGGAAACTCTATCAATCCCCACATATACATACATACATAGATGTATATGCCCAACCTCTCCACAATCATCAGATTCTTTTAAAAGAGATCGTAATGTACTTAATACATTTTTTACTTCTATATCATTAAATATTAAATGTTAAAGTGCTTTAAAATTAGCATACTATAGCGATCCATGCATACCAATGTTTATAGCAGTGCAGTGCACAATAGTGGAGTAATGGATCCAGTCTAGGTGCACATCAACAGATGAAAAGATAAAGAAAATGTAATATATATAATGGAATTGTGGTCAGCCATAAAGAGGGATGAAATCATGGCAGTTGTGAATTAAAGGAGACTCAGAAAATCAAGGGCAAATGTTTTCTCTCATATGCTGAAGCTAGAGCAAAATAAGGGGGAAAAGGCAGGGGCCCCATGCAAATAGAAGGGAGACCAAAGTAGTAGAAGAGGAGGATTGAAAGGGAAGGAGGAGGGACTGTAAAGGGGAGGATACAGGATAAATTGACCAAATTTATGATGTGAACATATATGATTGTACCATGATGAATTCCACCTTCATGTGCACCTATAAAGCACCAATTTACAAAACAATAAATACACAGAAGGAAGATCAGCAGAGCAGAGGAAAGGAATAGAGCCAGGGAAGAGGAGAGGGAAAGAGGAAGTATCTGGGACTGAAATGGGAGCAAATCGCATTCTAGTCATGTATGATTGTATCAGAATAAACTCCACTATTATGTATAATTATAATGTGCTAATAAAAACAAAAATGTTTTAAATCAATGCATATCATTGTATTTTATTAATTTCCATGATTTATTGTACCAAACTTTTTGTAGCAGTCAGATTCTTGTTGTTTTGAGATGCTGGGTATTGGACCTCTAACTCTGGTCCACGTCCCCAGCCCGTTTTTCCTTTGTAATTAATATTTTTATAAATAAACCACCAAAAGCATCCATATAGCCCAATTTGGTGCATTATTATTTAGGATTAACACTTAGAAATGGAAATATCTAGTAATGAATGCATGCTTTTAAAACCTTTGACATATACTTCCAGTTTACCCTTTTGCACTAAACTGAGTTTTGATGATGGAAAAAACACTAATAAGTATTAAATATCAAAAATAACCAATATTAGAAAATGCTGTTTGACCATTTGGCAGATAATTGTTTACACCCTGGATCCAGCAATCGCCCTTCTGGGTATATAGCCAAATGCTATTAAATCAGTATGCTGAAGAGAAGTCTGCACTCCCACGTTCATTGCAACATTATTCACAATAGCCAAGACACTGAAACATCCTGTCTGTAACAGATAAATGAATATTTAAAATGTTTTATATCCAATGGAAAAAAATTCAATCTTTAAAAAGAAATAAATCCTGTTATTTGTGACAAAGTGGATGAAACTGGAGAACATTATGCTAAATGATATAAGCCAGGCATAGGCAGTGCACATGTGTAACATGAAAAAGGCCAACTAGTGGAAGCAGAGAATAGAATGGTGGTCTCCAGAGCATAGAGGTGGAAGGTATGGGGAATTTCTAATTTCTGTTAGAATGAATAAGTCCCAGAGATATATTGTATATCATAATTATTAGAGTTAATATACATTTAGAAATTGCTGAGAGTGGATGATAAATGTCCTGACAACAAAAATCAAGTGAATTGATGAAATTATTAATTTAATTGAACCATTTCACAATGTACACATATATCAAAACACCATTGTATACCATGTAATAACACATTATGAAATAAATATATAATTGAGTGCACAACTTTTGTGTGTCAACTATATATTAATATAAATAAAGATATAAGAAGAACTCTTTATATCCTCACTGGAAATGGAATCATCAATTCACATTATTATAATAGCTATGAACTACTAGTAGCTAACACTTATTTGAGCACTTTCCTAATATATATATATATATTTTTTCAATTAAATTATATGTATATGATCATGTGTATTTATAAAAGTACAAATTGCTCATTCATTAAACACCTTCTGAATACCTAGTAGGCACCAGACATTGGGAAGGATGTTAGGAGTCTATAGTAATGATGACATTAATACCGCAATGGTAACAGGAGACTTTTCTCTGGAGCCTTCTATGAGGTAGGCATGGAACAGGAATCCTCCACCTGATTTAGTTCCCATTTTATAATTAAAGAACAAAGAATTAGAGAAAATGTCTAATGCAAATGATCTACTCTACTTACAAAGCGGTTAACTAACTTATGGTCTGTTAGGATCAAAAATGTGTCCAGCTACGTCACACTGACCTCATAGTGTAGCGCCCCCTTGCCCGCAAGGAAGACGCAACACTCAGGAATCTTCTTTCAGCAGTTTATTCAGGCCCCTGACAGTTCTTCTCCTCAGTTCTCTTTCTCTTCAGTTCTCTCTCTTGGATGCCCCTCCCAGCCTTAATAAAGCATCTCAAGCCCCAATGCAAAGCAGCCACGTGGAGCTTTCTCATAGAGTGATGAAAAGTCATGTGCCAACTCTCCCAAACAAGGAGTTGTTTATCACAGACCACAGCAGAGCCAGCGCCATCTTGTAATGGCGACCATAATTTGCATAAACGGCAGAAACGGCTCACCACAGTTCCCCCTTTTTGTTTTCTTAAAACAATACAGGCGAGAGTAGAGGTCCTATCCCACTGTGCAGAAGTGGCTGCAATGTATGGTTCAGTCCTAAGGAGGGCCCTTCCCTAGACCTGGTCCCATATCAGCCGACGCCTTTTTTCGTGGGGCGGGGAGTGAACGCGTCTAACCCGCATGCAATAGGACATGCTCTCCTTGAGGTCCACGTCAAGGATCACTCAAGTGCAGTGCTTTGCCTCGCATCCTGTATCGTGGCGATGGTGGAC
>NW_026000248.1:24141-27765 GCF_001458135.2 Marmota marmota marmota | reverse complement strand
CAAAATGACACAACAAGAGACACACAGAAAACAAAAGCGAAAGTAAAAACGAAAGTACACAATGCAGCTGCTGCCCCGCTTTGGTCGCGGGTCCCACTTACTTGGGACGATTCTCCGCTTTGATCGCGGATCCCACTTACCTGGGACTACGGTGCACCCCCCTGACTGCTGAAAGTTCTGGTTCCCGGGTTTCGGCACCACTTGTAGCGCCCCCTTGCCCGCAAGGAAGACGCAACACTCAGGAATCTTCTTTCAGCAGTTTATTCAGGCCCCTGACAGTTCTTCTCCTCAGTTCTCTTTCTCTTCAGTTCTCTCTCTCGGATGCCCCTCCCAGCCTTAATAAAGCATCTCAAGCCCCAATGCAAAGCAGCCACGTGGAGCTTTCTCATAGAGTGATGAAAAGTCATGTGCCAACTCTCCCAAACAAGGAGTTGTTTATCACAGACCACAGCAGAGCCAGCGCCATCTTGTAATGGCGACCATAATTTGCATAAACGGCAGAAACGGCTCACCACATCATAGAGAAGACAGATGTACTTTTCCTGAAGACCAAGGGTCATAAAGGACAACAGATGTGCAGACAGTGAGGAGACACCATGGTATATGCTGTCCTCCAGCAGGAACTTCATGGATCTCTAACAGAGAAGGGTCAGACCAATACTACAAGGTCCATGAATTTTCTCGTGCATATTTTCTCTGTCTCCAATGTTTCCTTTTTAAGTCCCTTCCTCTGGGACTGTGAGGTTGACTCAGTCAGGTTGCTCTGGCCTGCAGGTCACAGGTGCAGAGGCCTCAGGACTCACTAGGTGCATGTGGCTTGAGGCTGCCCTGGTGCGGGAGTAGGGCAGAAGAGCACATACCTACTCAGCACACCTCCTAGCTGCGCTGACACCAAGCAAGACCAGACTCCCTCACAGTGGGATACTAACAGAATGACCAGGGGTCAGAGTGGGAGAGGGTGGAGTCTCTTTGTTTGGCCAGCAGCACCCCATTGGAATGGGCCATTTGTTTCTGTTGATCTCATCTTTTCATCTCTTCCAAGGCCTGATCAGTTTAGTTTTCTTTAAGTTGTGTTTATGTTAGTCACAAGCAGTGGCTGTTGGTGACCAAAGAACCCAGATAACAGAGGGTATGTCCGTGCTGGGGCAACCGAGTACTCCACAGGGGTCACTTCCTTTAATCGTCAGCAAAAGCAGATACGGTAGAAAGGAAATGATGGACCCTACATGAGAAAGCACAGAGATGTCAGGTCAACTTCTCCATGCCACACAGCTAGGCAGTGTTGGAGCTGTGACTCAAACTGGGGTCTGTCAGACCTCCGAGTTCACATCCAGAGCCTTCTTGCAGCCACCACCTCAGTGAAATGTGATGTGCACACAGTGCTGTGGGGCCAGGGAGATGGATGTAGTCAACCCAGCTTATGGGTCAAGGGGGACATTGCCACCCAGCTTAAATCCATCAGATGCAACCACAGAGAGGGGACAAGTGAGCCAAGCACACTAGATGACCAAGTTAGGAAGGACATCGCAGGCAGAGGGCCTGTCCGTGAGAACTGGTCTCTTGCTGGTCTTCCAGAGTCCAGGAAGACAAATGGCCCAGCATTAGTTGATTCGTGGCTCATCCCCCTGGGAATGAGGTTCTGCATTCACTTGGCTTCTGAAGTCCCACCCTGACTCTTGGGGTTCCAGCAAGCAGTCCCACCTCTCAGTGACCTGTCCTGGTGCCTGCTTCTGCCTGAGCATAGGTGGATCCCAGGCTTGGCGCTGGGGCCAGCTGCTCTGCTCTCTGTGTTCGTCTTACTCTGGACCACGCCCCAGAGAAACGAGTGGTGTCTCCGATGTGCAGAACTTGATGGCAAGGTGCAAGGCAGATGGGCCCAGCTTCTTGGACAGGTCATGGTCCAGAACTCAGTGGTCTAACTGCAGCCAGTTCTGCTGACCAGTGTCATCTATGAACAAAAAGTACTCTTTTGTTTCAGGTTGAAGTGTGAAGCCACCAGATTCAGCAGCTCTCTTGACAGAAGTTGGGGCTGAACCCGCATCTCCAGCCTCCTGTCATCCAGGAGGTGCACCTGGCAGTGCCTGTCCTCTGTCATCTGGTACACATCCGCAGCACCTGGTGGCAAGCCAGCAGCCGCTCTGTAGACCATCTCCAGAGCGTGGACACTGTTAGGTTCCACACGAAGGGGATGCTGGTGAACAGTAGGTCCTCCACGCCGCACTTGAACACCGTGGCCATCCTCTTGGCTTGGGTGCGGGGTCCCCACCGCCATACCAACGGCACCTCTGCGGGCAGCTGTGTCAAGCCTGCCACCCAGCTGGTCTAAAGCTTGCGCCTCGGCGGTTCCCGGCAGCATGCCTCGGGATTGGGCACCAGCCAGCCAAGGGTCGTAGTTGGCACCAGTGGTCTGAGTGCGCCCCGTCCCCCCGCAGGCTGCGCTAAGCTCCACCAGCTCCTAATATATATATATTTTTTTCCTTTTAAATATTATTTTAATTATACAACATTCTATGGCACAATTCTAGGATAAATTGATCACCACCTGACAATGTCTGGCATTTTCCCCATCATTTTCATTTTCATTACTGGCCAATTAAAAGTGTGAATCTTCCAAACAATCATTCACACACTCAATGACACTTGTAGGAAATGAAAGAAAATATATACAATAAATCAGTATGACTAAAGTACTGTGCAACATGAAGCAACACTTTGCTACCTGAATATGTGTCTGCTTTTGTGCTTTCTAGTTATAGCAACAAAACAACTGCTTGAATTTTTAAAAAATGCTTTCAACTTGTTTTCAAAGTGCTAAATAATATCTTTTGACAGCTTTTCGAAAAATTCCACTGATTTTCAGTCCTGATTTAAGCAAATATTGATTAATGAAGACACTACTGGGTTTATCCAGAGAAATCAGCATGATTTCCTTTAGAAAGGTATATTCTAAATGAAGCATGTATGTGTCTTTGGTGCTTAGTTGATAGTGTATACATTGAGATATATTTGTTTATAAGATACTATAAAGTCCCATACTCAGAGCTAAATCAGTACAGCCCTATATGTTATATTTTTCTTATCTCTCTCTTTTTTTCTCTCTCTTGAGGTCAATGGCAGTGATATAATGCTGGTAATTAGAATTTGTTTCACTGAGGTGAAAAACAGGTAAATACTTTATCATATTTTGCATTAGAGAAAGTGTGCAGTTGTTCTTGTGTTAGCCAGATCACTCTGTCATTTAGTGGCAAAGTGACATTGTACAAGTGACAAAAATTCTGCCTTTCTCTGTTTTCTCATCTACAAAATGCAGAAAAAAAACTACCCTATTTACTTCCATATTACTTTCCATGGTTCTTTCTTTTTTTTTTAATTTTTTATTGTTGGTTGTTCATATCATATTTCACACTTTGATTCAAGTGGGTTATGAACTCCCATTTTTACCCCGTATACAGATTGCAGAATCATATCAGTTACACATCCATTGATTTACATGTTGCCATACTAGTGTCTGTTGTATTCTGCTGCCTTTCCTATCCTCTACTATCCCCCCTCCCCTCCCCTCCCCTCCCTTCTTCTCTCTCTACCCCCTCTACTGTCATTCATTTCTCCCCCTTGTATTATTTT
>NW_026000248.1:0-21732 GCF_001458135.2 Marmota marmota marmota | reverse complement strand
TCCATCCTGAAGCTTAATTTCGCTGGATACACAATTCTTGGATGGAACCCATTTTCTTTCAGTGTTTGAAATATGTTATTCCAGGATCTTCTAGCTTTCAGAGTCTGTGTTGAAAGATCAGCTGTTATCCTGATTGGCTTACCCCTAAATGTAATCTGCTTTCTTTCTCTTGTAGCTTTTAAAATTCTCTCCTTATTCTGTATGTTGGGCATCTTCATTATAATGTGTCTAGGTGTGGACCCTAATATATTTTTAGTTCTTTATGTTACTCCTCAAATTAATCCTATGAGGAAGTACTATTATTTTCTCATTACTATTGCTGTAATTACCATTGTTGTTATTATTACTCTGATTTTATACCTGAAGAAATAGAAACACAAAGAAATGTTGAAAGTTAGTCAGCTAGTAAGTGCAGAGCCAGGAGGCAGGCAGGCTCCAGGGTCCATTTTTAATCACTAGACTTTAATGCTGCTTATGTTTGGGGTTGTATGCTTTCTCAGCTTTATGTTTTAGAAAACAAATACATAAGTTTATGTAGTATGACTTTTCCTGAATGTTAGTTGTAGGAAATTGGTTCCAATATGTGATACCACTAAATGGGTTAGTAGACCTGGAATGTTTTCATTTGCCTCAAGATAGTCGTATATAAAAGATAAGAAACATAATACTCATGCATATACTCTATTTTTTAAGCTGTGGCTTTCTAGTTCTAAGTTTGCAAAATTCAGTCTACTAGGTATTCATGCCTTGTAAAACTTTTGCTAATACCATTTTATGCCACTAAGTTAATACTCACCATTATATTGTAAGCCATGCACATAAGGCAGGAGAATCTCAAATTCAAAACAAGTTTGGGCAACTTGGAAAGGACTCAAAATTTTAAAAAGTCTGGAATGTGGCTAATTGGTAATATACACCTGAATTCAGTTCCTCATTACAAGTGAGTGGGGGAGAGATGAAGATTTTCAAATGCTGAGAATTGAATACACACACACACACACACATGTATATGCTTTTTAGTATATAAAATAAAATATGCAATATAGTCTAGCATATATATATACTATATATGCATATATATGCATGTATATTTTACATTCCTAATTTTACTCAATTCTGACAAAACCCCTTTAACAGAAGTAAAAAACCATTGTTACTCTTCTTGAATTAGGAGATATGTCATAACACATTTTTAATTTTTTTTATGTTAAGGAAATTTATTATCAGAATAGGGATTTAGAAAAGAAAAATATTCAGAAAAGACCATGCATCCTATTACATGAGAAATAATTCAAGTGCTAGATAGTTGAGGAACTGCCTAATAGAAAATAAGTAGATCTGGGGCTGAGGTTATGGCTCAGAAGTAGAGCTCTCACCTCGCACATGTAAGGCCCTGGGTTCGATCCTAAGCACCACATATAAATAAATAAAATAAAATAAAGTAAAAAAAAAGAAAAAGAAAAGAAGTAAATCTGACTTACTGTCACAAAAGCACAAAATGAGGACCAATAGGAGGGAGCTCCAGGGGAGTAGGTTTGTAATCAACCTAAAGGTGCACTTCCCAATGCTTTGTACTGACTCAACATCGAATGGGTTTCTTTGAGAGGATGGTGGACTCCAGAGCACTGACTGAATGACTGTTTGGGGAAATGTTGAAGAGAGAATCTTTGGAAGTTTTTTTTGTTTAAATACTTATTTAGTTGTAAATAAACACAATATCTTTTTATGTATTTATTTTTATGTGGTGCCAAGGATCGAACCCAGTGCCTCACAAATTTGAGGCATGTGCTCTATCACTGAGCTACCGCCCCATCCTAGAATCTTTACAAGTTTGCTAAGTATTCTGTTCCCTTCTCTCTGCAGTAGATTAAATACCTGTGGAACTCAGAAGTGATCATGTAACTTTCTCTAACCAATTAGATGTGAGCAAAAGTGATATCTGCCATTTCTGGGCAGAAGGTTTAAGAGAAATGATGCAATTTGCTGTGTCTCTTTTTCTTTACCACAAACAGCTGTCCATGTGTGGCCAACCTGGTCACCAAATGAATATGGTATGGTGCAGAACCTCAGATGACCTCCACTAGACATTAGATAAACAGAAACAAACCCTTGGATGTTTTTTGAACCATCAGAATTTGGGGGTTGCATATTAACTGAAGCATAATAGACCCTATCCTGACTGATACAGATTCTTTTTGATTTAGGTGACCTCTAAAACCACTTTTATACCTGAAGTTTTCAGGATATGATATCATCTGAAGCATTTTTAGTTGTTTACTTCCTGTATTTCCTTATAATTGAGTTGTAATTGTCAAAGGTTATAGAGTCAAGAAAAAATATCATGAATTGTTGGGTTATAACTCAGTAGTAGAATGCTTGTCTTGTAAGCATGAAGTCCTGGGTTTTATCCTCAGTACACCTCCCCCAGATACACAACACACAGGAATCATGAATTGTCAAAGTTACCCTTGAAAATAATGAGAAACACCCACAAAACCAAAACAATAAATGCATATAGCATATGCATATCTCTGTTAGTATTATACATAAATTTACAATGAAGTTGTTGGATTATGTTTTTAAGGATCATGTTGCACAACAATACATATCTTTGAATTTTAGAATTATACATGTGTAGCAAGATGTACATGTTTTAATAATTACCAGGAAACTAAGGTCAATGTAACTAAAGAAACTAAAATTGGTGTCTCCCATTTCATGCTGACTGGGGGCTTGTGCTCTCTGAGTGGAGTGGTGAGGGAGACCCTGTGCTCTTTTTCCTCACTATGACTCTAAGTGTTATGTTCCCTATGTTACATGTGCCATGCCATGGTGCAATTGTACAATAATTCTTTTTTTCTTATAGTTTGAGTATTAAGGGCTGGGGTTGTGGCTCAGTGATATAACTCTCGCCTAGCACATGTGAGGTCCTGGATTCGATCCTCAGCACCACATAAAATAAAATAAAGATACTGTGTCCATCTACAACTAAAAAATGAATATTTCAAAAAAATAGTTTGAGTATTAGAAGCCAGCTTAGGTCCTGAAGCAAACTTTCAGGTGACCGGAGATTAGAGGAGACCAACAAATTTGGACAATATGTTCTTGTGTCATAACACATTTATTTTTTTTTAAAAAAAGCAAGTAGCTTAAACCAAATAGAAGTTTATTTCTCTCATATAAAGTCCAAACTGGCATGGTAGTTCTGCCTTGTCAAGTTGTCAGGGGCCTGGTCTCTTTTTATCTTGTTTTCAGGGTATTGTGCTCATCCACAGGGTTAATCCTGTGGCTCACTCTACATCCAAATTCTAGCCCCAACCTTTGGGAATGAGGAAAGGGGATGAGGAGGTCTCTTCTGCTCAGAGTCCATTGACCAGAACATAAGCAGAATATCACATTCAATTATCCAGAAGGATAAAAAATGTAATCATTGCTGGGTTCCATATACCTAGAAAAAAAATCTAATTATAATAAATGGAGGGGACAGCAGATATCAGGAGACAATTAGCTTCTGTACAACTCTTTTTTAGAGATGAGAAAGCTTATCCTCAGAAAATGATTTGTTCTAGGCTGCACATAGCTAAGATATTTGAAAAACTGACCCATAAAGAGTCATAGAGTTATGCTGGGTACATCAGAAGTCAGAACCAGGACTGGTAGGAAGACATTAAAGAAGGCATGTTTCTATACAGTTAATATTAGAACAAATAATTTTCAACATTTAGAACAGTACAATAATGAATAGGCTACCTCAGTGCTACTACAAATTGAATGGCCTTGTCCATTTTTCAGGGATGTCATTCTTACTTAGGCACCATGCCTGTAATCCCAGCACCTTGGCTGAGGCAGGAGGATTGCAAGTTTGAGGCCAGCCTCAGCAACTCAGACTCTCAGTAACTTAGCAAGACCCTATCTTAAAATTGAGAGAGGGAGGGAGGGAGGCAGGGAGAGAGAGAGAGAGAGAGAGAGAGAGAGAGAGAGAGAGAGAGCATTCTTTATTAGGAAGATGGGTCACTTAGGTGATTCTTAAGGTCTGTTCTAATTTCAAGAGTCTGTGATTGAGCTTTCAGTTTTGTCTCCTAATACCAGTGTTCCTAAACCTTTCTTTTTTAGCCAGGACCAGTCAGCTTATATTAGGCAAATATGTATGTGTTTGTTTCCTTGGTAACCTATCCTTGCCCTACCTCTCCTTCAAGCTTCTTTTAGTTGATTCACATTCCAACCTTTCTTCAAGATCTAGATATAATTTAATGTCTCACCAGTTTGATTGCCATACCTGTCCCAACCTACAGCCTACCCACTTGTTTCTCTCCAACCCTTGGTGTACATACTAAGTATGTTGATAATATGTTGGTTATTTGTTTAATGAATGAAGAACCTTCCTCACCATCCTACTTAGACTTCTCACTCAGTTGTTATAATTCTTGTTCCTACAGTCCCTTCACACCAAATTTGTTCTTCAAATTAACTTTATGGAAAATTACCATGCCATGTAAAAATTGCAGTAATACAAATAGGAAGAAGTAGGAGGAGGAGGAGGAGGAGAAGGAGGATGAGGAAGAGGAGAAAAGTAAGAAGTATTTAAGTGCTTTTTTTTTCCTTTTTTCATTGAGGGGAGTTAGGAGACATGGAANTTTATGGGATCCAAATTGCATAAGGATGGAAACCAGGCCAGGGAATTTTTTTTAAAAATCCAAAGTGAACAGTGAGAAAAGACAGAGCACATTGGGGACTGAAGGAGAATAGGTGACCAGGACTTCCATTATCATCTTCTCCTGTGGATTGTGGGTATGAAAGGCATAGGTAGAACAGAGGACTGAGGATGTCCAATATGGACATGAAATAGTTTATATCAAAGGTCCCGTAGATACAAGGCATCTCTCTTACCCCTCTACCTATGGACTTAATTCTCATCACCATCTGCCTATTAGCTCTCATTTCAGAAAAATAATGTTCCTCCCATTCCCTGCTATTCCTATATCTTTCACCCAATCCACATCTTATTTTCTTCTCCCTGTTTTGCTATGCAATTCTGATCCAAATTTCATGAAAAAATAATCTATATTTCCTATCTCTTAAGCATTCTTTTTCTCCCTTTTAGCCCTTACTCGGTCTTGCTGTACCATTTGACTCAAAAATTGTTTTTGCTAATATCATCAGTCATCTCCAGTTGACATAACTAATCAATATTTTCTCATTTGTACCTTTGTGCTCTGCTCAGAACTCTATCATTACCTATTTCTTGAAACTTGAGTATTTTGGTTTCATGAACCATATTCTCTCCTTTTACCTCCCACTTCTTTATTTCCTTTACTAAATTCTCTGAGGGTGTTACTTCTCCCCATTTTTTAAAAAAAAAATAATTTTATTTTTAAAACAAGTACATAGTTTCTATATACCTCCTGGGCTCCTACTCAAAGAGCCTTCCCCACCATGGTCATCCTGCATTTGTTACAGTGGCATACTTGTTACATTCAGCAATCCACACAGACACTTCATTGTCCCCTAAAATGCATCATTTCCAATAAGTATCAATCTTGGCGTCAGGTATTGTATGAGTCTTGACAAATGTATAATGACATGTATCCACCATTCTAGTATAATATTAAATAATTTCACTGCCCTAAAAATCCTCTGTAGGTTTCCTATTTTCCCTGTCTCCTGAACCACTAATCTTTTTACTTTCTCCATAATTTTTCTTTTTTTTCAGAATATTATGTAGTTAGAATCGAACAGTATGGAGCTGTTTCAGACTGGTCTTTCACTTAGTAATATGCATCTAAGCTTCCTCCATGTCTTTTCATGGTTTCCTAACTTTTTATTTTTGTTTTTTAGTGCTGAATAATATTCTGTTATCTAGAATTCAATTCATTTGTTTTCATTAGAACATCTTGATTGCTTCCAAGTTTGGGAAGTTATGAATAAAGATGCTATAAACTTGCATAGTTAGGGTTTTATGTGGATATGTTTTCAATTCACTGGATTAAATACCAGAGAATATGACTGCTGGACCACATGGGAAAGTATTGTCCACACTTCTCATAGGCAAATGGTCCACAGGAGGCCAGTCATTAGTATTCTTCTTTGTAAACATGTAACTTAAGGTCAAAAAGTTAAATGACTTACCCAAGGATTACACAGTAATAAGTGATAGAGCAGGTCTAAACTTTGGGATTTCTCCCTACTGGTCCAAGACTTTTTACTATCTTAAGTGGCTTCCTCATTACATAAGAAAGAAAAAGGTTAGATTTCTTACCCAGGGATCTAAGTCTAAAATTATCACACAGCTCAAAAAAGACTCCAGTAACATCATACCCAGAACTGGGTGGAGAAAAAGTACAAGCTATAAATGCATAATATTTTAAGGCCTTCAAGAATGATGAGGATATTAAAGTTTCTAAAAAACCCAAGAGTTTTATTTATATGTAAACATGTTGATAGTGAAATAACAACTTATGGGATGGAAGAAAATATTTACAAATCGCATATTCCATAAGGGTTTAATATCCAGAGTTGAGCTGGGTTGTGGCCCAGTGGTAGGGCACTTGCCTAGCATGTGTGAGGTACTGGGTTTGATTTTCAGCACCACATAGAAAAATAAATAAAATAAAGTTATTATGTCCAACTGCAACTAAAAATATTTTTTTAAATACCCAAAGTAATGGGCTTGGGTAGTGACTCAGTGGTAGAGTGCTAGCCTAGCACATGCAAGGCCCTGCACCACATAAAAATAAATAAGTAAAATAAAGGTATGTGTCCACTAGAACTAAAAATTAAGTATTTTTTAAATCCAAAGTAAATAAAGATCTCCTTCAACTCAACAACAATAAAATTTGATTAAAAAATGGGCAAAGGAGTTCTCCAAAGAAGTTGCACAAATGACCAATAAGCACAAGATGCACAGCATCACTTCTCATTAGGGAAATGAAAATCAAAACTTCAAGTAGGAACTACCTCACACCCATTAGGTTTGGCTACAATTCAAAAATAGTAATAATGACAAGTGTTGAAAAGGGAATGGAAAAATAGGAACCTACTTGTGTTGTTGGTGGGGTAATGTAAAATAGTACAGCCACTATGGAAAACAGTATGGCAGTTGCTGAAAAACCTTAATAAACAATTCCATTTTGGGGTATAAGTACCCAAAAAAATTGATAACAAAAAACGAACAGGTATTTGGACACCCATGCTCATAGCATTATTTGCAATAGCTAAAAGGTGTAGGCATTTTAAGTGTCCATCAAAGGTTGAATGAGTAAACAAAATTTGGCATACACACACAGAGTAGAATAGTATTCATCCTTAAAAAGGAAGGGAATCCTGATACAACATTTTTGAAATTTAAGTATACGATGCTATGTGAACTAAGGAGAAATACTATATAATTCTACTTAACATTAGTTAATCTGACCCAGAGTAGTAAGATTCATAGAGACAGAAAGTTAGATTGGTGGTTGTCAGGGAATGAATAGTGGAATGGGGAGATGCTTAATGGAAATGGAGTTTTGGTTTGTAAGTTAAAGAGTTCTGAAGATTGGGCACACAACTGCATGACTGTAATTAACCCACTGAACTGAACTGTACACTTAAAAATGGTTGTGGTTGTGAGCGTTATGTGTATTCTACCATTATTTAAAAAAATGAGTAAATATTTTGACCAAGTCTCAGATTTTTATAAAGCTAAGCTAATTATTTATGTGTTGCTATTTTCAAGTAAAGTGCATGAGTGTTAAAAAAGATTTTTTTTTTCAATACTCAATTTTTGATGAGTCCAGTCAGTCACTCTACTAACTAATATGATTTAGTAAACTATAGACATATAGGTTTAGTCTTATACAGTGATTAACTTTTATTTGACACTTTTGGAAAGTTCCTCCATCATAGTATAATGTTTAACTCTGAGGCATTTCCAAGTTGTTTATCAGGAGGCTGCACTAGAAAATGCTTTCTTGACAGAAATATGAGTGCAAGCAAATGTTCTTCAGGTTGACTGAGTTCTGGGGGTGCCAGGTTCTACAAAATTTAGATTTCAATCCAAGGTCATGGTAGAACATGTGAAGTTCAATGCCAGGACTGTGAGGGTATAGGAGGGGAACATGGAATTTGCCTACAGGACCCTCAGCAGAATCCTCACCATGGATGGGCACTGAGGACATGAAGCTATATAATGGTGTTATGGTGTGCCTGGCCTCCTTTGATGGCAGTGAAACTGTAAAAGTGCTGGTGGATCCACAATGTGGAAATGGCTCCAAAAATCAATTTCTTTTTTATCACTCCCCAGTATGAGGACTGGAATCCAGGAACATTCTACCTCTGAGCTGTATCCCCAGCCCTTTTTAAAAACTTTATTTTGAGACAGGGTCTTGCTATGCTAAGCTGTCTAGGTTGCCCTTCAAACTTGCAATTCTCATGCCTCAGCTTCCTGAGTATTTGGGATTATAGGAAGTTTCATTTCTGTTTTGTTTGTTTGTTTGATTGTTTTATTATTAGTTGTTCAAAACATTACAAAGCTCTTGACATATCATATTTCATACATTTGATTTAAGTGGGTTATGAACTCCCATTTTTACCCCGTATACAGATTACAGAATCACATCGGTTACACATCCATGTTTTTACATACTGCCATACTAATGTCATATTCTGCTGCCTTTCCTATCCTCTACTATCCCCCCTCCCCTCCACTCCCCTCCCTTCTTCTCTCTCTACCCCATCTACTGTAATTCATTTCTCTCTCTTGTTTTTTTCCCTTTCCCCTCACTTCCTCTTATATGTAATTTTGTATAACAATGAGGGTCTCCTTCCATTTCAACGCAATTTCCCTTCTCTCTCCCTTTCCCTCCTCTCGTCTCTGTTTAATGGTAACCTTCTTCTCAAGCTCTTCCTCCCTGCTCTGTTCTGAGTTGCCCTGCATATATCAAAGAAGACATTTGTCATTTGTTTTTTAGGGATTGGCTAGCTTCACTTAGCATAATCTGCTCTAATGCCATCCATTTCCCTGCAAATGCCATGATTTTGTCATTTTTTAGTGCTGAGTAATAGTCCATTGTGTATAAATGCCACTTTTTTTATAAATTCGTCTATCGAAGGGCATCGAGGTTGGTTCCACAGTCTAGCTATTGTGAATTGTTCTGCTATGAACATCGATGTAGCTGTATCCCTATAGTACGCTCTTTTAAGGTCTTTGGGGAATAGTCTAACAAGGGGAATATCTGGGTCAAATGATGGTTCCATACCCAGCTTTCCAAAGAATCTCCATACTGCTTTCCAAATTGGCTAAACCAATTTGCAGTCCCACCAGCAATGTACAAGTGTACCCTTTTCCATACATCCTCACCAGCACTTGTTGTTGTTTTACTTCGTAATGGCTGCCATTCTTACTGGAGTGAGATGGTATCTTAGGGTGGTTTTAATTTGCATTTATCTCACTGCTATAGAATGTGAGCATTTTTTCGTGTACTTGTTGATTGATTGTATGTCCTCCTCTGAGAAGTGTCTGTTCAGGTGCTTAACCTATTTGTTGATTGAGTTATTTATTTCCTTATTGGTTAATTTTTTGAGTTCTTTGTATACTCTGGATATTAGGGCTCTATCTGAAGTGTGAGGAGTAAACATTTGTTCCCAGGATGTAGGCTCCCTATTTACCTCTCTTATTGTTTCTCTTGTTGAGAATAAACTTTTTAGTTTGAGTAAGTCCAATTTGTTGATTCTTGTTTTAACTCTTGTGCTGTAGGTTACCTATTAAGGAATTTGGAGCCCGACCCCACAATATGTAGATTAGAGCCAACTTTTTCTTCTATCAGATACAGAGTCTCTGTTTTGATATCAAGCTCCTTGATCCATTTTGAGTTAACTTTTGTGCATGGCAAGAGAAAGGGATTCAGATTCATTTTGTTGCATATGGATTTCCAGTTTTCCCAGCACCGTTTGTTGAAGAAGTTATCCTTTCTCCATTGCATGCTTTTAGTACCTTTGTCAAATATAAGATAGTTGTAATTTTGTGGATTGCTCTCTGTGTCCTCTATTCTGTACCATTGGTCCACCCACCTGTTTTGGTACCAGTACCTTGCTGTTTTTGTTACTATTGCTCTGTAGTTTAGTTTGAGGTCTAGTATTGCTATATCGCCTTTTTCACTCTTCCTGCTTAGAATTGCTTTTGCTATTCTGGGTCTTTTATTTTTCCAGATGAATTTCATGATTGCTTTATCTATTTCTACAAGAAATGCCATTGGGATTTTGATTGGCATTGCATTAAACCTATAGAGAACTTTTGGTAATATCGCCATTTTGATGATGTTAGTTCTGCCTATCCATGAACAGGGTATATTTTCCCATCTTCTAAGATCTTCTTATATTTCTCTTTTTAGGGTTTTGTAGTTTTTATTTCATACATTTTTCACCTCTTTTGTTAGGTTGATTCCCAAGTATTTTACTTTTTTTTGAGGATATTGTGAATGGAGTGGTTGTCCTCATTTCCACTTCAGAAGATTTGTTGTGTTGATTTTATATCCTGCCACTTTGCTGAATTCATTTATTAGCTCTATTATTTTCTTTGTAAAACCTTTTTGTCTGCTAGGTATAGGATTATGTCAACCGCAAATAGAGATATTTTAAGTTCTTCTTTTCCTATCTTTATGCCTTTAATTACTTTTGTCTGTCTAATTGCTCTGGCCAGTATTTTTTGAACTATATTGAATAGAAATGGTGAGAGAAGGCATCCCTGTCTTGTTCCAGATTTCAGAGGGAATGCCATCAATTTTTCTCCATTTAGAATGATGCTAGCCTGAGGCTTAGCATAGATAGCTTTTACAATGTTGAGGTAAGTTCCTGTTATCCCTAGTTTTTCTAGTGTTTTGAACATAAAGGGATGCTGTACTTTGTCGAATGCTTTTTCTGCTTCTATTGAGATGATCATATGGTTCTTATCTTTAAGTCTATTGATGTGGTGAATAACATTTATTGATTTCCATATATTGAACCAGCCTTGCATCCCAGGGATGAATCCTACTTGATCATAGTGTACAATTATTTTGATATGTTTTTGTATCTGATTTGCCAGAATTTTATTGAGGATTTTTGCATCTAGGTTCATTAGAGATATTGGTCTGTATTTTTCTTTGACGTGTCTTTGTCTGGTTTCAGAATCAGGGTGATGTTGGCCTCATAGAATGAATTTGGAAGAGCTCCCTCTTTTTCTATTTCCTGAAATAAGTTGAAAAGTATTGGTATTAATTCTTCTTTAAAGGTTTTGTAAAACTCCACTGTATACCCATCTGCTCCTGGGCTTTTTTGGTTGGTAGTCTTTTGATGGCTTCTTCTATTTCCTCCATTGTTATTGGTCTGTTTAAATTGTGTGTACCCTCCTGACTCAATCTGGGCAAATCATATGACTTAAGAATTTATCGATGTCTTCACTATCTTCTATTTTATTGGAATATAGGGTTTCAAAATAATTTCTAATTATCTTCTGTCTTTCTGTAGTGTCTGTTGTTATATTGTCTTTTTCATCCTGTATGTTAGTAATTTGAGTTCTCTCTCTTCTTCTCTTTGTTAGCATGGCTAAGGGTCTGTTGTTCTTATTTATTTTTTCGAAGATCCAACTTTTAGTTTTGCAATTTTTTCAATAGTTTCTTTTGTTTCAATTTCATTGATTTCCACTCTGATTTTAATTATTTCTTGCCTTCTGCTACATTTGCTGTTGTTTTGTGCTTCCTTTTCTAGGGTTTTGAGATGAAGTGTGAGCTCATTTATTTGTTGTTTTTTTTTTTTCTTTTTTTGAGGAATGAACTCCAGGCAATGAATTTCCCTCTTAACACTGCTTTCATTGTGTCCCATAGGTTCCAATATGTTGTGTTTGTATTTTCATTTATCTCTAAGAATTTTTTGATTTCCTACTTTCTGTCTTCTGTAACCCATTGATCATTCAGTAACATATTTTTCATTTTCCAAGTGATGTAGTATTTTTCCTTTCTTCTTTTGTCATTGATTTCTAGTTTCATTCCACTATGATCAGATAAGATGCATGGTATTATCTCCACACTTTATATTTACTAAGGGTTGCCCTATGGCATAATATATGGTCTATTTTTGAGAAGGATCTATGTGCTGCTGAGAAAAAGTATATCCACTTGATGGTGGTTGATATATTCTATATATGATGGTTAAGTCTAGGTTATTGATTGTATTATTGAGTTCTATAGTTTCTTTATTCAACTTTTGTTTGGAGTATCTGTCCAATGGTGAGAGAAGTGTGTTGAATTCACCCATAATTATTGTGTTGTGGTCTATTTGATTCTTGAAATTGAGGAGAGTTTGTTTTATGAATGTTGCAGCACCATTATTTGGTGTATAAATATTGATAATTGTTATGTCTTGTTGGTGAATGGTTCCTTTTAACTGTATATAATGTCCTTCCTTATCCCTTTTGATTAACTTAGTCTTGAAGTCAATTTTATTTGATATGAGGATGGCCACACCTGCTTGCTTCTGAGGATTGTGTGCGTGGTATGATTTTTCCCAACCCTTCACCTTCAACCTGTGTATGTCTTTTACAATCAGGTGTGTCTCCTTAAGGCAGCATATTGTTGGATCTGTTTTTTTAATCCAGGTTACCAGCCTATGTTTCTTTATTGGTGAGTTTAAGCCATTAATGTTTAGGGTTAGTATTGATATATGGTTTGTACTTCTAGTCATGTTTGATTATTTATCTTTTTTAAAAATTTCGTTTGTTTCTCCATGATTAGCTTTTTTTTTCCCCCACTCTTGCTTTACTGAGGTACTTCCCACTGTTGGTTTTGGTTGTTGTTTTTCATTTTTTCCTGGAGTATTGTTTTGCTCAAGATGCTTTGCAATCCTGGTTTTCTGGCTGTGAATTCTTTTAACTTTTGTTTATCGTGAAAGATTTTTATTTTGTTGTCGTACCTGAAACTTAATTTTGCTGGACATAAAATTCTTGGTTGGCATCCATTGTCTTTCAGTGTTTGAAATACATTGTTCCAGGATCTTCTTGCTTTCAGCGTCTGTGATGAAAAATCAGTCATTAACCTTATTGGTATACCCCTGAATGTAATCTGCCTCCTTTCTCTTGTAGCTTTTAATATTTTCTCATTGTTCTGTATATTGTATATCTTCATAACAATGTGTTTTGGTGTTGGTCTACTGTGATTTTGTATGCTCGGTGTCCTGTATGCATCTAGAATTTGTACATCCATTTCCTTTTTTATATCTGGAAAGTTTTCTAAAATTATTTCATTCAACAGATTGCTCATTCCCTCGGTTTGGACCTCTATACCTTCCTCTATCCCGATGACTCTTAAGTTTTGTTTTTTTTTTGTTATCCCATATCTCTTGGATGTTTTTCTCATGGTTTCTTACCAGCCTTTCTGAGTTGGCTAGACTCTTTTCAAGATGATATATTTTGTCTTCATTGTCTGACGTTCTGACTTCTACTTGCTCCACTCTGCTAGTGATACTCTTCTTTGAGTTTTTAATTTGTTTCATAGTTTCCTTCATTTCTAGGATTATTGTTTGATTTTTTTTAATAATCTCTATCTCCTGGTAAAGATGCTTATTTGCTTCTAGAATATGTGTATGTAATTCATTTTCAATGTGTTCTTTCATTGTTTGAGTTTGCTGTCTCATGTCCTATTTAAGATTCCATTCCATCTGTATAAGGTATTTCTTGAGTTTGTTATTTGACCATTTTTCTGATGCCTCTAGGTTCTCCTGTAGATTTAGACTGTCCTTCGTTTTTTGTACTCCTTTTCTTCATTGTTTTTTCATGCTGCTCATGTTACTTCCGGTTCTGTTTGACTGCTGAGTTCCTGTTTACTCCTATAAATTTATTTTGGTTTTGTGTATCTCCAGAGTCTCTCCTTTGTGATGGGAGACTATGACTAGAGATGATGAATTTTATTGCACTTTAAAGCAGATTCATTTGTTTCATAAAATGCGTATGGATTCTGATGGCATATAGTGATCTGCAGTTTGGTCTTGGGACTTATGTTTAGGTCGAGTGATGTGATGGTATAGAGGTTGGTATATCTTGGCAACCTTGGAAGATTGCTCTACTGATGAGGGATATTAACCGGAGAATGGTCCAGAGTATTTGGGGGTAGCTAGGGAATTGGTAGCACTATATAATGCCTCGGAACATTTACCTATACACATTTAGTAAATTACACATAACCAATGTCATAATACTTTAAGGAAAGATATTAGAAGGGGAGAGAAGAAGTCGCTAAAGAGAATGAGAGTAAACAGGTAGAATTCAAGAAAAGGGGAATAAGGAAATTGAAAAGAAATGAAAAGAGAAAACATAAAAATAAAAATAAAATAAATTAAAATAAATTTTTAAAAAATTAAAAATGCAGTCTTAGAGTTTGATTAACTTTTCTTCCAGTAGGTGGAGCTGTGCCCACCGGGCCACACTTCTCCTCTCAATACACAGGAACCAATCCCTGTGAGGTGGCTCCTCCTCCCCCACTGGGCAGCTCTCCAATCCTGGGCACCCAGAGCTTTTCCTGGTCTCTAGTCACTTCCCCGCTTTTCCTCCAGCCAGGCCCCACCCACCAGTGACGTTCACCACAAAACTGGCTCCACACCCGGTCTGACACTCCCAGGAACCATATTTTCTTGAACTCTCTCTGTTTGCCATTCCCCCAGACCCTAAGGTTGTGGAGTGCAGGGATGGGAACCATCAGCTTATTCTGCCTGCCTTCTGGTAGCCACGCCCCCAGGAGCTGGCACAAGAGACCTCGGTTTTCAGCGGTGGTGGGAGCGGTAGCCAGGGGTCATGCGCCACTCCTGACACCCTTGGTCTGACAATCATGCTCACGGGAGAGCTGGTTTGGGGATGGCCCTTGAGATTTCCCTGCTGTGTGGAGAGGAGGGGCCTGGGGGTCACACACCTGCATACGCCAGTTTCAATGAAGCTATCCCCTCTGCTGAATTCTGGTGATGTCAGTTTTCTGCCATTGTGGTGTCCATTGCAAAGGGTGGCCGTTTGTTCCCTTTGCTGGGTGTCTGATGTGAAGGGTGGGTCCGGTCAGGCTCTCCCAGGTCCTGTCTCAATCCTGGGCCTGCTGCCTATGAAGGCTTGGTTTGTATCATCTCAAAAGGTTCATGGAGGAACCAAAGAGTTGTTTCTCTATTCCACAGGAGCATCTGTAGCGCTGAGTCATGACGGTTTGTCAGCGAGACGCAGACAATCAGCCAGAAACTGCATATGGAGAGCCTGAATTCACCCGCTCCGGGATTGGTGTGGGTTCTGAGGGGTGCAAACTGCTCACCCTAGGTCCACTTCAGCCCAGCATTGCCTAGTGATCCTGAGAAAACAGCATTCAGTCAGTTTAAGACTCCCTTTGCCCACGCAGCTGAAGAGGTCACAGAATTGATCTCTCAGTGCCTGCCACCATGTGCCAAGTTCTCTTAGTTGAATCAGTCAGTAATACTCGATGTATTGCCATTGAGGAGGTTTTAATTTCAGAGTGTCTAGTCCAGAATAATGGGAACAGCCAGAAACATCCACTGCCAAATATCTGAACAAAGAGAGAAGGCGGAATTGCAGTCCTCACAGTGCGCTCTACAAATGCTGAGGCCTTTGCTGCAGCAGCCTCTGTAGACATGGTCCCAGGGAAGACAGGTCAGGTCTCAGACAGAATGTAGGTGGAGGCATTGGAGCATGACCTGGAAGGCTGAAGCCAGGTCCTTTACTCACCAGTTTTGTGGCTCTGCCCAGCTCACTTATTCCCTCCAGACCTTGTGGTCTTATAGGACAAATGGACACTGGTCACTACCTAGCTCCAGGATGCACTGAGTATTCACTTACTTTAAAATTCCCCCTCCCCCTGAATCTGGGGGACACTTTGTTTCTTCCTTTTTTCCTGTTTTCTCCAAGGCTTGGTCAGTCTTTATACAGCTTTACCTTGAAAGTTCTCTTAAAGCAACTTAAGACTATTTTCTATCATTCAGAACCTGGAATTTTTTCAACAGGAATCTTGAGGTTTACTTTGCATGCTTGGAGAGACTAATAAAATGCTTGGCAGGTACTTGAATGCTACACGAGCTAATGGCTTAAAAGTCCTTCAAGGTGGTGGAAATAATTCCCAAAAATATTCATAGTGTTTGAAATAGGAATTAGCAATAATTGGGCCTACAGAAATTATATCTGGCCCTCTGATTATACAATCTGATTATAAATTCTTACATATCATATAGGAACACGACTTGGCATTATTAAAAGTGGATTTTTCTTATGCATCTACAATTTTCTCTTTTTTTCATTTCTTGTTAATAAAATTGAGGTAATGAGAATGCTTTTGTAAAAAAGGACTGGCTGGGACTATTGCACAGTAAAATTTTTTCAGACTCACTACATAAATGAAAGGTATTTTGTTTTAACATTTTTTGAGATTTTATGTATTTTTATTTTTTGGAAGTACAACAGACTCTTTAGGCAAACAATTAAGAAACAAAATTTTCCTTTAAAAAGCATGTCTGAGACTCACCACTGCACTGTGTTGCCTGATGCTGTAGTGACATGTCATTCAGACAGAGCAGAGTGGTGTCTGAGGAATGCTCAGCCATCAGCAGATGCAGTCACTCATTTTCTACTTGAAGAAATGGAGCCCCAGAAAGGGGAGCCACTGAACCTCAGTTTTTCAGCAATTGGGCAGAGCGCAGAGAGGATGGTCCCCAGCAATGGGTTTACAGTTTCACTTATGCCTCCTGAGTGTGCATGGGCATCTCATGGATATGTACCCTGCTATCATCTGGTCACTTCACATCAGAGAGGAAAGCGGTATCTGCAGCCTGATGTTGGGTCTTCTGCACAGAGCACAGCCTGGGCCCCTCTGGTCACCAGGGATCCCTAAGGGTCACTGTGCCTCATCACCCTTGGGTGCCAACCTCCCCCATGGTGGCAGCACACTCAGCTGTCTGAGAACTGTACTTCTGGATCTTCTCTGACCACTGCTATCCACCCCAGCCAGAACCAGGGAGCACAGGTCCTTGACTGCTTGCTCCTGGCCCCTACTCACAGTGCCCAGTGCACAGTTCTGGTTCCCAGATGCCAAGACAAAAGGCTATTTAATATGAGAGGACATTTTCTCCAAAGTCAATCATGGCTCAATTCAAGGTGTGAAGAGTTGAGTTATGCGCAATATGATTATCCACACATCTAGGAGTACATTCAACCTCTGCAGAGTTAGACACTGGGACTGCAAAAAAACTAGGAAGGGCCAGCTCTCCTCAGCTCTCCAGAACTTTTCTTCCCTAGGTTGGTCCAGCAATGGACACCAAATGCAACCAAGGCCAGTCATTCCTTATTCTTGAAAAGACAAACAATTGGCTCAACTTTATTGCATTACTATATTTCTTTTGCATGATCATGGCAAGATGGTCTTTCCACCCCTCAAAATACTAGGTGTATTTTTAGCTCTGTATTTAGAATGAGATGGAAGAAGCTTAATATCTGCCAGGAAAGATCTCCTGTGGCTCTCCTTTCTCTTAGCCTTTTTGGGGATGCTAATGACCAATGTTCTTCCCACCTGCACTGAGCACATGAGCTCCTGTGTCTGACAGCCCAACATGGTGGGCCTCCCTTAGTTCTTCTTCCCCCTGGAAAATGCTGCACTGGCTTTGACTACATTTAGAAGGAGATTGGATTTTCCCTGCTCTCTTTGAGTGGTAAAAGACATAGTCACTATCTTTGGTCTGATGTTAAATTCAACAACAAGGAAACCCTTTTTAACATAGAGGCTGGGATTCTTTGTCCTGGAAACACCTGCGGATGGGGTCGTGTGTGGCATTCAGCAGGGACTGGGCAGGAGCTAACACAGACACATGTTGGAGTGACTCAGGGAAGGGCAACTCCCTTCCAGTTTAGAGAGCAGCACAATTAACATAAAAATTTCACTGATTTTCAAAGCCCAGTCAACATTGAATTTGGAGAGAGAAGTCATTAAAGTCTGACCTGACTTGGACATATGATTATATTCCCAATAAACATTGGGAACTTCCTATGTTACCAAATACATCTGTAAAATATATAAAACAAATTATCTCCCAGCACAACTCCAGGACTGGGGGGAGAGCTGTGTGAGCGTGCTTGAATCTCCCCTTTATATGCCTTCCCTGACTGATAAATGGCTTCCCCAGGCCAGGGTCAGGACAGCTGGAAGGTCTCTCCAGTCACCCTTGCAGGGCCCATGCAGTGTCCTGACAAGGGTCTTCTCCCTCCCTGGCTTCTGTGGTTGGTCTCAGCTCAGTGAGCAGTGCCCACACCCCCAGGTGTGGCAGCAGGAGTGACCCCAGAGTACAGGGAGGGGCATCTACATAGAAAATCAAGTTGTGCACCTCAGAACTTGCTTGCAAGCTCCAGTGGTTTTCTTTCACCTTTTTAGTGCAACACAAATCTACCTTCTGTCTTCTTACCCAGGTGCCTCTCTTAGCACCTACAACACCCTTCTCACTCCCTCACAGTCCCAGGTCCTGGTACCTGAGTTATCTGGGTCCTGCCACATGGAGCCCTTTGCTTCACCCCATCTTGACTGGCAGGAAGCCGCCTGATCACATGACCTCTGGCTTCACTTGTTTTCTGGCCACAGCCCTGCAGGTTCTGGGCCTTGGTACTCAGAGGGTCTGTTCCCAGCCAGGGCCTCTCCCAGGCAGAGCTGCTTCACTGGGTTGGAAGTTATCCTCTCAACGGGCCTCCATCCTCAGTGGCAGCTTGTTTTCTAAACGTTCCTTTCATGCTTGCCTTGGATGCCAGCATTTGTTGGGACTTTTCTTTTTTTTTTAGTTCTCTCAATTGCTTTCCTCCCCCAGTTGGATCACACAGAGGTCCCCTGCACATATCTCCCCAAACATGGGTTTATCTGAGTCTGGAGTCCTTCTCTTCCCTGTGCCTGCCAGGCCTCTCAAGCTTCTGGTCCTTTAAAGCTTCACCTAATTCCAGTCTCCTTTCCTCCATGTCTTATTTTCTGGGTTCCCTATTTAAAATATGAGACATGCTTCTGGCTATGAATGCTGGGAACAGTAGACACCCATGACCTCTGTCTTTCTCTTCCAGAGTCCCCCACACTACTCTGCTGCTGCACCTCTTCTGCCCCTTCCTGGCACAGCCCTGGGGACCCCTTAAGGAAATTAGCTTCTAATAATCCCCTGCCTCAAGCCTCTCCCAATGGACTCTGCCTCGTAAACATCTGGCCACTTCATTTTCTCCAGCTTCTTGAAACACAAATATGACCATGTCATATCTAGAATCAAGGTTGGCTGCTTGTTTATTTCCAAATAAATTGAAATCATGTTGCTCCATCTGGCATCCAAACCCAGAAAGCCACTTTGCCACTGAGCCTCCATTGCTGCCACTTGGATGCAGATCCACTTACCTCAGGTCCCAGGGAGGCGGGGCTGCTGGGAGCCCTGCATCAGCCCAGCTCTGCCTCCTCCAGGTTCCTCCCAGGAGGGGATTCCATTCAGTGGGTGCAGAGCATGGACACTTGCTTTAGGGCCTCACATGTGGGAACTTTGTGATGGCCTAATGGCCTGAAAGGCAGAGGGTTTGGTTCTAGATGAGGAACTTTTCTCATGGCAAATTTAATCTGTTTGCTTGAGTGTGAAAGAAGGCATTTACATGGAAGGAGGACTGAGTAGACCTGGAAGTCACAGATGGACCAGGTCTGATATGCAGCTGCCACGTGGAGAAGAGAGATGGTGCCTGCTGCTCCAGTTCTCCCAGCCACTCCCACTGTCCTGGGCCCCAGGTGTCCTTGTTCAGGGTCAGCCATTGCATCCTAACCCACCTCCTGCTGACTTCCCACCTTCTCAGACTGGTCTGTGTAGTAGCTGAAACCTCTCCCCACCATCTCTGTGCTCTCCACCTGCCTTTCCTCTTCCTCCTGCTGATTCCTTCTGAGCCCTGGTCCCCATGTCCTCTTTGTCCTCCCTATTAGCCATGGCCTCATCTCCTAAGCCTCTTAGCATTCTGGTGATGGCAAGTCACTATGTCTGCTCATGCTGCTTCTCCAAGGGCCAGACTCAAGTCACAGGGATGTTCTGGCACAACTACAGAAATGCCAGATAGCCTGCCCACCTGGAGCGCTCTGTCTCCTGTACTCAGAATACAGATGAACACAACCACACCCACCTGTCCCCAGCATACACCTGTCAGCTGAACTTCTAACCTGAGTGCATTTCTAATGACTGCTTCAGTAGTCTGTCTGTACGAGCCCCTGTGCATAGAATGCTTGGTGGCTTCAGTGCTAGCCCCCTGTGCCCCCCAGATCTTGCTAAGCTGCAAGGGCACTGCCTGCCCTCAGAAAGCCTCCACTCTCCTGGCTCATTCTCCTCCTTAGAAGTACTGCTGCTCGATGAGTCACTGGTGACATGTTTGTCTCCAACACTGGAACATCAGCTTGAAAGGAGTGTTGTCTGGTATATCTAAGGATTCTGGTTTCCTGAGTACTCAGCAGCCTGGAATCGAAAGGATGATCAATAAAAGCTGGTAGCACTACTTTTATTAATTGTAATAAATGCAGTAGCAAATGAAGTAAATGCAAATGCACTTAAAAAGATTTCCTTTCAGTCTTCTGATTAGTAAAGATGAATGCACGAATGTGATTATGAGGTGGTAATTAGAAAACTGTCTATGTCTATGTATCAATGTCTATATCATAGACATACAGATATAGTATCTATATATCTATATAATTTTACATATCTACTATATATGTATATATACATATATATGTATGATGCAGATATTTAAAATTCAAGAAACTAGGTGGAAAGATATTCCAAAAATTAATTTTCTAGACTGATGAACATAAATTTTAAAAAATATCCTCAGCTTCAAATTATTATAAAACAATGGAAAGATTCCTTTTCTAGAATCAAACCACACTGCAGATTTAACATTTACAATAATTTGTCTATTTAAAATTATAAAAAAAGTAAAACAAAGTGGTTACACCTGAAGTCTAATTGCAAACTCGACAGTTCAATTATTTTATTAAGAAGGTACTCAAGGCTTGTCAGTGACTCAACCTAATTTGTTACAAGAAAAATGAATTTCAAATTTCAAAAGGCTCAGTGCACTGGAAAAGCTCTCTATTTTACTGAAAATAAAGAAATTGGCAAGCAGTATTCATATGTATGCTTGTCATAACCAAGTTAACTAAACAGTTAATGAAACCATCCCCTGGTGAGTGGAATGGTTGCTAGAGGCCACCCCATGGGTGAGAGGAGATGCTGAATGAGAAGGAAGCCAGTGGATCTCCCGGAGCAATGAAATGCTACGTGTCTCAGAACCCACTTATGATGGAACAGACCATGTTCAGGTACACTCTGTTTACACAGTTTTATATATTTTATTATTGCTACTAAATTAGAATAAGATTTAAAAATGCACTTAGTATGAAAAATAAGAAAGCTATCTTTGAAAACTAAAAGAAAGTGAACATGGAGTTGGTAGGGTGAGGATGTACTTTTTCCTTCACGATGAGGGGCTTTTGAGAGGAGGGAAGAAGATATGTCTCACCTGCTCACTGTCTGAAGGCTCAACACTGCACAAAGCCAGGAGTGGGATGGGGGAACTCCCAGTGTGTGCCTTTGGTCATTTATTCAGAAAGCATTTTTTAAGAACTATTAAGTGCCACACGATAGATGCTATCAGTGGAAAGAAAAAAAATACATCTCCACTCTTAAGGATATCAGTGAATAATAAATAAA
>NW_026000247.1:0-5288 GCF_001458135.2 Marmota marmota marmota | reverse complement strand
GAAGCTTCAGACGTTCCCCCGTACGGGCCGCCAAATGCCGCAGTCTGGCTGGGCACAAATCACGAGCCACTGAAGCAGGAACAAACTTTATTTTTAAACTGCAGGAAAACACTTCACACAGCTCCCGGGGAATCCTCCCGAACGCCACGAGGCTTGTCCAGGAACCCCCAGCTGGAAATATCTCTCCCGGAAATCCCTCCTCCTGCACTTCCCCAACCAATGGGAACTCTCGGGGAATCCCCGGAAATCCCCACGAGAACTCCAAAATAGTGCGAGAACTCAAAAGTTGCGGCAGAGGCGGATAGTAATGCCTCACCTGTCAATCAATACTGTTGGCAAAATGCCAGGGGCCATACAGACTCGGCCGTGGCTCTCAGCAATAAAACATCTATTGAAGATGCCCCACAAGCCACTAATGTAGAAGACAATGGTAATAATAAAAGGTTAAATGACATTTAGTATCTCTTCTTAAGGTACTAAGAAGAAAAATAATCACATAACTAAATAAATTTAACAAATTTTAAGACAGTGGAAGCACAAAGGAGGAAGTTGCCAATTCTACAAGAACATGTTAGGAAATCTTCTGTGGAGAAGTAAGCAAAGAGAAAAAGAGAACTTCTTATTGTTTGTCTATGGACCAAGCCAGGAGGAAGCTTCGTGGTTACGGATGGTGTTGGAGAAAAAAGGCCCAGGAACATGGTCAAGCAGGGAGGGTGCTTGAACCAGGTAGTCTATGGATCTATTGCCAAGACAGTGATGCAAGGTAGACCTTGGGAGGAACCAAAATCACCAACAGGAATGTGAAGGTATGGATGAGTTTAAGGGAGATCTAAGACCCATCTAGAAAATAAATAGTGAAGTTAGCTGTCCAGCCCAGAAAAATAACAGGAAGTTTATTGTCCAGATCTGGTTGGAGATTTAGACTCACTGGATCCAGGAGCCTTTTTGACTATGCTGATTGTCAGCCTTGGGGGGTAGTGTGAAGCTATTTCAAGGAACCCTGCCAAGTTGAACAGATGCTGACTCTTTGCCGGCTCGTATGTCTGGTTTTCTGCTTATGTCCTCTTTTTCCTAGTCCATGTGGGTACTCTCATCTTAAGCACAGTTTTTGCTAATATGTCCTAAACTTTGAAAATCCTGCTTACAAAAAGACCCATTTCCATTAAGCCATATTCAAGCAGTACAAATATGATTAATCTGCATCCTATGAAATAAGTCCTTTGGAAATTGTGTTTACTAAAGTAAATGGAAAATTACATCATCCAGTTTAATGGTTGAATGAGGGATTTTGGGAAATAGGAACCAAACTGATGATTCAGTGTCAAGGGTGGTGGCCCAGAAGAGAGAGTTGCTCACTGGAATAATGGGTCAGATTTGAATGCTGAAAGCATGTCCAGTGCTGACATTTATCACCAAATGCATGCCAGAACAGTGGCCCACTTGGCAAACAATCTACAACACATGCCTTGCTTTCCCGCCTGTGTTACTAATTTGCTTCCCATGGATCAATGACTGTAAAGTGTGATGAGAGTTTTGGCCAGATCAAGAATGATTTATCAGCCTCTACAGGAGTGGCCAGCTTTCTGGCAGGGCCATACCGCTTCTGTAACTTTGCCAAAGTTCACAACTGGGGAGAGATAATTAAGCCCAGGAACGAAGCTCAGAAGTCTTTGAAAACATCCCATAAAGTTACCTTCTGCTTCAGGATTTGAGGCTGAATTCAAAGGTCACCCTCAGAAAAGTCAGAGAGTATCCAAACCAGCCACATTTAAAACAATACTCCTAATAATAAAACCTCTTGAGTGCTGTTTTCATTAATTCCAGGAACACCTGTCTGTCTCTCTTCACATCCCCTTAATAAATTACTTTTGCCCCTAGACAAAGATGTCCTCTGTCACACTGCCAAGTCCTTACCTACACACTGGATCCACATTAATAAAAGAACACAGATGGATATTAATTGCTGCCATAAGAGTACTTTGCCTTCCTGGATATGAGGAAATTAGCTTCTTTGTGGTTTAGGCCTTTCCTGGAATCCAAAGTCAGGCATAATACATAACTACCCTGAATCTAAGATACTAAACAAGGAAGGAAGAAACTTGTTCACAGAAGGATATTCTTAAATCGATATGTACTCAATTTTTCTCCCCTTAGTGTGGAAACTTAGGAAAGAATAGTAAGGCCAGCTCAACCTGCATAACTCCCTGTAACCTGGCTGATAAAGGCAAGTGGTGTGTGTGGGTGGGGTGGGGGGTAACAGAGGGGCATGATATGGTACTCAATATAGTTGAATGAGAATCCAACATGAAGAGGAACATCTAAGTAAATGTCAGGTGCAGGTATGTTAGACTGTGGGCAAATCTTGAGCTATGCAGTTACCAGTAAACTTCCTTTCCTTTGACATATGTGGGACAAGGTAAGTCAGGCCCATTTAAAGGGTCTGAGGTGCTGATGTAGGGTGTGTTTCTTTTGACTGCCTTTATTCATCAAGTTTTACATTTCCTGGGATACAGTTCCTAATTATAAGGCAGAATTCCATGACGTCTTTCCAGCTACTTCCTTCCCAGTGAACCAAACACTGGATGGAGTGGCTTTGATGTTTTTGGGAGCCCACTATATCTTTTTTAATCTTGGTTCACCAGGGCTTGGCACTGAAGTATGGGACAGAGAATAGAATCTTAGTAGCCAGAGAAAATTTGGTAGAGGCATGTCCAAGGTGGGTATTAGAATGTAGATGAGAGGAAAGATTATTCCTGTCATCTGGAAGAGGTTCTAGTAGCAGCCCTCTGGTCCTTGGTGTGGGTGAGGGTGTCAACAATGAGAGAGGAGTTAGATGAAAGCTACCACTTTGAACTGCTCTATGCCTGTTGGAATATTTTTTGGCATGCCGTTCTTCTTGGACTGTAGATACCGCATCTTGGTACAGACTGGCTCCTAAGTGCTGTGAAAGATAACTTTCTGAGTGGAAGATTGCTATGAATTATATCCAAATGCCATGCTAACCAGACCAGCCTTTGATTTTAGGAGTACTATACCAGCAGCTGCAGAGTGGTGGAACCCTGAACCTAGATTTTGTGCTGTCAGGTAAATGGTCTAGGTAGGAAGTGGAAAGGCATATGAAATTTTTTTGAAATCGTTAGTAGCACCCTACAAAATAAAAATACAACCAGCTACTAAAATCAGAGATTGTGTGCTTGGCTCTTTCATGGAGAAAGATTATTTCTTTGATGACCAAAAAGGGAGTGCCTGATATGTATAATGAAAAAGGACAATAGTGGAGAGGGAACCTATCTACTTCTTAAAGGATTTTTCATAAATAAGATAGTTTCCTTGTATGTGCGGGAGGCAGCCTGAACTGAAGTCCATTGTGATAATGTTCCCACTTGGATTATGAGTTGGGTTAGTTAAGAAAGTGGCATTTGCCACCCTTAGTTTCATAAGAATGCATTGTCATTTATGACTGAGGTTAGAATTCAACAAGGTACAGGAAATCCCTAACCAATTTTCTCTCTATTAATTAGCTAGGTGGGATTAAATAAGTAGGGAGATTTTTATTTTATTTTTCCCAGGGGCACACTACCACCAAGCTACAAGCTCAATTCTTTTTATTTTATATTTTGAGGTAGGGTCTCACTAAGTTGCCCAGGCCTGCCTTGAAGTTTTGATCCTCCTACCTTAGCCTCCTGAGTTGCAGGGATTACAGGCATCAGGCTCTGCCAATAGGAAGATTTTTTTTTTCTTTTTTTCTTTTTTTTTAAATGAAGCAATGGCTAGGTGAAGTGACATGAACCTGTAATTCCAATTCCAGTGACTCAGGAGGCTGAGGCAGGAGGATTGCAAGTTTGAGGCCAGCCTCAGAATTTAGTGAGACCCTGTCTCGAAATAAAAAAATAAAAAAGACTGGGGATATACCTCTTCCCTGGGTTCAATCCCCAGTAAATAAATAAATAAGTAGAATAAATAAAAATTTAAAAGGGAGCAATGGTTTCATCTGGGCCATTTGGACAGGGAATTGAGGCATGATCGTGGAGATGTTGGTGATGATGATGATCTTGGTAACAATGCTGATGATCATGATGTAGGAATAGTAGTTGTAATCTAGGCAAAAACCTGAGATGGCAGCTGTTGCCTGGAGCTGACTTTTAATTGATCTTTTTCACATGATGGGGAGGTGAGTCAGCTACTTTTAAAAGGCTAAGAACAAGTGGATGTATATAAATCAAGTGTTATAAATTAAATATTTCAATTTTGACTCACACTATAATTTCTGAGGCATTAAATCTTTATTTCGGAATGACCTTTCATTGTCAGTGATGGACTATTTTAGCCTTAAGTTGCCTCTGCCCTGTTGCCTCTGTAAAATATGGTTATTTTGTAAAAGAACTAAATGATTACTGAATGAAATTTATTTTAAGTGATCGTTTTGTAAAGAGTAGTTGTCGTATGTGAGAGCATATTAAGTATTTCTGTTTTATCGGATGAAATTTTCTTATACTGAGAATTCTAGGGGATGCACACTGCCATCTCTGAGACTACAGAGCTTATAAGAATATTATTTAAAAGCACTAAAAGACAAATTATTTCTCTACTGCATTTTCCCCCTTGGGATGTTGACATATCATTCAGTTAGGCAATGAAAATAAATAGCAAAAATGTGATAATGATATTCTAGACATTAAAATGACAAAAATAACATTATGTAACAACATGAAAATTTTTTCTCTTTGGATTTTAAAGGGCTGAAGAGTGAATGATAGAAAAAAAAGGCAGGGGGGCTTTTGGAAGAGAATGCTTTAATTTGAGGTCAATTAAAAATAGGTAACCCGGGCTGGGGTTGTGACTCAGTGGTAGAGCACTTGCCTAGCACAGGTGAAGCACTGGATTAGATCTTCAGCACCACATTAATAAAATTAAACAAATAAAGTTTAAAAATAGATATCCCATCACAAACTTGCCAATGTAAATTTAACAAGGTAAGATGATGCAATAATCCTATAAACAACTCTGTCCAATAAAAACTATTTAGTTTCCTATGTTCCTTTTTTTTTTTTTTTTTTGGTGGTGGTGCTGGGGATTGAACCCAGGGCCTTGTGCATGCAAGGTCAGCACTCTACCAACTGAGCCATATCCCCAACCCCTCCTATCTTCCATTTTTAATGATTTTTTTTGTCGTTATCATCATCATACTTTTTTCCTTTTTTGTTGAGCAATATTAGATGCTTGATACGATGCTGAACACTTTACATACACACACCTTTTCAATGCTTAAAACAGCCAAAAGCCTCTTT
>NW_026000246.1:11142-27845 GCF_001458135.2 Marmota marmota marmota | reverse complement strand
CTTTTTCCGCACCTATTGAGATGATCATATGGTTCTTATCTTTAAGTCTATTGATGTGGTGAATAACATTTATTGATTTCCGTATATTGAACCAGCCTTGCATCCCAGGGATGAATCCTATCTTGATCAAGGTGCACGATCTTTTTGATATGTTTTGAATCCAATTTGCCAGATTTTTATTGAGGATTTTTGCATCTAGGTTCTTTAGAGGTATTGGTCTGTAGTTTTCTTTCTTTGAAGTGTCTTTGTCTGGTTTAGGAATCAGGGTGATGTTGGCCTCGTAGAATAAATTTGGAAGTGCTCCCTCTTTTTCTATTTCCTGAAATAGCTTGAAAAGTATTGGTATTAGGTCTTCTTTAAAGGTTTTGTAAAACTCTGCTGTATACCCATCTTTTGTGGGTTGGTAGTCTTTTGATGGCTTCTTCTATTTCCTCAATTGATATTGGTCTGTTTAAGTTGTGTGTATCCTCCTGACTCAATCTGGGCAGATCATATGACTTAAGAAATTTATTGATGCCTTCACTATCTTCACTATTTTATTGGAGTATAAAGTTTCAAAATAATTTCTAATTATCTTCTGTATTTCTATAGTGTCTGTTGTGATATTGCCTTTTTCATCCCATATGCTAGTAATTTGAGTTCTCTCTCTTCTTCTCTTCGTTATCATGGCTAAGGGTCTGTGGATCTTATTTATTTTTTCAAAGAACCAACTTTTAGTTTTGTAAATTTTTTCAATTGTTTTAATTTCATTAATTTCAGCTCTGATTTTAGTTATTTCTTGCCTTCTACTACATTTGCTGTTGTTTTGCTCTTCTTTTTCTAGGGTTTTGAGATGAAGTGTGAGATCATTTTTTGTCTGTTTTTTCTTTTTTTGAGGAATGAACTCCAAGCAATGAATTTTCCTCTTAGAACTGCTTTCATTGTGTCCTATAGATTCCCATACATTGTGTCTGTGTTTTCATTTATCTCTAAGAATTTTTTAATTTCCTCCTTGATGTCTTCTGTAACCCATTGATCATTCAGTAACATATTGTTCATTCTCCAAGTGATGTAGAATTTTTACTTCCTTCTTTTATTGTTGATTTCCAGTTTCATTCCATTATGATCAGATAAGATGCATGGTATTATCTCTACTCCTTTATAATTTCTAAGAGTTTCCCTATGGCATAAAATATGGTCTGTTTTTGAGATGGATCCATGTGCTGCTGAGAAAAAAGTATATCCGCTTGATGATGGTTGATATATTCTATATATGTCAGTTAAGTCTAGGTTGTTAATTGTGTTATTGAGTTCTACAGTTTCTTTATTCAACTTTTGTTTGGAAGACCTGCCCAGTGGTGAGAGAGGTGTGTTGAGGTCACCCATAGTTATTGTGTTGTGGTCTATTTGTGTTTTGAACTTGAAGAGAGTTTGTTTTACGAACGTAGCAGCACCATTGTTTGGGGCATAAGTATTGATAATTGTTATATCTTGTTGGTGAATGGTTCCCTTTAACAGTATATAGTGTCCTTCTTTATCCCTTTTGATTAACTTAGGCTTGAAGTTGATTTTATTCTATATGAGTATGGTCACCCCTGCTTGCTTCCGAGGACCATGTGAGTGGTATGATTTTTCATAACCTTTCACCTTCAGCCTGTGTATGTCTTTTCCTATCAGATGAGTCTCCTGAAGGCAGCATATTGTTGGATCTGATTTGAATCCAGGTTACCAGCCTATGTCGCTTAATTGGTGAGTTTAAGCCATTAACATTTAGGGTTACTATTGATATATGGTTTGTACTTCCAGTCATGTTTGTTTATTTATTTATTTATTTATTTAATTATTTTTAATTTGGTTTGTTTTTCCCTCTTTGATTAGTTTTTCCCCCCTTTACCGAGGTACTTCCCACTGTTGGTTTTGGTTGTTTTTCATTTCCTCTTCGTGTTGTGTTTTGCCCAAAATGCTTTGCAGTGCTGGTTTTCTGGCTGCGAATTCTTTTAACTTTTGTTTATCATGAAAGATTTTTATTTCGTTGTCCAATCTGAAGCTTAATTTTGCTGGATACAATATTCTTGGTTGGCACCCATTATCTTTCAGTGTTTGAAATACATTGTTCCAGTATCTTCTTGCTTTCAGTGTCTGTGATGAAAAGTCAGCCGTTAACCTAATTGGTTTACCCCTGAATGCAATCTGCCTCCTTTCTCTTGTAGCTTTTAATAATATCTCCTTGTTCTGTATGTTGGATATCTTCATAATAATGTGTCTTGGAGTTGGTCTGTTGTGGTTTTGTACATTCGGTGTTCTGTAGGCTTCTAGGATTTGGACATCTGTTTCATCTCTCATGTCTGGAAAGTTTTCTAAAATTATTTCGTTGAACAGATTGCTCATTCCTTTGGTTTGGACCTCTATACCTTCCTCTATCCCAATGACTCTTAAGGTTTTTTTTTTTTGGTGTGTGTGTGTGTGTGATATCCCATATCTCTTGGATGTTTTGCTCATGGTTTCTTACCAGCCTTTCGGAGTTGACAAGACTCTTTTCGAGATGATATATTTTGTCTTCATTGTCTGATGTTCTGACTTCTACTTTATCTACTCTACTGGTAATACTCTCATTTGAGTTTTTAATTTGGTTTATAATTTCCTTCATTTCTAGGATTTCTGTTTGATTTTTTTTTATAACCTCTATCTCCCGGTAGAGTTGTTCTTTTGCTTCTTGAATTTGTTTATGTAATTCGTTGTCAAAGAGATCTTTCATTGTTTGCATTTGCTGTCCAATGACCTCTTTAAGATTCCATTCCATATGAGTCAGATATTCCTTGAGTTCTTTATCTGACCATTTTTCTGATGCCTCTAGGTTCTCCTGTAAATTTAAGCTGTCCTGCATTGTTTGTGATCCTTTTTTTCCTTATTTTTTCATGATGCTCATGTTACTTTCCAGCTCTGTTTGACTGCAGTGTTACTATTTTCTCCTATAAATTTGTTTTGGTTTTGTATATCTCCAGGATCTCTCCTTTGTGATGGGAGACAATGTCTAGAGATGTTGGGTTTTATTGTAATTTAAAGCAACTTCCTTTGTTTCATAAAAGGCATACGGATTCTGATGGCGTGTAGTGAACTGTGGTTTGTTCTTAGGATTTTATGTTTAGGTCAGGTAATGTGATGGTATGGGTGTTAGTATATCATAGCTACCTTGGAAGATTGCTCTACTGAAGGGGGGTATTAACAAGAGAATAGACCGGAGTATTTGGGGGTAGCTAGGGACTTGGGAGCACTATAGACAGCCTCGGAACATTCACCTATTTGCATTTAGTAAATTACACATAATAGAAGTCGTAATGCTTGGGAGGAAAGGTAGGAGAAGGGGAAGGAAGAAGTCATTAAATAGAAAGAGAGAGAGAAAAATAGGTAGAATAAAAGAAAAGTGAAATATAAAAATTGAAAAGAAAAAATATGCACTCTTAGAGTTCTATTATCTTCTTTTCCAGTAGGTGGAGCTGTGCCCTCTGGGCCAAGCTTCTGCCCTCAAGACACAAGAAACAATCTCTGTGAGGCGGCTCCTCTTACCCAGCTGGGCGGCTCCCTAATCCTGGTCACCCAGGGCCACTCCTGGTCCCCAGGACCCGCCCCCCCCAGCTTCTCCTGCCAGCCAGGCCCTACTCACCAGTGCCGTTCTCCACAGATCTAGCTATACTCTGGGCCTGCAGCCCCCTGGATGTCCTTGTCTCTTGAATGGGTGCTCTCTCTGTTTGCCATTCACCCAGACCCCAAGGTTGTGGAGCGCTGGAGCTGGGGACCGGCTGCTTATTTTGCCTGATTCCCTCCTATAGCCACATCCCTGAGAGATGGTCAGAAAGGTCTCAGCTGTCACCACTGGTGGGAGGGGGAGTTGGGGGTCAGGTGCCTCTCCTGTTTCCCTCACCTCCAATAATCACACCCACGGAGAGCTGGGGAGAGATTTTTGAGTTTTCCCAGCTGTATGGATATGGTGGCCTGAGGGTCACACACCTGTTGTCACCGATTTCACTGTGAAGTGATCCCATCCGCTGAACTCTGATAACGTCAGTTCTCTGCCATGGTGCATGCCGGTCTCCTTGCTGGGTTATCTGATGGGAAGGGTGGATCTGGTCTGTCTCTCCTAAGTTCCAGCCTCAGATCTCCGTCTGCTGGCCCATGGAGGCTTGGCTGGCATCTCCTCACAGGATCCGAAGTTTTGTTTCTTTACGCCACTCGCGGGTCACCATAGCGCTGAGTCGCCTCTGACTGCGGCATGTTGTCTATCAACCAGCCAGTACCTCCCTCTGCACACTGGGCGGCCCGGATTCACCTGCCCTCAAGCACTCTGCATTAGGTTTCACTGCAGCCCAACTTTGCTGGACGTTCCTGGCAAGACAGCATCTGGTAGTTCTGAACTCGCTCTCTGCCAGTGTAGCAGAGCAGGTCATGGGAGTGCTACCTCCCCACCCCCAGCCAAGTTGAATCTCTTCTAAATTTCTTATACATTGTGATATAAAGCTCTTATTATATAGATAGCTTGCAAATATTTTTAAACACTAATTAAGATATTTCTTAGATTGATGTTTCCTTTGTTGTGAAGAAACTTTTGAGTTTGATGTAATCTCTTTTCTATACTTTGACTTTTTCAACTTCACTTTTCCAATACAAAAGAATATTAGCAAAGAGAAGAAGACTTTCTTTTATGTTTTCTTCTAGTTTTATATATTTTTTTAATCTTACATCTTATGATTAAGTGTTTAATTGACTTTAGTTGACTTTTGTATATGAAGTAAGATAAAGGTCTGCTGAAGGTTACTAAATCTACTGCTGGAGTCACCTCACAAGGGTATCAGAGAAATTCTCAAATGAAAGTGCTTCAACTTGTTCCCAGATGGGGTCAGTTGAGATCACAAAGAAAAAAATATGAAACACAATTGGGATCAATTCAAAGTATTTATCATTAACTTACAGAGTGTTNGTATGTATAATTAACATTGTCTGATTTATATATATATATATATATATATATATATATATATATATATAATTTAAAATACATAAAAATTCTCCCTGCACAGATATCAGCAGGTTTAGAACCATCTAGATCTGTAGGACCACATTATTTTGAGAGAGAGAGAGAGAGAATTTTTTAATATTTATTTTTTTTTAGTTTTCGGCGGACACAACATCTTTGTTTTTATGTGGTGCTAAGGATCGAACCCGGGCCACCCGCATGCCAGGTGAGCACGCTACTGCTTGAGCCACATCCCCAGCCCAGTAGGACCACATTTTTGAGGCTGTTTCAATGTTCAAGCCTTCCAAACTATCCTTGTGCCATTCAAAGTTGTAGAGAATTTTCTTGAGAGATTCTACCTTCTCCATAGCCTTAGTATAGACTTATAAATGCCAAATATAGTCAATAATGCAATCCTACAAATAAAATAAAGATCTACTCCACTTGTCCCTCCAAATGGGAATGAATATAACATCATATTTTGGAGTGCAGTCACAGGAATGAAAGGGTGCATCATCCAAGTAACCCTGAAGTAAGCCAGGGCCAGAAGGTATGGTCACCGAGCCACTCAGGGCCATTCAAGGCAATCAATTATACTTCAGGTTTATAGGACCAGTCTATGGAAAACTATTCTATTATTAAATATAATGAAGTATTGGTACTAGGGAGCTGGAAAGGACCCTAGGTAACTGATATTTCTACCTGAGTTTCCTTAGTGGTTATATTGTTCACCAAATATCTTTGCAACTTGAGAGAACACCAATCCTTTGTAGCTGACAGCTACAAAGTCACCCTCACCTTCAATAGTATGATCTCCATTGTCAGTATATGACACATTTTTAGCATGCTCTGGCTTTACTGTTTGGCTTGCTGTGGGACATGTTTAGGGTAAAACGGACATATTATCTGGGGTTGTCTAATATTGTATCCCAATGTCTCACCTTTTTATGCATAATGTCAGAGGTATCAAGAGTACACATTTCCACGCGTATTTTCATTGTAAAATTTGTACAGAGATTAATACCTCATGCCATAGCTTCTAAGCCCAATGTGAGTCCCTCTTTGGCTACCTAAAGGCAGAACTACACTGTACCTAGAAATCAGGTGATTGTCCTAGGGTGAAAAAAATATTGTCTGAAGATATCTAAGCATGAGTGTGGATGACAAAACAAAAGAAGAAGGCAGCTCAAGATAATAGAAGAAAGACATAATTTATTAGGAACACATAGAGGGGACTCCTACTCATCCTGTATAATAAACATGGTATTAGACCCTCTTTTGGCAATAACATCAGTGGCCCTTATAGTATTCCAAGGCAGGCCATACCAGAACTTTCATTCTAGTGTGGGATTAATTACAGAATCCACAACGTTAATGATATATTAAATCTATTGTAATAGTACCACTATGTGCCTTTTGGTATGAAGGCACAGTTTTCCCATTTCCAATGCATTGCATCAGGCCCTTCCTCAAAAACAAAAGTAATGATCTGATCCAGGTTGGAGGTGAGCTTTTGCCTCAAGATCAGAACACTAGCCCAGCCTAGGGGCATTTTTACCCTAGAACATATCAGAGTTCCCTGTCCAAATATTGTGGCATAAAAGGAACACAAAATTAGAATATTTCAAATAAAACATAGTTCTGTGATTAGGGAAATATTTGATTTTTTCCATATCCACACAGCTTGCATCATGACCTTTATGTTCACCACACATTTGCAAATCAACTTTCTTCTCATAATAAAGGTATCCATCAAGATATGTACAGTTTCCTCTCTAATTGCTCTGGATAGAGTTTCAAAAATGAGTTTGAATAAAAGGGGTTAAAGAAAGCATTCTTGTCTTGTTCCAGTTCTTAGAGGGATTTGCCTTCAAATGTTTTCTATGTAGAATTATGTTGGTCTTGGGTTTAGCATATATAGCTTTTAAAATCTTGAGGTATATTCCTAATATTCCTAGTTTTTCTAGTGTTTTTGAAAATGAAGGGTCCTTTTTTTTCAACTATTTTTTCTAAATCTATTGAGATAATTGTATGATGCTTGACTTTAAGTCTATTGATGCGATGAATTACATTTATTGAATTCTGTACATTATATAAACCTTGCATCCCTAGGATGAACCCCATTTGATTGTGGTGCACTATATTTTGATATGTTTTTGTAAGTGATTTGCCAGAATTTTATTGAGAATTTTTACATCTACGTTCATCAGGGATATTGGTCTGAAGTTTTCTTTCCTTGATGTGTCGTTTTCTGTATTTTTTTTTTTGTATCAGGGTGATAATAGCTACATAGAATGAGTTTGGAAGGGCATCCTCCTTTACTATTTCATGGAATAATTTGAGGAGTATTGGTGTTAATTGTTCTTTGAAGGTCTTAAAGAACTCAGTTGAGAATTCATCTGATCCCAGGCTTTTCATAATTGGTAGGCTTTGATGGTGTCTTTAATTTCAGAAGAAAGAAGTTAAAGGAATACAAATAGCAAAAGGATAAATCAAACCACCAATATGTGCTGATAACATGATACTATATTTAGGAGACTCAAAAACTTCCACCAGAAAACTTCTAGAACTAATAAACGAATTCAGTAAAGTACCAGTATATAAAATTAGCACCCATAAATCAAATGTAGTGCTATACATCAGTGATGAATTCACTGAAAGAGAAATTAGGATAAAACACCATCCACAATAGCCTTGAATAAAATAAAATATTTGGGAATCAATCAAATAAAAGAGGTGAAATAATACCACTACAATGAAAACTACACAACACTCAAGAGAAATTGATTAAACCTTAGAAGATGGACAGATCTTCCATATTCATGGAGAGACAGAATTAACGTTATAAAATGGCTATACTACCAAAAACATTAAACAGATTTAATGCAATTCCAATTAAAATCACTAAGACATACTTCATAGAAATACAAAAAGCAATTATGAAATTCATTTGAAAAAACAAGATACCCAGAGTAGCCAAAGCTCTTCTTAGCAAGAAAAGTAAAACAGGGGGCATCACAATACCAGACCTTAAATTATACTATAGAGTCATAGTAACAAACATGGCATGGTATTGGCACCAAAACAGATACATAGACCAATGGTACAGAATAGAAGACACAGAGATAAACCCACACAAATATAACTATCCCATAATAGACAAAGGTGTAAAATACATACATTGGAGAAAAGATAGCTTCTTCAACAAATTATGCTGGGAAAACTAGAAATCCATATGCAGCAAAACGAAATTAAACCCTTATCTCTTGCACTACGCAAAACTCAACTCAAAATGGATCAAAAAATTAGGGGTTAGAACAGAGACCCTGTGCTTAATAGAAGAAAAAATAGGTCCAAATCTACATCATGTTCAGTTTAGGAACTGACTTCATTACCAAAACTCCTAAAGCACAAGAATTAAAATCAAGAATCAATAAATGGGAAGGAATCAAAGTAAAAAGGTTCTTCACAGCAAAAGAAATAATCACAAAGCTAAAGAGATAGCCTATAGAATGGGAGAAAATCTTTGCCACTTGCACCTCAGTTACAGCATTAATCTTCAGAATATATAAAGAACACAATAAGGGCTGGTGTTAGGCTCAGCAGTAGAGTGCTCACCTAGCACATGCAAGGTCCTGGGTTTGATTCTCAGCACCACATAAAAATAGTTGGGTAAAATTTGGGTAGTGTGTACAACTACAACTAAAAAATAATTATATATATTTTTAAAAAGAACACAATAAACTTAGCACACACACACACACACACAAAAAAAAAATCCCAATCAATAAACGGGCTAAGGAACTGAACAGACACTTCATAGAAGAAGAAAAATGAATCCACAAATATATGAAAAATGCTCAATATCACTAGCAATTAGATAAATGAAAATTAAAACTACACTGATTTCATCTTATTCCTGTCAGAATGGCAATTACCAAGAATACAAGTACCAATAAATATCATCAAGGATGTGGGCGAAAAGGTTCATCCATACATTGCTAGTGGGGATGCAAATTTGTGCAACCAGACTATAAAGCAGTATGCAGACTCTTATAAAACTTGAAATGAAATGGAACCACTATTTGATCCAGTTATCCCATTCTTCAGCATATACCCAGAGGACTTAAAATCAGCTTACTACAGTGATGCAACCACATCCATATTTTTAACAGTTCAACTCACAATAGCTAAACTATGAAACCAACATAAGTGCCCTTCAACAGATGAAAGGATAAAGAAAATGTGGTATATATACACAATGAAATATTACTCAGTTATAAAGAAGGAATTTGTGGCATTTGCTGGTGAAAAGTTGGAATAGAAGAATATCATACTAAGTGAAATATGCCAATCCCAGAAAACCAAGGGCAGATGTATTCCCTGATACATGAATGATAATTTACAATAAGGGGTAGGTAAGAATAGAGTTACTTTGGATTAGCCAGAGGATTGTGAAGGGAGGGGAGGGGTATGAAAATAGGAAGGATAGTAGAATGAATCAGACATTTTTATCCTGTGTTCATATATGATTACATGACTGATGTAATTCTACATCATGTACAACCATACGAGTAAGAATTTATACTGAATTTATAAGATGTGTCAAAATGTAGGGCTGGGGGTGTGGCTCAAGCGGTAGCACGCTCGCCTGGCATGCGTGCGGCCCGGGTTCGATCCTCAGCACCACATACAAACAAAGATGTTGTGTCCGCCAAAAACTAAAAAATAAATATTAAAATTCTCTCTCTCTCTCTCTCTCTCTCTCTCTCTCTCTCTCTCAAAAAAGATTTGTCAAAATGCATTCTACTGTCATGTATAACTAAGGTGAACAAATAAAAAAAAAAAAGACATATACAGTTTCCATCAAAACCATAGTCACATTTCTCAATAAGAAAAATCCTGTTTAGATCTTTGTTTAAGTGGCCATTATTCATCTCTGTGAGTTGTAAGGCAGATGGAATTGCCATGTAATACCTTCCTTTCTGGCCAGTGTTGTACTAGTGAGCCTGTCACTTGTGGTCTGTGATGAATGTTATTGTTCATGTGGTATCTTACATTAGGTCCAAGCTTTGCAGCCTCTGTATAGTATAAGTTTTAGCCAGCCTTTTTTGCTGATTTGAACAAAAGACCTAACCAGAACAACTAGAGAAGAAAAAGTTGATGTAAGGGCTCACAGTTTCAGAGGTCTAAGTCCATAGGTGTTTGACTCCATTCCTTGGAGAATGAGATGAGGCAGAGCATCATGGTAGAACTGTGTGATAGAGGAAAGAAGCTGGGGACATGGCATCAGGAATCAGAGAGGGAGAAAAAGTGCCTCTCAACAAATAGAAATATATACCCCAAAGGCATGCCCCCAATAATCTACCTCATCTAGACACACCCTTCATGACTTCAGTTACCACTCAGTAAATCCCTACCAGGAGTTTAATTCACTGAGTTAAGAGTGTCATAACCCAATAATTTCACCTCCAAATTTTCTTGTCTTATCTCACACATGATGTTTTGTAGTATACTTCATACTTAAAACATAACATTCTGTCTATGGCTCCCAAAAGCTCATGCCCATCTAACAATGCATTTCTAAGAGTCCCTGTAATGTTAACATTGCCCAAAATTTCAATTCCAATGTTTCTACTGAGACACGGGAAAATTTGCTTGGGTGAATCCCTGTAAAAATCAAAAGCAAGTTACTTATAACCAACGTATAAAGTCACAGGTAAACATTTCCATTACCAAAGGAAGAAATAGGGACATAGAATGAATGGACGGGACCAAAGAAATACCAAAATCTCTCTGGGCAAACCAGTCCTATATATCCACATCCAGAATTTGGAGGCACTTAACATCTTTTTCTTATTTTTTAAATTTGTAATTTTTAGATATACATGACAGTGGATTGCATGTTGACATATATACATACACACTTGGCATCTTGATATTCTCTCCAAATGGGTTATGTAGCACTAACCCTATTATCTTGCTGGATGCAGCACAGGTGGTCTCTCTCTTGGCTTGGTTCTGCTCAATTCTTTCTGATTTTCTCTGAAGATGTTCCATGGTACTGGCATTTCTTATTCACAGGTGTCTCCATTGCAGCTTCAACTTCCTCTTCACATCTCCATGCATTGCCTCTCAGGAGCAGCAAACAGGAACTCTGACCCTGGTTCACCCTGTTTGGCATCCCAGGCCTTCATTTGAAATTTTGGTGAAAGCCTCCATGACCTCCTAACTCCAGCACTCCTGCAATCTGCATAAACAAAACCACATGATTGACAGCAAGGTTTGCTACCATATGGAGCAATATCCAAGCCTCCAGTGACCTCAACCGCAGCAGCCTGAGTACCTGGGTAGCTGAGCATGGTGAAACAGCTTACTGAGCTGCCCTGCACATGTAGGGTGTGCCCTACTGTTCTTTCTCTCAAAGGAATTTTTACTTTTGCATCACTGATCCTGAGATTTTTGTATTCTTGCCAATTCCTGAGATGCCCTTAAGCCATCTTTTTCTATTTTTTTTCTGGTAAAGTACTTAATAGCATTTCTTTAGTAGATCTAATGTCTTTCACAACAGAAGCTTACTTAGCCAAAATTTTACTTGAAGTTTTCTGTCCAAACTGAATTTTTTTTACATCTTGCTGCTTTGCTTTCCACTCTAGATTGTCACAATAAACATGTGTAAAATCTTCTATCATTATCCATGCCACAGCCTGAATGCTGGGCTGCCTAGAAATCTCCTCTGCCAGATTAATTAGTTCATCATCTTTAAATTTAGTTTTAGAGAATGTCTCAGGACATGGGTAAAGACTTTCTAATTAAGAAACATTTTATACTAAAATATATTTCCATACATAGAATCTTCTTATATCTCTTTCCTAGCTGTTGAACCCTTTTGAAATTCAAATTCTGAGATAATCCTCATGAAATTTCTGATTTTTTGCAATTACTCCCCTTAATAAAATGGAATACTTTATGCTACTTACAGGACTTTAATTTAAACATAGCGGAAACTTTTTAGGCCCTTTGCATATAGAGTTACACCTGTTAGAACTTTAAATCTTAGTAACTTTTCTTTAGTGAAGACCCAGAAACAAAGCGATCTTAAACTCCTTTTCTAATTTACCAATTTATAAAAACACATTTAATGTCTAAATATATCACATCATGAAATTTAGAAAGTTGAGAATGTTTGAGTTTATATTTAGTAATTGATATTTTAGATCTTTAACTTTATAAATTAATCAGATGTCACCTTTAACAACAACATTTATGAAGATTGATCCCATGTATTTTAAATTTAATTTTTAGATACCTGTAAAATTTTTACCTGTAAAAATCAAAATGTTAGAAAAAAGTAGTTAACAGTATTAACCATCTCTTTCCTGTAGAAGAAAAATCCTAGAAGCAACAGAACATTTTAGACATTTAGACATTTTATAGAAATCAACACTTTATTAATATGTGACCACCTAGAAAATCTTTTGAGTTAGAATTTTAAAGATATATTTATTTTTATCTGATTATTTGATTCAAATTAAATTCCTTTATTTTAAATTTCATTAAATAAAAGATTTGGATCATTCGTCGCTTTATTTAAATTTTAATTTATATGTGATCATTTGTCTATATGCAAATTTTATACCATGTACATAATATATAGACACAACAACACAATACACAGGTGTGTACACAGACACAAAACCTGATAAGAAACAAAGATTTTTGAAGCTCCACAGTTAGGAGGTAATGTTGTGGATATATATTAAAGCCTCTATTAGATTTAACTTATTAGAAATTAAAATACAGCCCATAAGATTTTATAATATGACTTAAGGCTCAAGAAAAGGACAGGCCTGTACAGTTTGATATACCAGGTGTAAAATCTGAGAGCCATGATGGACACTGAAAGCAATGGTTTCAGGAAGCTGGCTATTTATTCTTGATGGTTATCAGATGTATTCCTCACATCACCACGTCTATATCCTCCTTAGGATTTATTAAAAAGAATTTTTAAATGTATTTGAGAGCTAACCCTGGAGAAATTGGCCTCTAACAAAGACAGAATGTAAAAACCTTTATAGTTAGATCAAATAATACTGATCAGAAAGTAATTTAAGCATGTAAAACCATGAGCTCAAAACTATAGATTTTTTTTCTAAACAGGAGTTCTTAAAAATATTACATGGATTCAATACTAAAATCTTTATCAAGTCAGAGTGTACTTTTAGTTCATAAAACAATCAGTTTAGATATCTAGAAAATGTGGGAGCCTGTGAAGTCCTCAGGGGAAAAATTAGAAAATAAAAACTTGTACATTCAGAATCTTTCCACTTCTCTCTTTCTGTGCTGTAGCATTAAGGAGGAACTTATTAAGAAAGCCAGCTGAAAACAGATAAGATAGCCAGAAAAGAAGATTTGATTTAAAAAGGACACTATTTTCCCATTTTTTCTTGACTGTTTTTTTATAAATCTTGTAAAATCCTTCAGGCTCTGTAATTTACATCTTAAATGTAAGCCTAGGAGAGATAGAGATCCAACAGAAAAGAAGACATAAATAAAACTGCTGCAACCATTTTTTCTTTTGTAAGATTATTCTCTTAAAGCATAGTGTTATAGTTCATATTCTCTCTGGAAAGCCCTCTTTTCTTTTTTGTTCCTCACGCTTTAAGCTTACTTTAAGCAGGGTGCCAGTTGCCCATGTCTTTACATTTACTGCCCTCTCTGTAGGGAGGGCAAGTTTCAATAATAAAGTGTATCAATTGTAACAACTCTGCTCTTCTAACAAAAGTACCTCTTTTAAAAAGCATATCTTTAAGCATAGAAATATAATGATCCCTTTCTTTGGATTCTGTATTTCCCAATTTTTAATACCTGACTCAGTCACTCCTCACCTCCTTACCTTGAGGATTTTGGTTTTCTGACACATCCTCAAGAGCATACCCTCATTTAGTCATTGTTGAAGTTCCTCTGTGTCTGGATCCATATGGGCCACCAACTGCTATGACCAACATGGTCAAACTCACAGTATCATCGAGGGGCAATGGTGGGTTAGAAAAGAATAACTCACACACGCAGATATAAAGCTAGGATCAGGTGGAATGCTGCTCTCTGATGGAGAAGCAGATCTAAAGAGATATGCAAGCAATTGTTACCTATATATGTCTCATTATCTGGTTAAAGACTATGTAAGCATCATTCTTTCTATTCAGGAAAGCTACAGAACAAGAAATACATATGCACCTTTTCCACAGTTGCAACGTGCAATGATAGGATATTTGTGTAATGCTCTCGGAGGTCCATTGTTTAAAGTTACCATTAAGTGGGCAGTCTGAGGAGTAGCAGAACTTGTGAAACACTGTGGTTATCTACCATGAGAATTCCTCTATCCATGGGATCTACATGCCTAAGATCAAGGTTGAAGCTACTAAGACTCTTGCAGAGAGCCATGGCAGCTGTGCATCCTGTGCCCTTGCATAAAAACATTCCATGAAGCAGGCACAGCACAGCCATGATGTCATCAGAGACTCCAAATCTTAGTCACTGCTCTCCCATTCTCTGTCACTGTGCTCCACATTGGCATGCCCATATTTCTTCAATAATGGCTGTTGGCAAAACCCAAATCTGAAAAAATAATGAAAAAATAATGCCTAGAGATTTTGTGATTCCCCCAGTCCATGGAGTTTCTACAGTTTTATAAGCAATCCTCTGGATAGTACATGCTCCAGAACCTTTTGTATGCCCTTCTGCAAAAGACTCAAGTTTTTAGAAGTTAGGAAAATATTATCTGCATAATTTTCCTAAGGAATTCCTAGACATATAATTCAACATGCCCAGGTCTCTGGTCACCAAAAACTGGCAAATTTGAAACCTTGTACATGTCCCTGGAGGCGTTCCTGAAGGGTTCATTGTTGGCTCTACTAGGCGAAAGAAAGTGTGTCCTGGGGCTGTGGGTTCTAATGGTATACTAAATAAGGCAACATAGTTAAATAAGTAGTCATCTTTTTCAGTAATTGAGCCACATCTCAGGAAGCAGATTGTTAGCAGAATCATCTAATTTAATTCCCTGTAATTGACTTTTCTCCAGATGACACCAGACTATTTTCCTGTTCACACCAGGCTTTTGAATAGGCCCTTGTACACAGGATGCACAATACTCACACTTTCCAGTACCTGAATAGTACCTGTTATTTCTCCATAGCCTTCTGGAAAATAATATTGTTGAATTCATACCACACATCTTGGGGACAGTGATATCACTGACTTCCTTCTAGCCTTCCCTCCAGAGTAAGGCTTTATACTACCTGTTTTTGGAGGGAAATTTACATGTGGTTTTTCTCATGTGCATATCCCAGGAAAATATCTCTCTCCCAAATGTACTATGGGGTTAGAAATATGTAATTCTACTATGGGCTAGGTGAAACACACCCAATTTTCAATAGTAGATGCCTTCTTCTTACAAGGATATATTCATCTCGATACATATCTATGAAAGCAGGTGCACATAAAATCTGTGTATTTAACATTCTTTACAATGTCTTAAGTTTCTGTATTCACTGGAGCCAAAACTATTTGTTTTGAAGGGGATCATTGAATCATTATTTCACATGAGACCCCCTGAATAGCACTACATTGAGAGGAATCTTGTACTTATTTCCTTTTTTTTGACAAAACTAAGCCTATTTAATCCTTTGGCATATTTTCACTTTTGCAGAGATATCAAAAAAAGTGACAGGACTTTCAAAGTTATTATCAAAACAGGATATGGCGACCACTATCAGAGATGGGGCAAGGAGGGCTTCCTGGTGGTGGCTTTCGGCAGCATGTTTGGAGATGCAGGTCTGTGACATCTGCTGCTGAGGTGGGAGGCTGCCTCCAGACCCTTTCCAATGTCCCCAGGTGCAGGCTACCACGTAGAGGGGAGTATGGCAGTGGTTGCAGTGTCCCCAGATGGAGGCAACTGAGGAAGCGCCACAATGGTAGATGGGGATCCATAGGGGTGTGGCTGCCAGGGGTCCTGCACAAGAGGGGTAGCTGTAGGTCCTGCATAGGCACAGTGGTCAGAGGTACTATAATAACTTGCAGGGAAACAATATTCTCACTGTTTAAATTCCTGGTCACAGAGCAACAAGGGACACAGCTTCCCTATATCCTGCCATCTTGAAACCCTCCTGAAGTTCAATTCTTGATAAGCCACGTACAACAGCAGTTCCCTAGGAGCCAACCTGTCATGTGGTTCAGATCTCCCTTGAGAAATAAAAATGGCCATCTACAGAAAAGTATTAAAATCAAAACAGTTGGTCTCCTGGTAGGGAGGGTGAGTCACAGATACCCGAGTCTCTCTCACTTTGTCTTCGAGCCAGAGGGGAGGAGCGGGGCCGCCGCCCGCTCCCGCAAGGTAGGCAGACCTGCGACCAACCTGCAGATCAGGCCCAGCGGTCTGCGGGCGTGGTAGGAGGGGCAGGGCAGAGCCGCCGCCCGCGCCGGCAAGGTAAGCAGACCTGCGACAGACCGGCGGATCAGGCCCAGTGGCCTGCCAGCGTGGTACACACTTCACCCCAACTGGAGTAGGGGCAGAGCAGAGCCTTCGCCCGCGCCCAGATCAGGCCCAGCGGCCCGCCTGTGTGGTGGTCAAGTGACCCCAATTGGAGTGGGGGCGGAGCGGAACTGCCACCCGTGCCCGCAAGGTGGGCAGACCGGCGACCAACCTGCAGATCAGGCC
>NW_026000246.1:0-5402 GCF_001458135.2 Marmota marmota marmota | reverse complement strand
GAGGGGGGATAGTAGAGGATAGGAAAGGTAGCAGAGCACGACAGTCACTAGTATGGCAATATGTAAATCAATGGATGTGTAATTGATGTGATTCTGCAATCTGTATATGAGCTAAAAATGGGAGTTCATAACCCACTTGAAGCAAAGTGTGAAAGATGATATATCAAGAACTATGTAATGTTTTGAACAACCAACAATAAAAAAAAAAGAAAAGTATTAAAATGGGCAAGTCCTTATTTCCTCCTCCTTCAGCTTGTGCACAATTTGTCTCCTTTCAAGACTATTATCCTCATTATTATTTTTCCTTCACAAGTCTAAATGTTGAGGTGATGTGAAGGAGACCAACATCAAGAAAAGAACATTAAATTCAGAAATAAAAAGAACTGGAAGATATAACATACACCCCCAGAGTATTTCAATATCCCTGCTAGAGTACAATTGTGTGTACTGCTTTGGCCTGTAGATAAATAGTAGCATCCTGAATGATGAGTTCATTTATTTTTATCCTATGGTTCTTTTTAGTTTTCGGCAGACACAACATCTTTGTTTGTATGTGGTGCTGAGGATCGAACCCGGGCCGCACGCATGCCAGGCGACTGCGCTACCGCTTGAGCCACATCCCCAGCCCTATCCTATGGTTCTTAAAGGGCACCAACTAAATAGTAGGCAAAGGAGCTTGCTAGGAGAATTAGAAATTAAAAAAATAATAACCAGTTTTTGGCCCTGTGATAATTCAATGACAACAGGAGGCAAGTACTGAAGAAAGGACAAATTTTATACTAAAAAAATTCTCTAATCATTTTGCCATCTTTTATAAAAAAAAATCCAGTGAATCCCAGAGGTAGGAAATTAGTTTCAGGGGACCCAAGAGACACATTAAAGCCTTTAAAATTACAGTAATAATAAATTAGCTATTGCTCTCAAAGAGTTATGTCTGTATTTTGGGCTTCTTGAGCAGCTCAGACCTCTTCAATGCTTAGTTGAATCTCCAAATAACTTTAAAAAGATACAATGTTACACAGAATTTTTTTTTCCTTTTTTAGTGATAGCATTAAATTTAGTCTGTAATGGTTGAAGATGTCTCCATCCAAACTCAGATAATATTAAGTACATTAAGACAATATATAAAAGAAAGAATACCACAAATGAGAAAACAACACAAACTGACAAACACCTCAAGGAGTCACTAGGTTCTCCTGCAGCCTTTTTACTTGGATCTCCCTCAGTCTCTTCTTTTGTGGAGAAAAGAATATTTTCTCAAGGATACTACACTATATGGAAAAAAATAATGGTTATCAAGGTACTGGAAAACTCTGACTGCACCAAATAAAGAAATTTTTACCTCAGATAGATATAATAGATGAAACTAAGTCTACTTTTTTGGTGAGTTTTTTTTAAGTCTTCTTCCTACCACCTCCAGCTGCCAATCATTTCTAGGAGCTCATGTAAAAGGTCATTTTCATCCTCCCCATGATTCAGTTCAATCTCAGCTTCTACTTTGAATCCTGAAATTTCCCATATTAGTTTCTCAAAATCATTCTCCTCAGAGATTGGGGGGCTTTCCTGTTGAGGCAGAGCTGAGCTGGTAAGTTTTCGTGATCATTTCAGATGAGGAAGGGCCAGATACTTCTGGGGGTAAGGGATCTGAAGACCATTGGGTTGGAGGCAGCACAAAACTGTCTCTGGGTTTTTCTGTCTCAGGTATGGTGACTTGTTTGTCCTCATAGAGGAGTGGTACAACAGCCACAGGTGCTCTTTTGAAAGCTGGGCTTTCCTGCAGGACACTGCTGAAACTGAGTAGCTTCATAACTGCAATGATAGAAGGATTCACCTCCACTACCTTGTATTTTGGGGCCAATTTGGGAGATGAAACAACTTTAACCACAGATGGCTTCACAATGACTTTGGGTTTAGCTTTACCCCGTTTTTACAAAGTCTGTGCTGAACCTTTCACATTCAATTTGGAATCTTGAATCCACAAGATTTCTACCTCCATCTTCTGGACTGACTTTGTAGGAAGCTTTTAGTCAGGTGCCATGTGATATCTGACATGGCAGTGAGTACTGGTGTCTCCATGATGTGGGTATTGCAAGAGGCTGAATCTCCACAGAGGGATCTCAAAGCTGATTTTTCATTCTATGAGTCTCTTCTCTCCTTCTTCTCTATGTGCTTCTCTCTCATGGTCTCACATTCTTAACTAGAATTTTACTGATATCAATTCTGTGGTTTCATCTGGAGCCTTATTAACCTAAGTTCTAGTAGTACTGCTCTGAGAAGCAAAGTCACTTTCTTCCTGAAGTTTCTTCTCTTCTTTCATACCTTTTCTTTTGGTGATTTGATGTTGCCACTTTGCCCTGAGAGCGAACTTGGTGGGTGAGGCTGAGAGCTGGTCCTGCTCTCAGTGTTCTGTTGCACCCTTAGCTCTTTCTCCAGTTTAATTTCCTCCAGCATCTTAATGTGTACCTCCTGTATAGACTTTGTTCTACCTGCAGGTTCCTCTGATTGTCTTTTGCTGACAACTTTGGGTGACAGAATCGCTGCTTTTTTTTAACTTCACTATCAGTCTTTAGCTTCATGAAACTCACAGCCTTTTTGCTTGTTTGTCTTTCTTTCCTTCTGCCAAAGTTTTTTTTTTTTTTTTCATCCAGGTCCTCAGAGAAGGTTTTGATTCAGATAGTGGAGGAGCTTCTTGTTCCTGAAATAGGATCCTCAGCTTTTGGAGGTCCTTCTTTCTTGAATTTTGTTTGCAATTCTCCACGTTTTCACTGGCTCTTTCAATAATTTCTTCAAATGCCTTCATATGGATCTCGCCAGCTTTATTAACTCTCTTTCTGTGGCTTCCTCATTATTTGAACCAAGCAACATGCCTCATTGCTATTTCAATGACTTGGAAACTTGCACTATTTTTGGTGATTTATCAAGTTTATTTTCTGGAGCTTCAACTTTCTTCCATAGTCTCTGTGTAAAGCTCTGCTTTAATGCGGATTACTGTCACCATTTACTAAAAATTTTTTGTTTCACCAGTCTCTCAGTGAGACTCAGTCTAACAAAGGCTTCTTCTCCTTGTTTGCTTGACAGAGTTACTGCCCTCACCACAGCCTGAACATTCTCTTTTTCAAGACCTGGGATGGGCTAAGGTTAGAGTAAAAGATGGGAAATTCTTGCGGAAACTTCACCTTGCTTCTTGGATTTTTTCTTTCATTTCCTTTGATTTAATTTAAGTTTGTCAAGTTTTTATTCCAAGATTCAAAATTTGCCTTGTTTAAATTGACCCCAGGTTTCCTAGCAAAATTACTTGTAATCCATTATGAACTTCAGGAGTTGGCTGCAGGGTAGATGCTTTGATATCATCACACTCCTCAGAAAACTGGTCATGATCATTTTCATCATCATCTGCAGCATTGATTATAACTGGTGGATGTGTAAGTCTAGGAGAGTTTTCAGAACTTTCTACTTTTATAACTCTCGGCAGCTGAGGGTAGGAATTAGATTGAACAGACAATTTGTTCTGCTGAACTGTTAGCTGGCTAGACTTCACTTTATCTGGTGACTCAGACACAGCGGTCAATACTGGTTTGCTTGGAAGTAGAAACAGGCCATCAATATGACATCCTTTGTGGTGATGGAAAGTGCAGATCAAGTTTTGACATCCCATTGGTTGATTTTCTCAATAACAAGGAATTTCACTGTATTTTTAAAAATCAGTTTGTATGTGTAGACACCTACACACCCATTGAAAACACCATCTTTCTTACCATAATGTGCAACCAGCTTCATTTCCTAGTGCAGCTTCATACTGACAGAATGAGCAGTTGTCACCTTTTTTACATGGAGAATAGAAAAAAAAAATAGAAGTCTTCTCTTTGGTTAGAAAGCGCTGGGTAAATTCTTAGCCCAGATGTGGCTTCTTAAAGTAAGCCACTGATTAATCAAGGTGAAGGTCAGTGTCAAGTCCTCTTGAAATGGGGTTAATCTACCAAATGACAACTCAAGTCACAGAAATTGTCTTTGAAAACACCGTCATTAGCTGGTTGTTCTCAACAAGAATGCCTGTGTCTTCACTGAGTTCCAATCTATTACACCTGTAGGTCAAATCAACACGGAATCCATGAATTCATAATAATGAGACCAAAGAATTTACCTCCTCACATTGCTAAGGAAACATCTCAGCCACAACTGAAACACAGGATGTGTTTTTAAAACATCTTTAAAACATCTCACAACTATTGGAAGATTATGTCCATTTGAACAACCTTTGTGAGTCAGGAGACAGCTAACATTACGTATCCTCTAAACAAGAATTTATTTAAAAGATGAACTTCAAATTCAAATTTCTTTTTAAAAAACTTCATCTTCCATAGATGAACAATATAATTTAAAAATAAAAGGGAAAAAAATACACACACACACACACAAAAAAAAGAAAAATGGAAAAAGAAAAACAGACGCCAAAATTCAACAAGATCTAATTTCTGGTCTTCAAGATTTCTTCAGATAATAAGAAAAAAATGAGAATTTTTTCCTAATCTGTATAATAAAAGTATATTTGTATATAAATAATAAAGTCTTTTATGTAGATAATATACACATATACTAACGGGTTTATACACATACATACAAACACATATTCAAATGTGTAGAAATAAAACATCTGGGTAAGTTTCCCTATTTAAAGTACACTATAAAAGCCTTTAAATCTGAGTACATTATAAAAATAGTGAACTTACATAGCAAAGTACCATGAAGCTAATATTACACTTTTTTGAATGCCCAAAAAATATAGATGATGGAATATTCTTATACATATATCAATGTATACAATATAAAAGAATCTATATCATTATCATCAAGGAGTGTTTAAACAGAAAAGGTAGAAACATATAATTATGGAGTAAATGCAAAGTTCTGTAGCAACTGGTAGAAGGCATGGCAACATTATGAGCATTCTGAAACTGGCAGTGTCAAAACTCTAGTTTTTACCCAAGGTAAGATTTATTTTTCTTCTTTTATATCAACACCAGCATCACTGGCATGATATTCAGCACTGGCCCTTCAAATCTTGCTTATACAGCCTGGAATCAAATGTTTTACTACTAATTTACATACAAATATATATTTTTATTATATCAATAATATAGATAGGAAAAAATTCTCATTTTTTCTTATCATGTGAAGAAATCTTGAAGACCAAAAATTGGATCTTAATAAATTTTAGCATTTGTTTTTCTTTTTTTTTCTATTTTTGTTTATTTTTTTCTTTTCTTTTTAAATTATATTGTTCAAAAATAGATCATATATTATGTCACAGGGCAACTCTTAGACAATATAAAGGAGTAGAGATAATACCATGCATTTTATCTGATCATAATGGAATGAAACTGAAAATCAACGATAAAAGAAGG
>NW_026000245.1:1715864-1808033 GCF_001458135.2 Marmota marmota marmota | reverse complement strand
AAAGCAGCCAGGAATGAAGAGTACATAATCTATGATTCCATTTATATGAAGTTTTAGAACATGCAAAATCATGGTATTGTGAAAGAAATCCAAACACTAGTTCTCTCCAGGTGTATGGAGGGAGGGATTACCAAGAAAGACAGTGGAAGAGAAATTTGGAGGATAACACCCATAATCCAACTCATGGAACAAGTGTTAGTTAAGCAGTTGTATATATTTGTCATCAATATTCTTTAAATTCAGTGTATAGGATCCCTGTGTTTTATTGTATATAATTATATTTCAATAACAAAATAGTTCTAAGAATAAGAGAGTATGATACCATAATGAATATATTATATCAAATAACAAAAAGAAGTTCCACGTTACTATGTCCAAGAAAAGTGAGTGAGATAGAAAAGATTTCATAGAGGGAACAATACCTGAACTAGGGTTGAATACAAGCTTTCCAATACTGTAACTTGAGGGAGAAAATTACCATCCATACAAAAGCAAGAAGTTATGGAAAGTATTTGCTTGTTTAGGAAACATATCTCAGCTTAAAAGAGAATAGCACAAAACAAAGAGAAGAATCTCTAAAGGTGGGCAGGCTTAAGCCCTGAGAGGTCTTGTGCACCAAATTAACAATTTTTATTTTATATCATGTGTTGCAAGGTGAGTTAAGAATTGATTGAATAAATGACTTAGTGAGACCCTGTCTCAAAATTGAAATCATAATAATAAAAAGGGCTGGGGATGTGGCTCAGTGATTAAGCATCCCTGGGTTAAATTCCCAGTATCTGCCCCCTCCCCTAAAAATAATTGATTGAATGATAAAGCTACAAAACACTGAGGAAATTTTTCAGCCTAAAAGTCATTTTACAGTCTATGACTTTAATTTGCACCCCCAAAAGCATGACATATTCTATGGAGAGAGACCTTTATAGAATGTTCACTGCTTTGATAAATGTGACCATTTGCAAATATGACTGACAAAAGAGTGAATGTTATTCTGACTTGGGAACAGCTGAATAAATAGAGATCAAGTCCAGTGTGTAGACCATTATAGAAGCAGAAATTTGGTCTGTCTGCATTTCAGGCACATTTTCAGAAAGTGATTTAATGAGAGTAACTATTTTCCTCCTTTTCAAGAACAGACATTTGAAGGAGAAAGTTCTAAGAATTAGGAGAAGGAAACATTCAAAAGGCAATTAACACAATGAAAAGTAGCCAGGAACACCTGGCCGTATGCTCAGAAGCCTAGAGTAAGGGAAGCATCCTGGTAAGTACGCTGTGATAAAGGAGAAACCTAAAGGAAAAGAACTTGAGCTTGTCTCTGAATCTGAGGACTATTCATCATCCTTCAAAATATTCCTTTTGATTTTGTCACCGCTGCTGACTTATTTTTTTTCCTTCACATTTCAGATGTTCTTCTACAGTTTTCAAGAGGATGCTGCTTATATATTATTCTCTCAACCCAACAATGCCCTAAAGAACTTGGGAGTATTATTTTCATTCTACAATGAAGAACAACATTTGGACCCTTTCTCCTAAATCCAGATCCTGTTAATTACAACTCCCAAATGTCTCTCTCAAAAGAGCTGTTGAAGACAAAGAGCTAGGAGTTACCCTAGAAGATCTTTTCAATACACAGTTGGGTTCCAACAACTTAAACTCTCCTGTTTCATCATAAATATCACACTCCACCACATAACCATATTGGTTAATATTATACTATTTAAGCTTTTACCCATATCAGCTAGGATAAACCAGATATTCAATAAATCTTTGCAGTAGAAAATCACAATATGTTTGTTCTTTCCTTTCCAGCCCACTTGGCACATTGATGCCCCATATCAAAGAGTGAAATGTGAACCAACTGAATCCAGGGTTCAAATCCTTTGTGCTTCCACCCCTGCTTTTTCTGCCCAGGCTCATTCATTCCCAAGGCATTGTACCCTCCCCAGCATGGTACATGTGGACTAGTGTAAGCCTTGAAACTGATAAACTCCAGAATTAACCTCAGAAACAAATATTGAATATTTCTAAATCTGACTGTTTTGTCTTAGTGGAGAACTGCTGTGGAATTGTCATTTATGCTGCCAAGGAGAATCAGGATATAAGGAACGAAACAGAAACAGTTTAATTCCCCATGGTGATGAGCTTCTAATGGAAAGTCAACATCGTAAATGGAATGTGTGAGGAAAGTAATAGGACAGGGGATTCGGTTATGAAACCTCTCTTAGCAATACAATGAAGGCTTCCTTAGCAAAACTCTCAGAAATCTCACTTTAAAAAAATTTTTTTTGGATTTCTCCTTCTCCTATTTCTTTTTTTTCTTCCTTCCAATCCTCTTTTTTTCATTCCTTTTCTTTCTCTCCTCTTCCTCCTTTTGTTAAGATTTTTAATTTAACAGTTACTGATTTCATAAAACAAGTATCTGTTTAAATGAAATATTTTATCATGATTTTTCAGTTATCCAATTTCAAATAGACTTAGGATTCAATTTTCCTGACTTCTTGTCTGTTCCTTTGTAAGACTTACTTGTCTTTCTGTCTATCATCTACCTACCTATATAATCCATCTGTCTATCATTTATTTACTTGGATAACAATTCATGAGGCTTATCATTGAGTTCATTAATCTCTAGGATACCTAGAAAATATTCTTCCCACACATCTTTTCACAAGATCCTTTGTGAGTGCATGATAAAAGCTGTTGACATTAGTAAATTTTCCAAAGCTACCCTAAGTGCTCCAAAGGCATTTTCAGTGTTATAAAAAGAAATCAGAAGCCTTTAGCAGGGGTAAGGGGAAATCATTGAGAAGACCCTCTGTCCCTTGGTATAATGTCAATCTTTTACCAGAATTCATAGTTTGGTCTTTCACTGACACCCCTTAGGTTAAGAGCTATTTTTATTATTTTTTCTTAGGACTTTCCCGTTAAAGGGGGCAGATAATATCACAAATTTTTATTGTGTTTGTGTGAACAGTTGATTACCATTTAACAAGATTTGAACAGTAATTTAAAGTCATGCGTTTATTCATGTAGTGGTCATTTCTGGAGCTCTTGATGCCTCTGTGAAATATATATATTTTGGGCTGGGGATGTGGCTCAAGTGGTAGCGCACTTGCCTGGCGGCCAGGGTTTGATCCTCAGCACCACATACAAACAAAGATGTTATGTCTGTCGAAAACTAAAAAATAAATATTAAAAAATTCTCTCTCTCTCTCTCTCACTAAAAAAAAAACAACAAAATACATATTTCCAGGTGTTATCGTTTTCTTTCTGCCTGAAGGCTGAACTTCAGCATTTCTTGTAGTGCACTTTTATCTGTAGTCATTTCAGGTGTTCCTTCTCTAGCCTTAGGTATTTTTCTTAGATTCACGAGCTGACTGGTATTCAGCGGAATACTCATTGGAGCTGTCTGCAGCTTTCCAGAGTTTTCTCTTCATTCAGCTCTTCCCGTTCTAGTACTCTGTCCTGAGCTCACTAGGCTGATGCCACCACTCATATTTCTTTCTCACATTCAACATTTACCAGGTTTCCTTTAAGAACAAAAGGAAGAGACCCCAAAATTGCATGTCCCTCTCTAGCACCTGTACTACTTCTCTCTTTGAGTGTATATCCTGCTCTATTGCTTGCTTTCCTAAATAAATCTCCCTGCTTTTCCGAATAAATCTTTGCCTGTGCCTCTTTTGACACATTCTAAGTTCCTTTCTATGGCATAAGTCAGGAACCTGCCAGATTTGAGTTGAGGTCCCCTTTACTCTTCTGGGGACCTTCTCGTCCACTTACACTTGTAAGAAGATGATAAGGAGACACAGGAAGAGCTCACTGTTTGAAGAGGCAGAGACACACAGAGAAAAAGCATGTGACAAAAGACAGAGACAGAGATAGAATGATAAAGCCATAAGTCAGGAATGCTAAGACTTGTTGACTGCCAACAGAAGCTATCAAGAGGCGAGGAAGGAGTCCACCTGGAATCTCAGGGGGATCTTGGCTCTGCGGACACCTTGATTTGGACTTCTAGCTTCCAGAACCCTGAAGGGATAAATTTCGGTTGTTCTAAGCTATCCAGTTGTAGTACTTTGTTCAGGGAGACCTAGGAAATGAATATCACCTAAAATGCTTAGGCTTTTAAATCACACTCAAGACTTAACCATCACTATAGTACACGTAAAATATGTCTCCATTTTAGCCCCATCTGGCTTCCTATAAAAGCAAGATGGAAAGGTGCCTAACTTTTCCTAGTAGATGCTAGGCAAATTCATAGAGGTTATTTTTAATCTACACTTTACATTTCAGTTGGGTTTTGCCAGCCAGGAGTACCTAGAAAGGATTCAAGGCAGAGAAAATAGTATATTTTCCCCAATCTTTATTTTGAATAGTAATTCAGTTTAAAGGACTAAATCCACCAACACTATTTTTGCTGTTAACTTTTTTATTTTGTTTTATAGTCTAAATTTAACCTCTTTGTCTTTCCTTTGGAGAGGTTTTTCCTTTTTTCACATGAGTACCATTTATCTGGTTAGATAAACGCAGTTTAAATAATAGAACATTAGAAATAGTAATACTTTATATAAAAGCACAGATTGATTGTACTTCTGACAAACAGATTCTTGCAATGAAAACCAAGTGATAGAAATTTCTATACATTTGAATTACGTGCATAAATCTAAAACTAATAAAACCTACAATGCCATTCTCATTTATAGCAGAGATTTTTGTTGTTGTTCTTCTTGTTATTTTATTTCCTTGGCTTTCAGGGCAAGTAAAACCACTAGTTATATCAAAATACCAAACTATATATCAATATATCAACCTTTTAATGTTATACTGATCTTTGCAAACCAAATCATATAAACAATTGCTAATAATTCAATTCATCTTATAATCAATAGGCTTCTCCAGCTCTTGGGGGACAAAAATATTATTGTTCTTTTTCTACTCTTTGTGTCTCAATGTGAAAATATGATGAGAAGAGGTTTATAACCACATTCAGAGATCTTGTGTCTTGTAACTATAGGACATGAGGGTTTTTTTTTTAGGAAGACAGACAATTATTCTTCATAGAAATATCTAAAGCCACACAAACTTTGGAGTTATTCTGGCTTAACATAATTTTTCTCCAAATCAGAATATGCCACCTGCTAACAGACTGCTTTCCTCTATGTTGCCAGTGCATAGATTAAACCATTTTGTCCCATTGTACCAGCTGTGAAACACCCATAAATACTAAAATTGAGCAATAATATATGACTCATGGTAACTTTGAAATAGCTATTAGGTTCCCAGAATTGAAAACTTAGGACTTAATAGGTGGTTTAGTCAGCTTTTTCACCACTGTGACCAAAACACCTGACAAGAACAATTAAAGGAGGAAAAGTTTGCTTGGAGTTCACAGCTTCAGAAGTCTTAGTCCATAAACAACCAACTCCATTGCTTTGGCCCAGGATGACGTAGAACATCAGGGCAGAAGGACCTGATAGAGAAAAAGAGAGCAGAACATGACAATCAGAAAGCAGTGAGAGATTAAGCTCAGCTCATCAGGGACAAAATATATACCCCAAAGACATGACCCCAATGCTTACCTTCTTCAGCCATACCCTACCTGTCTATAGTTACCACCCAGTTAATCCCTATTGAGATTAATGCACTGATTACTTTGAGACTCTTCTAACTCAATCATTTCACCTCTGAACTTTCTTGCATTGCCTCACACATAACTAAATCAATGGTTTAAAATCACTTTTAAAATATCTACTTAATGGTACTATATCTATTGTCATAGATGTAGATATTTACAAGCCTATGACTTTTAATCCTGTGAAATTTTACCCAAACCAGTTTGTAATCATATTTTATAGATGATCTGAGATTCCACAGAAGATCTGACATGACTCTGTAAACATAGTTAAATTAGAAAAAATAAAAATTTATCTATATCATCATAGAAAATAAGACACCACATCATGTAAGAAGAAACATTCACTGTGGGCTGTGGCTAGCTACTAAAAGTGTACGGCTGATATTACAACCCCTATACAAAATGAGCAGGTGCCTATGATAAGTTAGTTACTAACATGGTCTAATATTACAGTTCACAGTTTGATATTACAGTTCCCAATATCTACAACTAACTTTTTTGATTAATTAGCTCAAAAGGAGAAGTTATATAGAATTTTTATCATTCTAAATATTCAGTGTCTCTCCATTTTGCTTATTTTTTTTACTAATATATTTAAGCAGGCAAGTAAAACCTATTCATTTATAAAACACTGCAATATATTTTACAAACATATGCATATATACATAAAATACAATCATAAACACTTGAGCTATTTTAAATAAAATCACTGAATAGCTTCACACAATGGAACAACATCAGAAGAAACTAGGGACTTATATAAATGCTTTTGCTCGATTGTACTCAGTCTCTGGATGTTGTCTAGTCATGGAATAACGGTTAAGAAGATACCTACATCTCAAAGAACATTGGATAAACATACAAAAGTGACAATTTTAATAATATATTTTCCATTTTTATAAGAATATGGCATTAAGTTTGGAATTTGCTCTTCAGTGCCATCATTCATTGACTACCTGAAGCAAGATGCTACCAAGTCTATTTGAAACCAGCAAACAAAACAAAACAAAAATCCTTTTCCTGGTAAAGTAACACTAACAGACAAATGTATTTGAACAACTACATGGCTATAGTAGCTAGTATATTGCTGTGTTTTAATAGAATAATTGAATTGAATTTGATAAGGCAGACTTTGAAATGTTTTTGTGCTTACAACTGGAGATAAAATGTCAGCAGTGAAATTAAAAGTTAGATATGGGCAAAGCTAAATAAATTTGCCTACTTGGAAAGATTATCTGCCAGAGTCAGGCACTAAGGGAGCTGAAGCTTTTTTAATGGCCACGTTAAACATCTTCTAATGACATAAGATCTTTTATTAGTTTCTGTCAAACAACAGAGATTTAAACTTTTTGAGGAACAAGTTGTTTTCTCATTCTCGATTACTGTCTGACACTGATTCACTAAATAATTAGATAGGTTAATGGTTCGAGTTTGAAACAATATTTTCCTTAGCCCTCTGACCCCCAAGTTTTTTCACTAACATAATTGAGAACTTTTTGCTGTTAGTTTTTGTAGGCACTTTGCTACATGAAACAGGTTTTCCTTGATGGAATAGTTTCTGTATTTTTAATTATAAATACGATTTTATTGAAAAGTAGTTGATTAGGAAACAAAATTATTTACATGGTATGATTTTAGTTTTAGTGCAAGAGACACACATAACTGCCCTTAAAGGAAGAATACTCACATGTCTATTAAAGAAATATAAACAATACATCACAAGGCAGAGAATTTTGTAGTGTTAGTAAAATGTAAAAGATTTGTTCTATGTAAATTTCCATAATTTTCAAAATTAACACTTTTTAGCCTGTTAAGGTATAATTGACAGATAAAATCATATATATATATATATATATATATATATATATATATATTACACAGAATATTTTGATATTATATAGTGAAATGATTAAATCAATTTGTTTAACATAGTTGTGCTTTCAAAACACACACATCCTCACATTAACTCAGTTTCAAGTGTGTCATTTGAGGAATTTGAATTCCTCAAGAGAGTCCATTTTTCATTGTCTGATATGTAAGTTTGATGAATTAAATGTATTAAATTAACTGATAAATAAACAATACTATAAATGGTGATGGATAGATACTGCATATATTCAAATCAAAGGAGTAGCATTACTGTGTAACTAGTGCTTACTCTGGTCCAGCAAAGATAGCTTTCCAACCTTCCCTGGAAAATGATATTTATCTACCTTTTTCTTAATATCTTCAGAGGTGCAAACATCTGACAAATGACTTTTAATTAATGCCAAATCAAAATTTAAAAGTGTAAAATATCTACCATATATTTATCTTACTTGTTCTTTGTTCTATACCTTTAGCGCTGACCTTCAATAAACTGCAAGCCAGTATCATAGAATAGGACTTTGGAATGAAATTATATCACTTCTCTAAGTCCTATCTTTTTAAGGCTAGACAAAGTAAATCTCTTTAAACTTCAATTATAGGTGTTATTTTACAGTAAATAGATTCACAGTGAATAAAAAAAATCAAAAGCTTTTGTCATCAATGACCTTTAGAAGAAGAGCTAGCTCAAAGCTGAAAATTAGACAAAAGCCTAGAGTCCCCACACCTGGCCTGATCAGGAGAGATAAGCATGATGACCTGTTACTTTTATAAACATGGTGAAAGAGACTATAGATTATTCTTACATTGTCCTATGTAGGAAAGAGCAGAAAGACAGAATTGAAAATTGCATTAGACTTAATGTTCTTACACCCATTAATTTAAAAATTCTGAATTTAGGAGGTATTTTCTACAGATAGATTCTGGAAACATACAAGTTTGTCTTTAAGGGTTTTTTTTAAATCCTCTTCAGGTTTCCTTCAAAGCATTTTCATTTAAGCACTTTGGAGAAACTCAAGAGTTTTCTATCTCTAAGGTAACAAAACACCATAAAAATTTTATTTTCCTCATTTATGCAAAAATCAGGAAAAAAATGTAATTTTTAAAACCTCTTTATGAGTTTCTTTGTTAGTTTTCATCTGTGACACAATATCTGAGAAAATTAATTTAAAGGAAAAGACTGACTTTTGGCTTATGGTTTCAGAGGTTTCAGTTTGTGGTGCCTGGGCACATCATTGTGGGCTTGTAGTGAAGCCAAACATCATGGCAGAGTGGGAAGAGCAAAACTTCTCATCTCATAGTTACTTGGAAGCTGGTAGAGTAGAGAAGGGGGAGAGGGGCAAGACATACTCTTCAAGGGTACACCACCTCCCTCTGGGGAACCTCCTAAAATTTCCCCACTTCCCAATAGTGCCACTTGCTAAGGACCAATACTTCAGCATATAAGCCTTTGGGGGACATTCCAGATCCAAAAGACAACAATATGCTTCATGTAAATTACATGCATTTTGTCTCTTAGGTTCAATCTTTCAGTTTTTTTTCTCAACTATTAAGTCTAATTATTGTAATTTTAAAATTCCTATTTCTCAAAAACATTTTATTTCCTACTCTTTGAGCTTTTAAGTGTTTCTCTGGTTTTTTATATTTTTTATCCTTTCTTTCTGTTTTTTCTCTTTATATTTTTGTATTTATTTACAAGGCTTTGATCAGTTCAATTAAAATCCAGAGGTTTTAGCTATCAATGCTCTTGCTAACATGATAGCAGATTTATGAATTCTAAGTAAAGGTAATTCCTTATGTTTTGTGATTAGTACAGATGCAGTGAGTTAAACTTTCTCTTCTTTGTGTGTGTGTGTGTGTGTGTGTGTGTGTGTTTTCTTGGGACTTACACAGGTCTTGGGCATGATAGGCAAGTGCTAAACTTTCACTTCTAATCAATTCCCATTTCTTAGTTGAAAACTCTCATATAACCAAAGAACACATTGACATTTTACTTACTAGGAAATAGAAAACAATTTGTCTCATCAAAATTTTTTCACTTTAATTACATAGTATACTTTCCCAATACAGAGAATAAAATACATCAAGCTTATATAACTCAAACATGGATATAGAGGGTTAGACATGGAAGGGAGTAAAACCTAATGCAGTTCTGAAATAAATATTTGATACTAATCTACCCTTTAGCCTTAATGGAAAACATTTTGAAAGTATAGAGTGCTTTAGAGTGTCCACCCAACTAATTTAGCATGTAGACAATGGAAATAGACATTGCGATTCATTTTATTACCCTACTTGCTAGAATTGTATACTTCCGTGTATAAACCTTATCTCTATGAGAGGGAAGAGGCTGCTCTCAGCACAGCACTAGGACAACAGAAATAAACAAGAGCTCTCCTGGAGGACAGGAAACCTTTGTGCAAACACTGGAATCACAAAATATTAAGCTTCCTTATACCATTCAATAAAGTTAAATTTTACCAGTCTAATATGTGAATATTTGTAAGTCCAGTTAACAGATCCAAGTTTGAGGCAGACATTGTTGATAACAGAACCCTGGTATTATTTATGCAAGGGAGGCGACGTGCCATAGTGCTGGACTGAACTTTTCCTAATTTTATGGAAAGGGTATAGGAATCTACTGAGCCTAGTAGACTAGAGTCCTTAGAACTGAGGTTTAGTTAGTCCTAATCTATACTTAAAAACTTAGAATTTTTGTGGGAGGATCTCCTTACCTGAGCTGACCAGAGAATAGCTGAACCTTGCCACTCCAATACGTTGGGACTCCCTTCATAGAATCTTTCTTAAAAGTGTTTTTGTCACTGGGTGTGGGGGCAATGGCGTACACCTATAATCCTAGCAGCTCAGCAGGCTGAGGCAGGAGGATTCTGAGTTCAAAGCCAGCCACAGAAAAAGCAAGGTACCAAGCAACTCAGTGAGATCCTGTCTCTAAATACAATACAAAATAGGGCTGGGGGTGTGGCTTATTGATTGATTCGCCCTGTATTCATCCCCAGTATCCACACCCCAAAAATGTTTTTTTCAAGAACTTAAAAGGACAGGAACTTCACTGAATTACAGGATTGTTTGCAAGAGTAGTTTTCTTGCCACTGCCTAATAAATGTTAAAGTAGGTGGTAGCATTTGGTCTAAATCCTGCTATTACTGTAACAATATCACCAGTTTTGTTTCATTTTATTTTAACATTAAATGGTATTCCTCATGTAGTTCTTTTTTTTAAGGCAATGACTACAACTTTTTTTTTTACCTTTATTTTATTTATTTATTTTTATGTGGTGCTGAGGATCAAACCCAGCATAGGCGAGCTGAGCCATAACCACAGCCCATGTGTCTCTCTTTCTGAAGTTACTTACATCTTCTTGGGAATGGGATGAGGGAGCAACTAATAGGAATGTCACAAAGTAAGGGTAAGGGTCAAATCAGTGAAACCTACAGCACCACAGACATTTCAAAAGCGAATTGGAAAAAGGAGAATTGGTACATTAGAAGGTATTGGAAGCTTACAAGAAGGGAATAGTGATGTGACAACAATGGAAAATTCAGGAAGTGGTCTCTACCCTCAAGTCTGGGGGGAACAAAAGGAAGAGTTTCAGTTATCAGAACCTAAAACCTGAGAACAGAGGTGGACTCAGATCTCAGAATGGGGCACATTCCAGGGTTAGTAACTCTGTGGCTAGTCTAGAACTGCAGAAAACGACCTGAAAACTGAACCAATTGTCTTGGGAAAGAATCATTGCCTGGAAATGCTGGCAGGAAGGCAGGTAACAGAAAGCTGTATCCATCTTCCCCCTTCTTCTGCTTTTTGATTTCTCTTATGTCAGTGCATAATAGGGATGGAGCTGGAAAAGTAGAAATGCTTGCCTAGTCCCCAGCCAGCCCCACAAAGCAGACTATAGAAGATCATGTTTGAGGCTAAAAGTAAATACCTTAATAATCAGCACATTGGCTTTGAGCATCTTGCAACAGATAGAAACTCAGTACTTCATTGTCAATGGATATAGCCAAATAAACAATTTTTGGCTAATGGATCGAAGACTAAGGCAGCTTGGGGTTACTTTTTCTACTGTGAATTCCCGGTTTATAGAAAATAGAGTTTCTATAATGTTTAAGTAGAGTTTAAGACTAATGATAAAACCAGACAGTCTTATACCCAGAATCCAATTTAAGAAATAAAGCATTTTGTGGCTTGGAAGCCCTTCCTTGGCTTCATGCTTCTTTATCTTATCTAGTCACCTGAAAGTAACCATGACCTTGACATTTGTGTTAATAATTCTCTTGCATATCTTTATAGTTGGGCCACTTATCTATGTATTGCTTTAAATATATTACTGCAGGACAGAGAATCTTGACATGAATCTACACAAATAGGGACAATTGATTTTTTGAGATCAGTAAAAAAATGAAAAGAACAACTGGAGATTCAGTTGAAAAAAGAAACACAAGTTTCAATCCATACCTTATACCATATGAAAAATAATTCAAGATGCACTAGAGACATAAATATAAAACCAAAATTATAAAACTTTAAGTTGTGTTAGGCAATTTTTTTATGTGTGACACTAAAGAAATAATACATTAAATAACAATTTTTATTTAATCAAATTAACTTTTTCTCCCTGAAAGGCACTGACAAAAGAATGAAAAGATATGGATGGAATAGGTATTTATAAAGTTTGTATCTGATAAAGGATCTGTATTCAGAATATGTAAAGAATGCTTAAAACTCAACAGGAAGGAAACAAAATGTCACTTTATATAATTAACAAGAAATCTGAACAGAGATTTTTCCATGGAAGTTATATGGCTGTCAAATAAATATATAAAAAGATGCTCAATACTGTCAATCTCTAGGAACATGGAAATTAAAATATATTACATGCCTCTCAGAATGTGAAAACTAAAAAAGACCAACTATACCAGGTATTGGCAAGGATGTGGAGAAACTAGAAAGCTCATACTTTCCAGGTAGGAATGTAAAGTGGTACAATCTCTTCACAAAACAATTTGGGAGTTTCTTAAGTAGTTAAGCATACCTACCATATAGATATAGCAATTCTACTTGAAGACAAAAAGAAATACATGTCCTTAGAAAGACTTGCAAGGGAATGTTAAATAAGCTTTCTTTGTAATAATCCATACCAGGAAACAATCAGAAGAGAGTGTTTTAGAGTGATAGAAACATTCATTGTTTTGACTGTGGCAATGATTTCACAAATATACACATCTCAGAACCTGTACACTTAAAATATATTCAGTCCATTATGTGTCAATTGTGCCTGAATCATTCTGATAGTTTTGCAAAATGTTTGACCTGTTTCCTTGAAATTTATAGTCATGGATGGTATAACAATGTTTCAGCTAATGACAGACCACATATACAATTGTGGTCCCATAAGATCTTAATGGAATTAAAAAATACCTAGTGACACTGTAGCCATTTAACATTACTCACATGTTTGTGGTGCTGCTGATATAAACAAACCTACTGTTCTATCAGTTGTATAAAACAAATAGCACATGCAAGTATGTACAGTACAGAATACTTGATAATGGCAATAAACAAACTATTACTTGTTTATGAATTCACTATAAATTCATCATTAGAGTATATTCCTTCTACTTACTTTTTTAAAAAGCTTACTATAAAACAATATTCATGTTACAGCAAACAGCTGCCTCATACCTCTCCATATTTACTCTTTTTGAATCATTTATCTTGTACTTAATTTAATCTTGTTTTGTTTTGTTTTGTTTATCATGGTCCTAGAAGTATTAGGTTATAATATGTGTGGGGGAAAGAGAGAGAAAGGGAGGGGGAGAGAAAGTGTAAGTGTATTATAGGCTATACCCTCTAGGTTTGTGTTAAATGCATTCTTTGATGTTTGCAAAACAATAAAATTTTATAATGATGTATTTCTCAGAGCATATATGTAAAGTAACACATGACTATAAGTAAAATCACAACTTACCTTTTTAATTCCATGTTATCTTTTTGATGTTAACCATTTCGATTAATTAGATGCAGTTTAGGTATATAGTGCATTACAACATATTTATCAATTTGGTTGTTGATAAACATTCAATCACCTTATAGTCTTTGTCTTTGGTGGACAACACTGTTGTGTTCATGATGTTGTGATATATTTGTGAAATGATCGCCACAATCAACCTAATTAATATATTCATCCTCTCATATAGTTACCATTTTCCAATTCCTAGTAAGAGTAGAAAAGTGGTTACCTGCCGCAGTCTGCCTGGGCACAAAATCACGAACCATAACCACTCACAGCCTTATAGATTCAAACAGCAATTCTTTATTCCCAAACTGTCACCAGCACTCTACACGCACGTTCTGGGCAAAATCCACACTCTCCACAGGCTCTGAATCCCAAATACTCTCTGAATCCCGCGAGAACTCAACGGGAACTCAAGGCTCTTGAGGCAGCAGGATACGCCCTATTCCCAGCAGGAATCACCTTAAACCTGTAACCGCCCTAAACCCGGATCGCCCTAAACCCCAATCCACCCTAAACCCTGATCCACCCTAAACCCGGATCCGCCCTGGTCCTTGAGCAAGGTCACCTTTCATGCAAAATCACTGCAAATGACCTGGGTCCACAATGGAGAGTCCTTCCTCTAAGCAACATGGGGTAGGCTGACAAGGAAATTGCTATGTGTCGTACCTACTCAGCTATGGCTCTCAGCAGTTACCAAGTGCCAATAGGGTGGGGGAGAAAGGGGAGAGCTTGATCAAAGCGTACAAACCTTCAGTTAGAAGATGAAAAATTACTGGAGACCTAAAGGACAACATGATGACAATAGTTAATAATAATGAATTGTATACTTGAAATTAGTAAAGAAACTAGACTCAAATGTTCTCACCACACACACACACACAACGATACTCTCCCTTTCTATGTATTCTTTTACATGTAGGAAAACTCTTAGTACTTGATAAAAGATGCTGATGCTACAGCAATCTGAGCACTTTATCCAAATCTAGATGGGGGAAAATGAGCAGAAAAGTTAGGACAAGCTAGCACAACATTCACCCAATTGACTTTTCATCTTGCATTAATGAAGTTTGTGTGGTGCCTTTATTGTAACCTAAGTGGAGCAGTTACATTCTCTATGTCAAGGATCCTATTCTTATTATAAACGTCAGGGTCCAAAGAAAAAAGGAAGTTGCAGATTTCTGCTGCAAAACAAGACAGTTTTAATATTGTTAAACACTGAACGCAGACCCTACTCTTAGCTTCTTGTTATTGATACTGAGAAATCAGCAACCTCTTCAAACAGCTCCCCTGAAACAGGCCTGATCGTAGTGGCTGGCAGGACTTGAGAGAGATTTAATGTGCCATTAGCAGTACACTGGTGCCATTCGGAGAGCACTGTGCTTGGCAGAACATTATCACAACCAAAGGGCCATATTAATGTCTTATGAGGCTGTAAACTGGTTGGAAATGCACCTGAATTCTCAGAGGTAAGGAAATGAAGATGTAAGTGAGCCTGGGGCAAGTGTTTAGCTTTGCAGTTTATTTTCTGTTTAACAATAATGGGAGAAGGAGTAGCAAATTCCTATTACTTTTGATTCATGCAGCAATACACTTTCACCTCAGGTGGACAACTTTGGGATGATGAAGCTGTTTGCATCTTTATACCCAGGGGAGAGATTCTCAAGATCTGGACTGTGAAGATTTGACAGTGTGAGGCACCAGACCATTTACAGAAACTCATTATGTGCAATTTGTTCTAATTAATATGAAAGCCTAACGTATCTCCAAAAGTACATCCTAGGATAAGCAGTAAATAGATTGATATTTTACAGATTTTGTTGATTGGGTTAACCAGAGCATAGGCATTATAATTCTCAGTTACCAATTGTTCTGCTTAACAAAGTCTCTCATTTTTCAGTAAAATATGCCCCTTTGGCTTAACGTTCCAAACTCAAATCACCTTATTCCTATTCAATTGCTTTTGTAGGATATGTCCTCCAAGAAGAATTCGTTACTTTGTAGATTTTGGTGAAAAGGCCCTGTATAAACTGAGGTACTCACCTTAGAGTTAGGGATGCTCAGCAAAACACAGGATACCTAGGAATTCAAGAGACCTGGGACCTGAACCTGCCAGTGCTTTCAATGCACTGGGTAAACTTAGATAAATTAGTAGCAGTTTCTCATTTGTCCTCTAGTAGAAGTTGAACTAGATTTCTTCTGTAAAATTATGTGTTTACCTCCATTGTGTTGAATTCTTCAAACACATAATTATATTCTTCTTTTGTCAATGTTCATGGCACTCCCTCTTTTCATGATCCTCAATGTCTTTTAAATAACTAACAAAATCTCATTTCTCTTTGAAAGAGTTCCTTAGTTTTGGAAAATATTGAAACTCATCATCTTGTTACAACCAAGGTCTTAGTATGTTTATTAATTTGTGTATCTGTTTTTGCTCTGATAGCCAAGAAAAAGTTAGACCCCATAAACTGTCTTTAAAAGTGAGCAAATCAGTCATAAAACATTATCCTTCACACTCATGCATACTATATTATTTTTGAAGTAATGGGGTAGAAAGGAGTGTGATAAAGAGTCTTGTGAAGAATTTGCAACCCAAGGAAAAGACCCCAAGGTAAAGAACTCTTTCTACAGTTAAAGAAGCAAGGGGGGAACCTGGAGATGTCTAGGAAAATACTGGGGAGACTGAGGATAGTGGAGGATGAACCCAGGTCGGCTTTAATGGAAAACCTTTTCCCTGGGGCAAATTCTATCACATTTATTTATACCTTGTGTGTATGCCTGTGACAATCATATCCACCAAAGGCTGCTTCATGTAAATATGTACACCTTCTGGTCCAAAGGCTTTATTCAGTCATAAGAGCCCACTCAGACATGCATAGGGCAAGCTGAAAGTGACAAATGAATCAACATTCCTCAAAGTAGCACTAATGGACAGGGGTTTGGTGAATAAAAGCTAGGTGGGGGGTGGAAAAAGGGAAGGTGGACAATTCAGTTATGTATCATACTTTTTTCAGAAGTCCCTCGAGTGTTCTGAGTTCTAGCCATCCACAGTAATAACTGGCTTGATGACACACTATATTGACTTCTTTCTCTTCCCTGTGCTATTTCTCCACTCATCTACTAGCTAATCAAATAAACAACTTGTACTGGAATCCATTGACAACTTCTAGGAAACATAAACCCACACAAGCTGCTTGGGTTTGATGTTCTAGGCAAGAACATAAATAATGCAGAACACTTTCTTGAATCTTCATGTCCACCCATTTTCCACAGCCTCCTGTTAAAACCATTCTCATAATTGCACTTACTTAAAGAAAGGGAAATTATCTGTTTTTACCTTTAAACTAGACTCTGCAATTCTTAAAAATATTCAGTATGTAGTACTTTCTCTGACACAAAATAACAGTCCAAAAACTAAACAGAAGAAAGAAAGTTTGGGAGAGGAAAGATCTCACTGCTCCATTCCCAGCATTTAACACAGTGCTTAACATGTAAGAAGATGCTCAATAAATAGATATTGGTGGAATTAATAACAGAAACAGATTGATGATATTTATCTTGGAAGTTAAATTTGAAGCTGTGGGAATGGCTGCATTCTTGGAAGAGGTGCATAAATGGAAAAGAGAATATTGGTAGTTGTATAGCAAAATGACTATAATTGAAGCATTTGAGTGGAGGAATAAGAAATAGAAATACTGATGACACAATTTTACTATAGTTTCCTTGAAAAGGATGTGAGTCAAAAACAAAGATGATGTTTAAAGAAATCAATATGTAATTATAAGTATTTCAAAGTCACATCAAACTCAGGCATTTAGACAAAGATGTCTAGGTTCAGATATAATGCTTGAAAAATTAAATAGTATTTTATTCATAAAGGCTATACTGAACTTGGAATTTTTAAAAAGTTGAATTGTCCAATTAGTTACACATAGTTATGTGATTTATAAATCATAAGTTTTTCTTGAAAAATAAGTTGAAAGAAGTTTTCAAGAGTTCTTTAATCATAAACTTTTCACTTAGTCCTTTAAAAGGGGGATTTAGAAGAATTATTCCATTTTCCTACTCCCTGCACTAGCCTATAGTATAATGCATAAAAAACATTTGTTACTTAAAAGTTTCTAGTGAAAATTCAAATAAACATGTTTGTTATGGTTGTGGATAGGAGGTGCCCACGAAAAGTTACTACATTAATGCAGGAATATTCAGAGATGCAACGATTAGATTTCGAGAGCTGTAGCCTAATAAGTTCATCCAAGTTTGAATGGTACAGTTGGGTGTTAACTATAGGCAGATGGGGACATGATTGGAGGGGGTGAGTCTCTGGGGGTGCCCTGGAAATGCTTATTTTCCCTGCAGTCCCTTCCTCTATTTTTCTGCTACCTGGCTGCCATGACATACGCAAAACTCCACCACCACCATCTTCTGCCATGATGTTTTGCTTCATTTGGGGCCCAGAGCAATGGAGTCTCTAGATTGTGAACTAAAACTTCAAAACTATAAGCCAAAATAAACTTTTCTTCGTCTAAGTTGTTCTTGTTTGGTATTTTGGTCACAGTAACAAAAGGCTGACAAACACAACATTTATGTTATTTTTGTAATTTTGTACTTTGGTAGCCTTCTAAAATTTGAGTATTTCAAGAAGAATACGTGAAATTTTGAATTTGAGTCAATTTTATATACTGTTAAGATGTATTTACAGAATCAGATCCAGTAAAATCTTACAGTCAGATAAGTAACTATGGAAGATGTAACAATATGCCTGCTGCTATATGAAAGGCATGATATGATAAAAACACACAGTAAATAAATTCTGTCGGTTTATTTATTTATTTTTTTAAAGAGAGAGAGAGAGAGAGAGAGAGAGAGAGAAAGACAGAATTTTTTAAATATTTATTTTTTAGTTTTCGGTGGACACAACATCTTTATTTTATTTTTATGTGGTGATGAGGATCAAACCCAGCGCACCGCGCATGCCAGGCGAGCGTGCTACCACTTGAGCCACATCCCTAGCCCATGTTGGTTTATTTTTTAACAAATATTTCTTAGACAAAGAATTTATGTCATGAATCCTGGGGGGAAAAAAAAAACAGACATCAATGACACCGACTCTTGATGATGGGGAAAAAAAATCAATCTGAAAAGATTTCTTACTGTTTAGACACTTGTCTGCCTATTTCAGACCCCAAGGTAAACCTTTGTTTTCATCCAAGAGTTCTTATTCCCAATGAAAGACTCTGAGAGTTTGTACATTTGGATAAACAGCAATTCCAGCCTTCCCCAATGCAAACTTTAATAATATGAGCTAGGTTTTATAGTAATTTTCCTATTAATTCTCAAGAGGGATGAGCACAGATTTTAAAAAAACTAAATATCAGTGGTATTCACTTCATTGCTTCAGGCACATTGTCTTATCCATTTATGAAAATCTATAGAAACTAGGTATTAAATATAAGTAATAGATATACTAGGACTTGATCACTATTAAACTCAGGCAATAGATTGATATCTATTCAAAATTTGAACTTTAAGAGAAATATTTCAGAAAGAAATTCAGCTTTCTTGAATCAATCTACATCAATTCAACTATTTCCTGATATTCACAACCTAAATTCAAGCATCACAGAAGACAAAGACTCAAATGCATCATCTTATTCTGTTCTCCATTTTCACACCCTCTAAATACTAATTTTCTTTTTTTAAATTTTTAATATTTTTCGTTGTAGATGGACACAATACCTTTATTTTATTTTATTTATTTATTTTTATGTGATGCTGAGGATCAAACTCAGTGTCTCACACATGTTAGGCAAGTGCTCTACCACTAAGCCACAACTCCATCCCTTTCATTTTATTTTTTAAACTCAATTCTTATGGCAACAGTTTTTTCTGTAAGTTGACACTGTTATTTTCTATAACTTCCTGCCCATAACCATCTACAAGCCAATAGGAGACATTAATAAATTTATCTAGTGCTTGCCTGGTGTTCATAAGGACCTGGATTTGACCTTGGGCACCATAAAAACATACAAACAGATAGGTAAATTTAGAATAAGAGAAAATGCCAAGTTAGTTTTGAAAATAGTCTGTAGAACAGTTAATCTATATAATACCAACCAAGTAACATACCTTTTGGATTAAAAATCATATAGATATAATGCTGATGTTGGAAGAGAGTTTTAGAAATCAGTGCCTTCATCTTTAATTCACAGAGGAAAAAAGTGAGGCTTATAAAGTTTAATAAAGTACCTAGAAATATGTAGGACTAGGCAAAGTTCATATTGCAAGTTAATGGCAAAAGATTCAAAACCTACACAGTCTCTCACCTCAAAAGATTTCAAATAGAATTATCTTTAGTAATTAATTCCTTTTAACATTTTGTGTTGTGTGTTCTGGCTCTTAGGAGTAATATTATTTTTTTAAAAAATTGCCTTACATAATATTTAACTAATAAAATTTTCATTTGATGCTGAAGCTAAATTCTTTATTATACAAATTTGATCAACAATTTTTTATTTGGTAACTTCTCTATGCTAAGGATGATTCTAAATTCTAAGAGTATAGATGTGAACAAAACATTAAATAAATTCCTTCCTTCATTGAAGCATACAATGTATGTTATGAATTTTTTAAGTCTTATTTATTTATTTACTTATTTATATATGCAGTGCTGAGGATCAAACCCAGGGCTTTCTGCATACTAGATCGGTGCTGTGCCACTGAGCTACATACAGCCCCAGCCCAAACCATACAATCTAAGTTAGGTATTATAATTTATAATCACTGTATTCCATCTTGGTCAGTAATATACTGTCCTTGGTTAAAATTGCTTTAGATAAGGATTTATGAAAAATTTTTAAAAATACTCTAGGAATGACAAGAGCAGCAGTAGTCATTATCGTTTTGAAATAAGATCTGCAATGCAAAGAGAAAGGAATATAGTGAGCAAAGTACAGGATACAAAGAGGTGCAGATTTCCACACTGCTAATCCTTGGGAAGACAGTTCTGAGTGACTTAAAAGCAGATAAGCAAAACTGGCATTCAGCACACATGTGACAGCTAGCCCTGATAACCTGTTTGCTGTTAAAGAGCCTAGAAATATGTACTCCACTTAATAGTTGTTCAATAAATGTCCTAGAAAGAAAATAATGGTATGTAAACTAATATTGTGATAAATTCCAGCAAAATAGAAATGAAAAATAGAGGACTACATCTCATGAGCTGGAAGTGTTCATAATATCATGAAGGATTACAAACATGTTTATTAAATGTCTTTAATTGGTGAAGTATTGTGTAGATACTGCATTGGGAGTTTTAAAATAAATAACATAATTCCCTCAGGGAACTTATTTGAATTCTAGTAGAAATAGAATGTTCTCATTTTTATAATAAGATATTTTGAAAAATTAAGCTATGGACAGATTACATTATGTTGTTATCAGTGGGTTCTGTGAGTCTTCTCCAATAATTGCAAGCTCCCAAGGGAATGCTTCCCAAGCATTTTTATACCTTCAGCACTGATTGCAACGGTTGAGATATGATAGGTCCTCATATCCTCATATCATAATAGATTAACAAATTACATAAATCAACATTTAACATTCATTAGGCAACCAGAACATATTTTCCTCCAGTTTTCAATAGTCCTTTCCAGGTAGAGGAACACAGGACTCACTTAAGCCCCGCCCACAACAGGTTGTAACAAAACCTGTGAAAAGACTACAAGGGAAGTTCATTAGAGACATAGTGCCCAGGTTTGTTACTGGAGGCTAGTCACATGTGCCTCTTATGCCTAACATGCTAGCACTAGTCAATTTTTCACTAATGGGGTGTCTGAGCCTGGATACTTACAAAGAAATGGAGTTTATTAGCTCACAGCTTTGGAGACCGGAAGTCCAAGAGCAGAGTGCTGGTTCTGAAGAGGGCTTTCCGGGCCGCAGCACCTCATGGTGGATGTCAAGGCAATGACAGGAATACAAGTGAGAGGCAGAGATCACAAGGGAAGCTCAGACAAGGAGGAGGGACCAGTGTTGCAGCCTCCTAGTTGGCTCTGCCCCTTAAAGTTTCCACCACCTGCCTACTCTACTACACTAGGGATCAAGACTCCAACACATGAACCCAGGGGACCACTTTCAAACTGTATTCAAATCACCAAAATTCCAGACTGTCAGAAAGAAACAAGATGTTTAGAAAAAGCTATATTGTTTGCATAAACAGTGTAGGAAGAGTGAGCCATTCTTACCAGGAAACTGAAGTAACCCTCCTAAAATCTAAACTCCCTGACACCAGCCAAGAATAAAACTGCAAGCAGGCCTTTATGAGAATAGCAGTTTCAGGCCTTCTGTCAACGTTTTTATTTATATTTCCTGTTCTCAACTCTGAAACCTAGTATTCATGAATGAAAACTCAACACAAATATCTCTAAGTAAATATTTTCCTAAGATATCCATATAAAAGTGATAAGACACTCCTTTTTACCAGTACCATTATGGGTGCACAGCTTCAATACAGCAGTCATTGCATTATGTTGTTATCAGTGGGTTCTGTGAGTCTTCTCCAATAATTGCAAGCTCCCGAGGGAATGCTTCCCAAGCATCTTTATACCTTCAGCACTGATTGCAACGGTTGAGATATGATAGGTCCTCAATAATTTCATGATGAATAAAATAATAGATTAACAAATTACATAAACCAACTTTAACATTCTAGTAAATCTGTACCCAGAAACAAACTCATTCATCATTATCAGATTTTGTTTTCATTAAAGTGTTTCTTGATTATCAAAATGATTAGAGGTGCAATTGACATTTAATTAATCAAGAATGATAAACATTCTGGAATTCCTGAACAGTCCCACACAAGGATGGATTGTGCTGTTTAAAATACTAATAGCATCTGCATTGAGAATCATTGACATAAACCAATCAAGACATACTCTGAAAATCAGAGATGGGGCAATCCAAACTATGGCTACTATAAAATAGAAACATAGTTAATGAAACATCCTGGATATTTGCTACAGTGATAGAAGAAAATTTTAGAGATACAAGAAAGCACAAGAGGAAAATAAAATCATTAGTAATCATCCCTCTATTTTGAAACATGTTCTTTCAACTTCCATAAAAGCTACCACCTGAATGTCATGCCCCATCCTCAAATTCATATGTTGCAATATCTTCACTTTTTCATTCCTTCCTAGGGCAATATTTCTTTTCCGCATTCTTTATTGGTGCATTAGAATTATACATAGTGGTGGGATTTGTTTTTACATATTCTTACATGGACACAATATAACAATATAATTGGACCAATATAATTCCCTAGTCATTTCCCATTCCTATATTGAAATTTCAATAAGCAGTGAGGTAGCTAGTGACATCAAGAGGAAGAGATAAGGCTAGTTAGATAGGGAAATGGGCTCCCAGGCAACTTCCTGAGCAACAGAGCACAAATAGCAACTGCAGGATTTTTCTGAAAAACTTGCAGAAAGGTTATTTTTAAATTGGGATATATATAACCTGGAGTCCATGGCCCCTCCAAAGAAAGGAAAGTACCTGATCAATATTTTGATTGGACCAAAGTCTGCATAAACAAGGAAAAGACCACAAACTATAATAAACAATTTAAAATCACAGAGTCTCTTGAGACTAGGAGTAGTCCTTGAAACACTGCTATCCTAGCTGTGCAGAAACCCAATGGGAGATGGACTTCCAATTGATTAATGATGTAGTTTTTCCTCTAGACCCAGTGGTCCCCAGTCCCTATACCCCATGGTCCCAGATTTCACAGGCCTCTGAATGGTTTACAGTTTTAGACCTAGAGAATGCCTTCTTCCATATTCCCTTACATCCAGGCCCGCAACTATGGTTCATATTTGAAAATCCTTAGATTAGTCCATCCAGTGTACTTGGACTGTCCTATCAAAAGGGTTGAGAGAGAGCCCACATCTGTTTGGACAGGCCCTAGCCCAAAAACTATCACAATTTAGTCATCTAGAAACAAAAGTATTTCAATATATGGATGACCTTCTCCTTTATGCTCTAACAGTAAAGTTCTCACAAGAAGGTACTAAAGCACTACCCAACTTTTTAGCAGAAAAAAAAGAATACAAGGCCTCTAAATCTAAAGCCCAGCTGTGTTAGATAGACCTCTGTCAAATATCTGGGGTAAATATTAATTAGGGGAACATGAATGTTGGGAGAATTAAAGATTAAACCCTTTTCTTAATTTCCACTAGCTAGGACTCTAAAGCAGTTGAAAAGATTTGGGGGTTTAACAGGGTTTTGTAGGTTATGACTCACAGAATATGAAGAAATAGTCTACCTCTTTACCAGTTGATAAAGGATAGCCAGAAGTCCAGCATCAATCTTTCAGAGTAGGAACTTGAACAAAGTCTGGCCTTTGATCAACTAAAAGGGAAACTGCTCCAGGCCACTGCCTTGAGCCTCCCCTCAGGACAAACTTTATTCTCATATTTCTATGAGAAATGGGGAAAGGCACCAGGAATTTTAACCCAGGTTCAAGGTGCAACTCAGCAAACCCGTCAGGTATCTGAGCAAAGAGCTGGACTTGGTCATGAAGGAATGGCCACCTTTTCTAAGATCAGTGGCTGCAGTGGCCTAGTTTCTGAGGCAGTAACAGTGGTCCCTTCAGCTTCTGAACATAACCCTCATTGCTCTGAGGCTTATTTTTTAAAAGAACATTTTTTTTTCCTCTCTCTTCTTCTTTCTCCCCCTCCCTAAAAGGATTAGAGAGACAGTGTTATCTTTTTCTTCCCCTAGTTAATTGCCTTTGCACCCACTACAGGAAGGAGATGCCTGCTGAGGATCTGAGAAGTGAATCTCTCCCAAATTAACAAAGGAATCCTAATATACCATCAGGGTGCACTGGGACCCCTTCCCGAGCAGCACACCTAGAATGTAACCCTTATAAAGCTTCTTTACAACACTGTTGTCCCTTCTGATGGGGAGAATCACAGCATGTGGAACAAGAGTCCCCTGTGTTTCTCCTTTGCTAGCAAAGCAATAAACCTTCTTTTTCCTTTTTCTCAAAACTGTGTCCTCATTATTGGATTGGCATCTGGGACAAGGACCAAGCTTTGGGTTACTAGGCCACTAAATTAACTCCAGGAAGAGACCTCACAATACTTACTCTTGGAAGCCAAAAGGAGACTCTGATTTTTAGATAACTCTTTCCTTAAGTATCAAGCATTGTTGATCAAGGAGCCAATTGTCCTATTAAAATCCACACATCTCTAAACCCTGCCCACCTTTTTCCCAAAGAGGAGGATGAGGACATTAAACATGATTGTGTATAAGTAATCCTCCAAACTAATGCTGCTGAAGAAGATTTAAGAGATAAGCCTCTAGAGGCCCCTGATCTAGGCCTTTTCATAAATGGAATTTCCCTCATGAAGCAAGGAATCCATGAGGGACAGTCATTAAGACTTCCTTAAGTGCCCTTCCACATGACACTAGTGCCCAACTGGCAGAACTCATAGCTCTCACTAGAGCTTTAAAAATCAGCAAAGGCAAAAGGATATATATTCCAAGTATGCTTTTTATTGTTCCATGCACATGTGGCCATCTATAAAGAAATTTTCTAACAGCTAATGGATCGCCTATTAAATATCATAAGGAGATCAATAGCCTCTTATTGACAGTTTTTTTTTTCTGAAGTTGCTGTGATATACTATAAAGGGCACCAATTGATGAAGTGGCAGAAAGAAATAGGCTAGCAGATATGATCACTAAGACTGCTGCTATAGAAGGGCCCCTGTTTTATATGACTATGAAAACTCCTCTATGTTGGAGGATTACCTTAAAAAAATGCAACCTCAGTATTCTCAGATTGAAAAGGAGTGGGCTCTCTCATGGGCATACACTCTACTCCCACTAGGATAGTAGCAGACAGAGAAAAAAAAGAAGCTAATCAACAGAAAGTCATCAAGACTTCAGATCAGGTTTTTCACCTGGGCATGGATAAGACTTATCAGATGATACTGTCTGTGGACACAAACTCCCTAACCATGGTTCAACAAGTTACAAAGGCATGTGACGTCTGTCAGAAAATAATTCGCCTTAATAAAAAAAAAAATGGCTTTCCAAGGTCCACAGCATAAAGACATGTATCTGGGGGAAGATTGGCAAATTGACTTTACACATGCCAAGATCAAAAGGTATAAATTAACCAGGTATAATGGTGCACGCCTGAATCTCAATGGCTAAGGAGTCTGAGGCAAGAGGATTGCAAATTCAAAGGAAGCCTGAGTGACTCAGTGAAGCCCTTAGCAACTTAGTAACACCCTGTCTCAAAATAAAAAATAAGAAAGGGCTGGGGATGTGGCTCAATGGATAAGTGCCCCTGAGTTCAATCTCTGGTATCAAAAAAAAAAGCATAAATTACCTCTTGATGTGGAGAATAGAAAAATGCCTTGAAAGTGATAAGAGTTCCAGTTACAGAAATCATTCACGGGTGATGCCCTACAAAATGATAATGGTCTTTCCTTCAAGGTAACTGTCACACAAGAAGTCTCCAAGCATTAGGAATACAATATCACTTGCATTGTGCCTAGAGGACCCAATCCCTGAGAAAAGTAGAAAAGATCAATGAAACCCTCAAAAGATGTATTATGAAATTAACTCAGGAAACTCACTTCCTATGGCCTTATTTACCTTCTATTGGCATTATTTCACATTAGAAACACTTCTTGAACCTTAGGGTTGAGCCCATATAAGAATATTATATGAGTGACCATTTCTTACTAATGACTTCTTGCTTGACAAATAAACTTTGGGCACAAATTCAAGACATTACAGATTTGGCCAAATTCCAACAGGCCTTACAGTTGTCAGGAGGCTGCAATCGAAGCTTGGCTACTTAGTTGTTTAGGCAAGGAGACCTAGTACTGATCAAGTCTTTATTGATCAGTTTTTTCTCCCCATCCTTAGAGACTACCTGGGATGGACCACGCACGTATAGTGATTCTAGTGACCCCTATGGCAATCAAAGTCTCAGGTATAGACTCATGAATAGAACATTCTCAGATCAAATCCTGGAATTCGACTTGAGATCCTGCAGGCCCTGATTCCCTTGATGTCCAGGGACAGAAAATATTGACTAGTACTCTTGTGAGCCATTCGAGGCTTTAAAACTTCTCTTCCAAATGACAAAAGGGGGAGACATCTAGCCTGTCAATGACTATAGACAAGCAGGTCCTTAGAAATACTCTGTTTTGGATAGTGACTTTATTAAGGATATTCCTCATAATCTTTCTTTTCTGTGCATGCTTTTGCTTACTTCCCAAGTAATGGAATAAATCATTGTAAACAATAGTCAAGGGTCATAACCTAAAAGTTCTCTGCTGGTATGGACTTCTTCTTAACTTTCCTGGAGTAAACAATCTGTGCAGTATAGCCCTATGAGAATCCACCCCTATCCCTTACCTTGTCTGATCTTTGGCTTCAGAGAGACTTGATTAACTTTACTCCACCTCAAATTTATTTTTACACCTGGAACCTGATTTTTATCTTGTTTCCTGATTGCTAAAATCTTATTCTTCATTACTGAGATGACTGCTATTCTTAGCCCTTTTCCTATTCCCTTCTCATTTCCCTCATAAGGGAGCCCTTCCTAGAAATCAAATACTTTTCTAAACCCATACCTATACTCAGGACCCCCAAATTAGAAACTGTTCAGTTTTTTTATGAACAGATCAAGGCTGGAGATAGTCTTATGAGGCTTTGATCCAACCACTAATGCCCCAAGAGGCAAAAAGTTTGAAATACTTCTTGTGGGTGACTAACATAGACCCATCTTTCAATATCTCTGGATATCCATACTGGTCTAAGCCCCAAATTATGCATGTTTGATGGAAATAAAATTTGGTATAAGTATTGCTGGTATAAGACTTGTGCCTCATACCTGGCTATGTGTAATAACAGGGTTAATGCAGGTCATAATCTACTGATTATACTTTTAAAATAATCCAGAATTTCAATCACACAAAAACTAAAATGTATCATCTTGCCTTTGACCAATGGTTTAATAAGGCTATTCTAAACATCACTGGGAGGGAAAGACAATAATTCCTCATTGGCTACCCAACAAACAATATCATAGAATTTGCAAGAAATGCTTCATGAGACCCATCTTCATCTCCCTGTAACATCACATGCCTTAAAAATAGTTTCTCAGTTGGATTTTTGTTCACTGGAACCCATTTTAACCTAACCCACAGATAGAGCTTGATGTATCTTCATTCCTATCTTTGTTGGAGATCCTGAACTATGTTACAATTGACCCCCTAATCCCCAATACGTCTTCACAGTAAATTACACCTTAGTTAAAAAGTATTATGAGATTGTACCCATGACTTGATACAAAATAAACAGAAACAAATAACACTGATTGTCTTGGAAATAACATTCTTGGTAGTTGCCCTGGGAGATCTAACTTTTGGGGTCATTAGTGGTAATGTAACCATCACAAACTTAACTGCAACCTCAGGAAATATAACCTTAGACACCAGAAGCAATTTCAAGGACTTATCCCAAGTTCTAGACTCATTGGCCTATATGGTAATGGATAACAGATTAGCTTTGGACTTCTTGATGGCTAAGGAAGGTGTAGTACATGCAATAGCTAATACCTACTTTTGCATCTACAAAAATGCCACAGGAAAAGTTGAAGAGAGAATAGGTCAGATTTTACAACAAGCCAAGTGTTTTAAAGGCATAACAACAACAACAAAAAAAATGGCCTGAGATGTTTGAGGCCAAATAAAATCATGGATACCCTCCTTGTTGTAGTTAACTCTATTCCTTGGCCCTATAATGATTATCATGATTCTTTTTGGACTATGTTTCTTTAACTGTCATATTCATTTTGTCTCATCCTGTATAGAAGCCATAAAACTCCAAATGCGTATGGAGATACAACCACCCATAAAGATTCCTTTCAACTTCTATGGTAAACTTCTATGGTGGACTGAGGGGTGTCTCTGACAGCCACAGCCAACATCCCCATCCAGCTGGAAGTAGTACCAAAAAAAAAAAAAGTAAATTGGTCTATGGTATTTTCTTTTTATAGCAACCTGTATAGACTAAGATACATGACTTCATGCTTTCTTAGTTTTTCTTCTATTTACCTTTGATAATTCTTATGAAACTTTCTAATTTGTTTCTTTCCAGGTTTCTAAGCAAATTGCCTCTCCTCACTTCCCCTTTCCTCCCCTTCTTTCTTTTCCCTTCTCTCTCTCTCCCCCTTCTTAAATCTCTTTCTCTCTGCTATGTTATCTTCCAAGGTGATCTTATCTAGTCCCATGGTTACAAATAAAAATCTTCATTGTCAATTGCTCTAAAATAGTAATCTCTAGCACTGAGATCTCTCTATTTTACCAGAGCTTCAGACTCAGAACCATTAGATGCTTAGTAGGCTTTGCAAATACAGTGGGACATGGCAGTGGCACACTGATTTCCCTCCTCACCCTCAACCTACTCTGCCTTAGTCTTCTTATCTCATAAAGTGATCCAACCTTTCCTGACTTCTCCATGCTCACTCAAGCCTCATTACTAGGATTTATCCTTGATTGCTCACTTTTTTGTAGGTAATTACATCTAATCTCTAACCAAATCCTGCTTACCTCCCCTTCTTTCTTTCCTTTTTCTTTCTTGGTCTATTTTTAATGTCTCCATTTACTTAAATGAAAATATTAAATTTTATGAGTGTGGAAATTTTTTCAATATGTATATTTCTGTAGGCCTCAAAACTTGAGCAGAGTAAATACCCTACAAATATTTGTTGAATAAATGAATAAATTCTATCTTGAGAAAAATATATTAAATGTTTTATATGGGTATTTTAATCTTTTTAAATAATATAGATTTAAAATATATTAAACATTTAATACATGCACTTTTGGTTTTTCTTTGAATATACAGTAATTTTTAAATTTTGAATACACTGGTTTGGTTTAATTGATTAATCAGATATCCTAAAATATACTACTCACACAGTTGTGCCCTTGGGAGATATAGTTCTATATCCCTTCTTCCAAGGAGCTTAATGTTTATACAGACTAAAGAGACACCACTTATTACAATCTAAATGTTAATGAGAAATGTATTGTTGCATCAAATGAGTTAAATAATATTTAATCAAGTTCCTAAGGGGAAAAGACAAACATGTACTTAGATGTTCAAAGAAGGGATAAATCTGAGTGGACAAGGTAAATGAGGGAGTGCTGGATTATTGTGAGCATAAATAGAGAGGGAAGACATTAGGCACAGGACAGGATAGTAAGGTGAGAGGGACTTGAGGATGCTTAGGAGGAGACAGTGGATGCCTGACTGACCTACTTGGATTCAATATGGAAGACAGTAATGAAGGGTTCCAAGAAGGACATGGCATGAAAAAGGGGGAAATAGAGAAGATGGATCTGACAACAATGTACAGCAGGAAAAGGAACAGGAGATATTGGAGGCAGAGTGAACAGTTAGGGAAGTTTCAACAAAGAGCCAAGCACAAGACAATACATGATATTGCTTATAACAAATAAAGGGGTGATGAGAGAAACTTGGAAATTTATGTGACCTGACATCATTAATCATATGAGTTTTATTGTTTGAAACAAACTTATGAAAGTTATGAGAGTATTCTGATCATTTTCATAGAAAAATGACAATCAAAATCTTTAGGTGCTGGGGGTTAAGCTCCGTGGTACAGATTTTTCCTAGTATGCACAAGGCCCCAGAACTGAAAAACTAAACTCTAAATGACATAAACAATTAAAAACCAATTTAACACATGAGAACAACTGCAATATGGCAGAAATTAACAGGAACTTAGGAGAAACTTTTCTCATTTTACACAATTACTTTGTTTTTGTTTTTAAATACGAGATCTTTATTTGTCAGAATTATTTAAATCCAATTCTGTCTGGAGGCAGAATAAGATCATAAAAGATATTATTGTTTTTAGGATATTAGAATTTTAGCACTCCAGAAATCCACAGAAATTATATGATCCAATTCTCTTGTGGGGAAAGGATGTCACCAAAGTTGAGGGGATCCAAGGTTCTTCAGCTAGCTGAGAGTGAAATTAGACTTCAATTCTGCATGAACAATGAATTAGATCAGCAATTTTATTCTTGTTTTTATAAAATTAGTATCAACTATGAATATGTAATCAAAGGAATCACTTCTCTCATTAAATATGTATATATAAAATAAAACCATTTTCAATATTGTTAAAATTTAATTATAAAATATATCTATATACTTACTCTTTATGCATCCTCCCAAAATAGAACAGGAGGTTGATAGAATATTAAAAAGCAGTTCAACCTCAGGAAAGGTCAGACTGTTCCAGTCAGGCCTTCAACTGATTGAATAAGACCCACTCACATTATGGAAGGCAAACTACTTTATTCAAAGTTCACAAATTCCAATGTAAATCTCATCAAAACAAAATCTCACAGGAATATCCAAACATCCAGAGTAATGTGTAACCAAAAACTGGGCACCATGGTCCTTTTGAGTTGATACATTATAATTAGCCATCATGTTTGTAAATTTTGGCTCTAGAGTGTGTGTGTGTGTGTGTGAGTGTGTGTGTGTGTGTGTGTGTGTGTGTGTGTTTCAAATCCATTGTATTTTGTCATTGTAAATAAAGAGCTATTAATGGAATCAAAATTCCCTTTCTATAGTATACAAAGATAGGTATCTTACTTACTTGTATCCCTCTGCCCAATTTTAAAATTTTTAACATATGTGCATGCATTCTTAAAAAATGTTACTTGAAATGTTTTTAAACTTCATGTGAGCATGAATATATAGTGCAGATTATTATTTTGAAATTTAAGCTTTAATTTACATTATTTTTATTTATTTATGTTGATACATGTAGATTTTTTATTTTAATTCCTAGATATTTCATTATGTGAATATACCACAATTTATTTAACATTCTACTATCATTTCACTTTTAAGTTGCTCCCACCTTTTTTACTGTTATTTTAATGCAACTATAAACATCTTTTATGGGTCTTAGTATACATGTACACAGGTTTTTAGGGTCTCGTTACTTACAGTAAAACTAGCAGCATCTACATCACCTGAGAGCCAGTTAAGCAAATTTGAATCTTATTCTAGACCTGTTGAATCCAAATCTGCATTTGTATAAGATCCACAGTGATTTGTATGAATATTACAATTGCATTGTACTTTAAGGAACATAAGTAGGAACAGAATTTGTGAGCACAGATTATGAAAAACTTTACATATGTGACTATAACATTCTTCTTAATATATTTTTACCAGATATGGTCCTCCTCAATATTTCCAACACTTGCAATTATTAAATGTTAATGTTGATAAGCTGATGTATCTACAGTGTTTAATTAGCATTTCCCTGATTTTTCATGAATTTGAACACCTTTTCTTATTTTTATTTTCACTCAGATATGCTATCCTATGAATTGTGTATATTTCCATTAAGTTGTTTGTCTCTCTTATTTTGAATGTAGGAAATTTATGTATTCTGATGACAATCTTTTGTTATTTGTAATATTAAAGAATATAAAATTTATGTATTCTGATGATAATCATTTGAAAAATGATATAAATATCTTTGCTCAGTCTATAGCTTTTTAAAAACTCTGTTTATACTACCCTTTTGTTTACTAGCTTTTCAAAATTCTGCAATGTTAATTTTGCCAAATATATCAATATCTTCCTTGTCTTCTATATCTTCTGTAAGAAATCATCAATATATTCTAGAAGGTTTAAACCCTAGAACTTACAATTAGGTTTTAAATATAGTGTATCATAAACAAACAAGTAAATGAGTAGATAGAAAAATAGTTTTATTTATTTTAAAATGGAGAGGTAACAATGGGAAATTGCCATTTTGTTATAATCACATTAATTACTGACTCAGGCAAAATTGATCATTTTTGTTAGAATTATTGAGTGAATGTTTGTTGGAGAACAGCGTATTACTGCAGTCTTTAAGATTCTCCCCACAGACCACTAATTCCTTATAAAGTGAAACAGAGATTCAGCAAATGGAGAATTCCAGCAAATGTCACCATGAACAAGTGATTAAATAACTTCCCTCTTATGACCTGGGTCTGGAATGCCCCCCAGAGGCTTATGTGTAGAAGGCTTGGTCCCCAGTGCATCAATGTCCAGAGGTGGAGACTTGGGGAATTGATTGGATCATGAGGTAAGGCTTCAACTGTCACCAATGGATTAATCCACTGATAAATTCACAATTTGAAAGCATTATTGGGAAGAAGCAAAAATGTAGGAGGTGGGACCTAGTTGAAAAGAGTGGGTCCCTGAGAGTATGCCCTTGGGTGTTACATCTTAACCCTTGTCCCTTCCCCAATCTCTTCTTCCTATCTACCATAGGTACGCAATTTTTCTCTTCCATACCTTCCTGTCACAATGTACTGCCTCAACACAGGCCCAGAAAGAATGGATCCAAGTGACAATGTACTGAAACCTTTGAAATACAAGCCAAATTAAAATATCTTCCTTCAAGTTATTTTTCTCAGGAATTTTGTTACAGTGACAAAAACTGATTATGACATTCCCTTTTTTAAAAAACAGAATAAAATAAAACTTTCCCTTAGTTTAACCTCCTCAAATATGCACATATTTTTTTGTTGTTGTTGTTTTGTCATATGTATCCCCAGTACAATGCTTTGCTACTCCTAAGTAAATATCAACATTCTTCAGGAAATCTCTTCATAATTGATATTTTTAAAAAACATTTTTCTAGTTATATATGGACACAATATCTTTATTTTGTTTATTTATTTTTTTTTATATAGTGCTGAGGATCGAACCCAGGGTCTCATGTGCGAGGAGAACATTCTACTGCTGAGTCACAACCCCTGCCCCTCCATAACTGCTATTTAGGTTGACAATATACACCACAGTTTCCTAATCCATTTATCCATTGACAGACATTTAGGTTGATTCCATACCTTGGCTATTGTGTATAGTCCTGCAATAAACATGGGAGCAGAAATACCTCTTTGATATACAGATTTCATTTCCTTTGAGTGTATACTCAACAATCAGATTGCTGGGTCACATGGTGGTTTTACTTTTAATTCAGGGGAAACCTCCATACTGTTTTTCATAATAGCTGTACTTATTTATGTTCCCAACAACACCAATCAACAGTGCCAACAACCTACAAAATAAGATAAAATATTTGTAAAATCTACATCTTATATATGGTTCATATCTAAACCACTCAATAGCAATAAAAAACAAAATCAGATTAAAAGATGAGCAAAAACCCAAATAGATATTTCCTTTAAAAAGACAAAGGAATAGCCAGCAATCTTGGGGAAAAAATGTTCAATATCACTAATCATCAGAGAAATGCAAATCAAACTGTAATGAGATATTACCTCACTCACTTGGAATCACTACTATAAGAAAGACAAAAGATAACAGATGTCAACAAGGATGGAGAGGAAAGGGAAAACTTTCCTCATTACTTTTTAGGTAGTGCATTCCTTTCTTCCTTTTTAAAGTTTATTCTGCTAATCTTTTCAAAGTGTCTTAAGTTGATACTGTAAGTTTATTTCTATTATTTTTATACACTGAATAAGTTTTTAAGAAATCGCTCTTAAGACTTTTTATTCTAAGTACCAATTTCTGTGCATATCACAACTTTTTCTGTTAATCTAGTCAAAATATTCATAATTTTCTTTATAATTTTCTTATTAATCCATTAATTATTTGTTATATTATAGTTATTTGTAAATAAGAATTTTTCATTATTTCATTTTGTTTGTATATAATGTTTTGTTCATATGACTATCTTTTGGGGTAAATTACAATTTGGCCTGATATTATATATGTAGTCTTCATAAAATGGATTATTTGAGATTTGTTGAGATTCCCTGGTTACCACTAATTTTTAAGTGTCTCAGATAAACTAATCATGAACAAATGCTGATCTTTAATTCAAACTTGTCACAAGGAAAGAATTCCCTAAGCAAGGCCAATGGATGATTTTTCCTCTGACAAAAAGATATTTTATGTGGAAAGAAATGTAGTGAAATAACCATTGTTAAACTGGATCAAAAAAAGAAATAGAATGACAGTGTAAGGATTATAGTTCTTGTAGCTGAATAAAAGAAATTCTTTACAGGTTGAGAATCATCTGAGTGAAATTTCCAGAGGGGCTTTTAAAATCATGACAGTCTATCAAACACATTATCAGATGTGGTCATTTCTATCCAGAGGGAGCAGCTACCATCTTCATAACTAATGCTCTGTTCCAGATTAGATTTGATAGCATATTATCTTTCTGTTACTGAAGTCCTAAGCAAGAGGTCTGACTGTGATGGTTCCAACAAACTGATTCCAATCACTCTCCCCAAAATCCAAACTCAAAATATAATGATTAAAAAATAGGAAAAAAACTTTAATCACTAAAGCTGTTTGAGGAAGGCAAAGTGAGATCCAGCAACCTACTCCTGTCTTAGGAGTGCTGTCAGGAGCTTTAAATTCATATAGAGGAAGAATTGGGGCAGAGGGCAGGAGGTCTGCATAATTGAACAGACTTGGGTAAACTGTGATCTGGTTGATCATTCTCTCAGTTCTGGTTCTGTAAGATGGCTCTGGACAAGTCTGTCTCTGAGAAGCCAATTTCCTTTAGTTGCTCACGATATGCATTACCCACCAGATCCGTGATCCTACAAGGGTTCATTTCAGTAACCATGAGATGATTGCTCCTGCTTTGAAGGTGCAATCTCCTGGTGTAGAACAACCACTGAAGAATCCTCGATGCCACCCCAGGAGTCTGAAACAGGATGCTGCAAATCTTTCCTCAGTCTTGAAGGGGGACAAAATAAGTTATGTAAATTAAAGGCTAATAAACCATGTATTACCAGTTATTAGATGAATACTCCTTAAGTTCTCCTTAAGTGGTCAATGTGCCTATGTGAAGAACTGAACAGGTCACAAGAGTTTAAGACAATAAAGGAGACAGACACAAAATGAAGGCAGAGATGCCAAGCCTTATTCTGGTTTTAATTACCTATAGGGCAAACCTGTAGGGCATCTTCAGGCCTAGGTAAAGAGTCACTGCTTTTTAGGAAAGGCATTAATTCCTGTTACCTTACTATGTATGCAGTAAACTCTAGACGAGTTGCAATTTTTAAAAAAGCTTGGTGTATAATTAATTAATTCAATCTTGTTCTCTGTTCCTACCTCCCACCTATGTAGGCTAGTTGGGAATGAGGATGGGAAAAGACTAAACATCAAACTGAGTTGTAGTTTGTTTTGAACAAACATTGTGAACAGTCTCTTTGGGCAATCAATGTTCACTTTGTTAGGTAAAATTCCTGTTGTGTGTGTTGTTTTGTTTTAAATAACACTTTTTCTTCTTCTCACATGATGTGGTGGATTTAAAATAGTTTTGCACTCTTCAACACCTTTCCATCTTCAAGAGGAAGAGTCTATGTCCTTTCCATTTGAACCCAGCTCAGCTATTATATCTAGACAAATATACTGAACAATACAATTCAGTTGTAAGCAATGCTGAGCAAGTAACTTCTAATGCTGTATTGGCAAATACCAGGCAGTTTGTCTATCTCAGGACACTTGTGCTGTGAACTTTCAGCTGTCGTGAAACAAATCCAGTCATCAGAGGGCCATCTTGGGAAGAGACCTATGAGTGAAGAGTCCTTCAAGATCACTGTAGCCACCTCTGACTGTAACTGCATGAGAGACTCCACATGAGAACTGACTAAATCAGATTTCTCCAGAAAATAAATAATTGTAATGGACTTGTTGGTATGGTTTATTTTGCAGTAATTGACACTCAGATAGTATGAGGTTAAAAGGAAAGAGGTGACAAGTATGTGGCATAAGCGTTCTGGATCTGTTAGGGAGAAAGGCTGACATTGTTTGATGCTGTTCCTTTGGTGTGCTTTATAGAGTTGTCTACATATCCCCTATGTTAGTCAGCTTTTCACCACTGTGACCAAAATAGCTGAGCAAAACAACTTACAGAGGGAAATGTTTATTTTGGCTCATGGTGTCAGGGATTTCAGTCCATGGTCAATCTGCAACCTTGCTTTGGTCCTGGAGAAAGGCAGGGAGGACAGAGCTGAGGACAAAAAGTTCCCTTACAGTGACCTAATTACTCCAAGCAGGCTCACCTCTTAAAATTCCAATAATTCATGCAACTATGAAATAGGTTAACTCACTGATGAGAACACAGCCTTCATGATCCAATTACTTCCCCAAAGCCCCACCTCTGAACAGGGATCCAACTGGGGACCAAACCTTCAACACATGAGCTTTTGGGGGACATTCCAGATTCAAACCACAACATTTTTCTCACCTTACATAATGCACATTCTTCCTCCTCACCTCTTGTGTATCAAACTTAAAGTTGGCTTGGATATGAGAGAAACAAATAATTCAGATTATACTTTCTCTAGAATATATCCTGGCCTGCAAAGCTACTGCTCTGCTATATAAAACCACTCTGAGTTATAGAAATTATAAGCCCGTCCTCATGGTTAATCTCCAATCAATTCTGATTTCCTCCCAACTTTACAGCTTCCCCAAATTCTGCTAAAGGATTTTCCTAGTGTGGAGTGGTGAAGGTCATTTTTCTACTAGAAAAAAGACACATTTATGTTTGAAATGATTACACAGGTCCTCTGTTGGTGGGCCAGAGCAGCCACCCTGCAATCGTGTTAGGGATGCTGCTGATCTATCACCGGGTTGGTGTGAAGCTCTGTAAGCAATGCTAAGCAAGTAACTTCTGAGGAGGGATTGGCAAATACCAGGCAGTTTGTCTATCTCAGGACACTTGTGCTGTGAACTTGGCTCCATGGAACTCTCAGGTAGTGTCTACACCACCTTCAACTCTATGTTCTGCCTTCATTAGTGTCCTCAAATAAGCCAGAAGCTTAATTTAAACTATAACAGCAGGCAAAGTCAGCTGCAGGTTTTTACTGACCTCTTTTCATGAATACGAGAATACAGACCAAATCTTTCTCGGAAATTGTCTGGTTTAGTTTCTTGACCTTTACAGGGAGTTGGTTTTTGTTTTTTTTGTTTTTCTCCTATTCAAATGTAGGTATAACACTGATAATAAAGAACACAAATCTTAAGGCTACATCTCAATGAATTTTTGCATATGTAAACAGCTTGTAAACACCACTGGGATCAAGATATACCTCATTTCTAGCTCCTAGAAGGCTCCTTAGGGCATCCTTGCGGTCAATGGCCCCCACAAAAGTAGCCTTTATTCTGATTTAACTATCATAGAAGAGTTTCCCTGATCTCTTTTATATAAATAGAATTCTACAATATTAATTCTTTGGCTTCCTTAACTCAACATTGTGCCTATAAAATCTATTTAGACTATTACACTTCAACTGTGTGGTATTCCAGTGTATGCATACACAATAATTCATGCATTCATTTGAGTGCTGATAAATATTTTGATTGCTTTGAGTTTTTGACTGGGAGCTTTTGGTGGAAAAATATAAATAAACCAAAATGTACCACTTTAACTATTTTTAAATGAATAGTTCACTGCCATTATAGCAAAATCATAGTCACCTTTCATCTCCAAAACTTTTCCATCTTCTCAAACTGACGTTACATAGCCATGAAAGAACTCTCTATTCCCTCCTCCTCTTAGGACCCACAAGTGCCATCCCACTTTTTCTCTATGTATTTGACTATCCTAGATAACTTGCTGCAGTTGAATCAAGCAATATTTGCCCTTTTGTGAATATAGCATGCATCAGAACATTTTTTTCTGTTTAAAAGCTGAATGATATTCCTATCTATCCACATCACATTTTGTTCATCCATGCATTTGTTGATGAATACCTGGGTTTTATCCACCTTTTGATTTTGATGGATAATGCTGCTATCAACATGATTGTATAATTATCTGAGTTCTTTTTTTTTTTTTACTTCTCTTGTGTAAATACTGAGAAGTTGTAATAATGAGAATTCTATGTTTAGTTTTTTTGAGGAAACACTATAGAGTTTTTCACAGTGGCTGCAACATTTTACTTTTTCAACAACAATGCATAGGGATTCTGATTTCCCCACACCTTTGCTAAAATTTATTATTTGTTGTTTGTTTAGTTGTCTCTCTCTCTCTTTCTCTCTCTCTCTCTTTTAATAGTCATCTTGATGAGTGTAAGGAGGTATCTCATCACAGTTTGACTTGAATTTCCCTAATTATTAGTGATTTTGAGCATCTTTTCATATGCTTATTATCCATTTGCATATCTCAGAGAAATGCTTGTTTAGGTTCTTTGCCTATTTTTCATCAGATTGTTCTTAAGAGAGACTTTCTAATCCCCATTTGTCTGCACAAATAGAGTTCTTTTTCCCCTCTGCTTATCTCTGGCCTTATGAAAGAGACGCCTTCATCTGAAAGTAGCCTTCACATACATTTCTTCTCATTTCTGATCTCTGAATGTATTTATCTTCTATCTGTATTAATGTATTACAGATAAATGCATTTAATTATCTCTTTTTATATATTAAAAATTATACTTATGGTTACATGTTTGGAATGGAGAAAGAGTCTTAGATTATAAATTGAAAAAATGAGTTTAATCAGAATTTCCCTTATGGTCTGAAGAGTTTGGAAAACATGTTTATAATTGAATGATTATTTGTAATTTTATGATTCTTGTGGATTAGTCATTCACTACATGAATATGAATACTTTTAAGTGAGCAAACTCTTATTATTCTAGAGAGATCAATATTCAAGAACAGCATAACATATCTGTCTCATAAATAATCAAAGTGTTTGCTTATTTCAGAGAATATAAAAAATCCTTAGGTGAGGATTTTTCAATCTAGACATTATTGATATTTTGGGGCTATATCTTTGTCATGAAGGGCTAGCCTGTGTATTGTAGGATGTTTATAAACATCACTGGTCTCATTCTACTGGCTTTCTATACTTAATAACTTCTACCCACAGTCATAACAATCAAATATGCTTCAGATATTACCAAGTGTGCCCTGGGGATAAAATTTTCCCTGGTTAGGATCTACAGCTTTAGGGCTATGAATTTTAATTTATTATATGATGTGTTACTTAGAGTGATCTCTCAATAGAGAGAGTAGATTTCCAAGGAGGTGTTAATGAAACATAGAGTACACATCACAAACCACACAGATCTGTGTTTTAATTCTAAATGCCACTATAACATTATTCAAACATATTCCCCCCAGTTATATTGTTGTTGTTGTTGTTATTGTTAATAATGCTATGTAGTCTTTTTAGATACTTGTGCTAAAAGTAGGCACAGACTAATGGGAAGACTTAGAAAAAACACTTGCACAAATCAAACAGCATTTTCTTATCTAAAGGATCCAGTTAATACAATAAGAATACATGGCAGATATATTAGTTCATTTTGTATTAATATCACAAAATACCTGATATCAGCTAACTTTATAAAGAAAAGAAGATTTATTTAGCTCCCAGTTTTGAAGGCTTCAGAGCATGAAGCTTGCATCGACTCAGCTCTTGGCTATGTCTTATCTCGGGTATAGCACATGTCCGAGAAAGAGGTCACATTTAGAAACCAAAAGCCAGAGAAAAACTGGGTAGGACCAGGCTCACAATTTTATAACAACCTTTTCAAGGTAACTATCAAAAAATCCTATGAAAACTACCTTATCCCCTTCTGAGGACAGTACCTTCAGTGACCTAAGAACCTCTCACTAGGCCCCACCTTCCAAAAATTCACACCATATCCCAACACTACCACCCTGCAAACTAGGCTTCCAACACATTAATCTTTGAAGAATACTCAAACCATATATAAAACACATCAACAGATAAATAACATTATCCAGGGTAGACAAAGATGCTACCTTAGTGTTAGAATAGGGGACAAGTTGATGATAGTGGAACTGGTAGGAGAGCCCTTAATGCTGTTTATTATACAGTGAGGGCTGTGACATCAGATCTTCATGGGGCCTAACTGTCCCTTTCCAGATGCAGCTTACTCATATAAAATTAGGGTCATCCTACAAATAACCTGGCATGAAAACATGCTTATGCTGGCAACCCGTTAAACTTTTTATTGTCGTTAATTCCATAATTATTTAATGTATAGCATATCTTCAGAAATGAGTGAAAGAATCATCATTTATTACTACTCTCCCCAAACTAACAGAGCCTGGTCCAAATAGATTAAGAACTCCTAGATGTGGTCCCAGAATAGTGGAAGTTTATCCAGAGTTCTCTGAAGGTCATGCCTTTGACCAGCATAAAGCCTGTCCTGCAATTGTACAGCTGGAAGATCCTTTCTGAGGATTAAACATAATTAAATGAAATGGAAAAGGAAAGCTGCTGATAAACAGGGGCTGTTGTGTTAAATGTGCATCAAAACAAGGTTAAACAAGCCTAGGAAGGCTTGTTTTGTTTTTCTTGGTGGTAAGATAAGAAGGACTCCAAGGAATGAAGGAAATGGAAAAAGGAAAATGGCTACTTCCCTTATCTCCAATCTTTAGGTGGGAATCAAAACAGAGTGAAATTGGCCACAAAGTTAAAGAATGTACTCATAAAATATGTGAAGAGTTCCATCTGCACAGTGGGCATGTTACTTATTCTATATATTCTCCCTGATTGTAGGTGAGGGGAGGCCCTCCATGTTGTCCCAGCCTGCTGCTGCCAAGGAGTGTGTGAGTAATAGTGTCCAGACTGTCTCTGCTGAGTCTTTCAACTTCTTTCTTTGAAATTAGTGAACAATACACTGGGGCTTTTGCAGTCCTGGGGTTGAACAGAGGCTCAATTAAAAAATAAGATAGATAGATAGATAGATAGATAGATAGATAGATAGATAGATAGATACCATTATCATCAGTGTCACAATGCTGTGTTTCCATAAGAGAGTTAAGTACTGGTACTGAATAATGAGTTCGCTGTGGCCATCGGGCCCCAGAACTGAATTCTGACCTGGATAGCAGCAATGGTCTCATAGAAGATCAGAAATTACATCTCTCAGTTAGCTTTTGGTAATATTTAATAGATTATTTCTGTTCAATGATATTTTAGTATGTATCCAGGAAAGAAATAGTTGGCACATGTGGTAGTCAGCTCTTTGTCACTGTGACCAAATTACCAAACAAGAACAACTTAGAGGAGGAAAAGTTTTTGAGTTCATAGTTTCACAGATTTAGTCCACGATGGGCCAACACCATTGCTCTGGGCCCAAGTTCAGGCACAACATCACAGTGGAAAGGTGTAGCAGAGGAGTGCTGCTCTGTTCCTGGCAGCCAGGAAGTGGTGAAAGGACCACAGGGAAGATGAGCCCTTCCAAAGCACACCCCCAGTGACCCAGCTCTTCCTTCCATGACCTGCCTACGTACAGTTACCACTTAGTTAACTAGAGTGGTCTGATTAGTTTATAGAACTCTTAATCTAACCATTTCATTTATGAATATTGTCACAGTAACACAGGAGCTTTCTTAAGGTACATCTCATATCCAAATCATAACAGCACATGAGAAAATCTGGACAAGTTTAAGTATTGGAGCAAGATTAAGAGTAAAGAAAGTATAAAATTCCTTTAGGTCTTTACAAAATACTTTCAGAAATAAATGTATTCTGGTAAAGTTAGTGATTTTTTTAAAACAAATATGTTCCTAAGACTACTAAATTTCTTTAAATTAAGGTTTCTGAAAATCTTTTGGATAGAACTAGTTTGAGAAACTAGAAGAATATTCAGGTTTTCTTCATTCAGCATTTTAGCCATGTACTTTGAGAAACTTAAGGAATGAAATGTTGTATAAACAGTTACACTCCGTTTTAAACAATTACACCAATGGTTAAAAGTAATGTGTGCTCACTTTGTGTAAAACAGGCTAATTAACAGGACATGATTTGTTCTATAGTTAAAAATACTGTGTGTTTACTTTGTATAAGCTGCAATAATTAACAGTAAGTGATTTGCAACTTTTTCTCTGGAAGTTATTTATCAATGTTAAGAAAAAACATTTTTTCTTAATCTTCATATATCACTTGTAAATTTTAAGATTAGCTTTATTATCTTTCTTCTCAATAAATGGTTACAAAGTAAATTAATGAATTGCTATAAACTCAGGGAAAAACTAAGAAATCATGGTTTTCATAACATAAGTATGGAATGAACTATATACAGCATTAATTTTATTCTAGCATAGATAAGATTACTTTGGTTTGGCAATCTATATTGCCAGAACATAGCAAAGAGAAAAATTAAGATTGCCATGTGGGAATTAAATAATGGAATAAAGCCAAGATATTAGAAGTCACTTGGTGTTACATAATAGGTCCCAGGGCAAAATAAGTCTAAAGGAAAGAAATAAATCATTAGGAAGTTGAGTGAGCAAGCCTGGAAAGCTGAAAAGGAAGTAAGAAGAGCCAGCCTTGATGCAACACAGCCCACCGATGCCCAGATATGGGGTATTCGGTCCTTGGCATCTTTTGTCTACATGGCAAAAGCATACCTATCACCAAGGCTATTATATTTTCTATGTCATCAAGTGAATGATTCATATATCTCATCCATTTTACTCTAAAGTCATCTTCATCAAGCCACTATTATAGTCCAGTATTCAAAGGATCAAGGTAAACTTGAGAGTCACGCTGTGCAAAACTTTCGATTCTAATTTTTAATTAATAAATTGCAATTCTGTCTTACACTCATCTTCTGAGTAAAACAGGTCTACCCTTAAAAATGTATGACCTTTTAGAGGCTGACAGATTAATTTTCTGATACTGCATAGTCATGATCTAGCCCCAAATTTGTGATGAATTCACCAAGACCAAACAATGTCACTTTGTAATGTCCTTGGCAACCTCTAGACGGCTTTACTAGTTGACAACCACATCTCCAACTTTTTAATAGTATATTATGTCTGTATAAGAACGAAATATTGATATCATTGTGAGTTCATAATTACCGATTCATAATACCATAATTAATAGATCATCTTCCATGCTTCTCTCACCAGTTCCCAGTCTCCAAGGAAAGTATTTCTTACTATTTTACTCCTTACCAAAAATATGTCCCATGCCCACCAATACCTTTCAGTAATGATCTTCCCTCACATTTCCCAGCAAAATCAGAAAGCATAGGAAATGTAGTCCCTCATCTTTCCATCACTTAGTCCAAATATTTATCTGAACCTGCCAGTATTTCAGAAAAACAGATCTTCTGTTTCCATCTCAGAGTTATAAATCTTCTACCATGGGTCAAATATCATATGTTCTTGCATTCATTCCCAGTCTGCATTGTCAAGGTTTTTTTTTGTGTGTGTGAAATAAATGGTCTCCATCATATCAACCTCTGATAGTTCTATTGGGATTTTCTTATTAATATTAAAATATACTCTATCTTAAATTAAAAACAACAGTGAAAAATCAACAAATAAAACTCATCTCAGCCCCCACACCCCCTACTAAACTGCCACCCTATCTTCTTACTTTCACCATCAAGCTCCAAAGAGTTGACGTTGTGTACCATTCCTCTCCACTTGCTCACCCTCCACTTTCGTCTCAACCCCTTCAATTGCATTTCTGCTAAAGTCCCACATTCTAAAGTCATTGACTTTAGTTCTGTCCCACTTAGTGGAAACTTCTTATTTTTCATAGTAAAGAATGTTTCATTGTTTAAAACAAATGACAAATCTGGACCTAAGAACCTCTTCCCTTTGCTCCAGTGACTCTTTATTTTCCTATCCTGTAGATCCCTGCTTTAGTCAGCTTTTTCATTGCTGTGACCAAAAGACAGAATAAAATCAATTTTAGAGGTAGAAAAGTATTTTTAGGGGCTCACAGTTTCAGAGGTCTTAGTCCACAGAACTATATTCTTCAGGGCTTAAGATGAAACTGAACATCATGGCAGAATACTGTGGTGGAAGAAAGTGGTTCAGGACATTACCAGGAAGCAGAAACAGACTAAGCTCAGCTCACCAAACATATACCCCAAAGACACATCCATAATAATCCACTTCCTTCACCACACCTTACTACTCAGTTAATCCCTGTAGGGGAATTAAGGCACTGACTGGGTTAAGACTCTTATAACCCAATCACTTCACCTGTAATCTTTCTTGCATTGTCTCACACATGAGTTTTGGGGGACATCTCACATCTAAATTATACTAATCCTTGTTTTCAGTTTCTTCTGTACTGAGACTGAGAAGCAAACTAGGGGAGATGAGAGTTAAAGTAAGAATTAACTGAGACCAATTCCTACCACCAGCATGTTGAAGACCATTCCTGAAGTGCAAAACATTGAAGAGAGAATCTTTTCAGAAGTAGGAAGAAGAGTGTTTTACAGAGAATTTTGTATATGATAAATTTGAAATGCCTATGAGAGTAGACAGGATTGCTAGGCATGTGAAAAAAGATGGGAATTCAAAATATAGATCAGAAATGCCCATGTATAAAAATTTTGTTTTGTACATAGTGTTGAAAGCCTGAAATTGATGATATAACCCACAGATCAGTGCGTAGTAAAGAGATGCACAGTCCAGTAATGCAGAGTAAGATAGCCTGGGACCATAGCCTGGGGCGTTCCAGAACACAAAGTTGGGTATTGGTGTGTAGAGCCTGGAAATGGACAGATTCACCTAGGGAATATGTAGAGATTCTAAAGTTGAAGAGGACCAGGATCAAGCCTGAACCCAGTAAATTTTAAGGGCAGAATAGAAATGGAGGTTACAGCAAGGAGAGAGAAGGAGTGGCCTATGGGTAGCTTTAAGCACAAGAGAAGAAAGTGTTTCTTTTGTTTGGTTGTATGCTTTTTGCTTTTGCTGTTGTTGAAAGAAGGAAAGAGGGAATGCAGGATGAAAGTACAGAAGGGAAAGAGTGACTGTGCTGGTGATCTGTCTACCCAAAAGATAGGTTGAAGTCCTTGGCAGGGTCCTAATCCAACAATATCCCTGTTAAGAAGAGTCCTTTATAAAAGAGGACAATTGAGACAGTCGGACACAGAGGAAAGACAGCCACATAAGGAAGGAGGAAAAATTCATGTGATGACGGGATAAGCCAAGGGACTTCAGAAACTTAGTAACCATCAGAAACTAGGAAGAGACAAGGCAGGATTCTTCCCCAGAGTTTTCAGAAGGAGTTTGGCTTTGCTGACAGCTGCATTCCAACCTCCAGCCTCTAAGAACTATGAAAGAATGCATTTTGGTTCTCTTAAGCCAGAAAGTTTGTGGTAATTTGTTATGTCAGCATTAGGAAATGTTGAATGTATAATTAAAAGATCTGAAGTTGAAATTTGCTGTGAATCCACATTAATATAAAATCTCCCTCTCTCTCTTTGCAGAGAAGAATAGAAGCTTTACTCAGATTCTTGTGCACAACCAGGATCCTATGTTGTCTAGTCATTGACTTTGTTCCCAAAGACTTCAAAATCTCTTACATTTTGTATGAATTCTGAAGTAGAAATTCCTGCCTAGTGTCCTTGAAACAAGACTCATATTTCAAAGTAAACTATGTAAGTAACTCTGAGGAAAGAGAGCATGAATTCTTTGTGCATTTTCTAGGTACTGAACACATTTTATTTTCCTTTTGCACATTATTCATGCCATGTTTCATAGACTTTATGAAGACCCATGACTTTTGAAAGTACCCAAGAAGCATTAAAGTATGAAACAATTTTGTAGAAAATAATAATAATTATGACTTTCTTCCATATTGTCTCTCAATTTCCACATTCAGGAGGAACTGAAATTATGTGTAGTCACAGAAATGACTGGTTCTGAATATGAATACTAACAAAAAAAGTCAGACTTACTTTTTATAAGTTTACACCAAGGGCAATAGTCATTTTCAAAAAGTAGTAGTGTTTCTGATTGTAAATGAAATTCATGTCCATTACATGCAGTTTGGAAAATTAGACAAGTACAGAGAAGAAAATGATGATTGGTCACAATTTCTACCACTCAAAGTAGACAACTATTAACATTGGAATGTGTTTATAGTATTGAACCTATGCACATAAATTTTAACATGGCTTAAGTCAAGTTATGCATTCAATATGAAGCCCTGTTTTTTACCTATAATACTGTATTCTAAGAATTTTTCTATGTAAAAAAAAGGTCTGAATAATTTTTAATTGTTCAATAAAATACTGTAGTTAAGGGCTCTCACAATTGATTTTACTAATCTATATTTAATTTTTTTCTTTTGTACTGAGGATTAAACTCAGGGATACTTTAGCCCTGAGCTATGTCATCAGCTGTTTTTATTTTAAAACAGGGTCTTACTAAGTTGCTTAGGGCCCCACTAAGCTTCTGGGGCTGGTTCTGAATTTTTTATCCTGCTTCCTCAGCTTTCCAAGTTGCTGAGATTACAGGCATATGCCACCATGTCCAGTTTTTTTTTTTTTTTTGTATTGTTTTAAATGCTATGATGAGCATTTGTACACATTTAAGTGCCCACATATTTGATCATTATTTTGATGTGGAATTACATCATTGATAATAATTATTATTATTATGAGTTGAAGGACAAGTGTTTTGACCTTGAAAATGAAAAGCAAAAATCCCCCCCAAAATTAGTCAGTATACTTTGGAGATACACGCATACCAATGTTTAATATAGCACAATTTGCAATAACTAAGTTATGAAATAATCCAGGTCCTGTCAACAGATGGATGGATAAAAATTACACACACACACACACACACACACAATGGAGTGTTATTCAGTCAGAAAAAAGCTAACAAAATTATGCTATTTGCAGGAAAATAGAACTGAAAACATTATATTAATGAAATAAGTCAGACTCAGACAGACAAGTATCATAGCTTTTTCTCATATGTGGAAGCTAGAGGGAAGAAAAATAATAAGAATATCTAAAAGTAGAAGAGAGATGGTATAGAAGAAAGGGATGGGGGAAGAAAGGAGGGTAAGGAAAGGAGTGATACTGATCAAATTATGCTATATGTATGTATGAATACACCAAAATGAAACCTACTATTCCATATAATTAATAGGCACCAATAAAAAATAAATTTTAAAAAGAATGATTAATTATCATTTGATTAACAAAGTAAATAGAGGTGTCCTAAGATATTTTAAGAATTGATGTTGAACCTTAGCTCTAATTAAAAATTTTTGCACAAGGAGCTAAGAGTCTCTTACATCCACCTAGAATGACAAGATGAAAAGTCCTAGAATCCATAGGTACGACAGTTGAGATGCTATGACCTTCCATTACTTTAGGAAATGCCATTACAAATAAAACTTCTCAGGAGAATGCCATTAAAATTATAACTAAAATCAGCTTTCACTTTTCTTTTTGCCAGAGTAAGCCATTCTGATGAAATTGTTAAATTGTTTTTGCAAGAGGAGGTATCCATAGGTGTATATATTTCAACTATGGACTTGAGTGTTCACCAAGGTATATTTTTAATTACATTTCTTGAGCAGTTCCCTTTGTAAACTATATCAGTCATTCAATTTAAACATGAGTCAAAGACCTTGGGCAAATCACTTAGCAATTTAGTTTCCTAGATATAAAACAAGTAGAATAATGATCGGGGGAATGAAATGTGAAAGTATAGACATTTTAAAAGTTATAATGACTGTCCTTGTAAACAAATACTGATTATAATAATTTTAATATTTAGGATTGCCAATTCTTATAAATGTTATCTACTGTAATGTGACATTCTAAATTGTTTTATGATCTTTTCCTCAAAGTTCTTACATTAATGTGGAAAAGTGCCAATAATATATCAGTTTTACTTTGAAGTTCATAAAATCTTTATGTGAAAAAAATCACTGAAGCGATACTGCAGGGATATTACATTCTGAGTGACTGTTAATAACTTGTGTGGAATATTGGAATATTTGACAAATATAGCATATCAAATCCATAATCACTGCCAGAGGGATTGTCAGAGTGTTTTCCCCCATCAATCTAATAAAGTTGACCATAAAAGAATAAATTCATAAAATATCATAGAACTTACTTTGCAGTACTCTATAAAAATACTTTTAAAACAATTTTAGTAGCTTGCTTCTAATGTGAAATGATAAAATATTTATCTGATCTTTGGAAATTTTATTTAAGATGACAAGATTTAAAACAAACTAAAATCCATAAGTTAAGAAAAGACTGTCTTCTATAGAAATTTTGATAAATGATGCAAATCAATGAGACATGACTACAAGGCAGCCTATATACTAGTAAGCAAGGATAATGTCTTTTATTCTTCAAAGAAAAATTCTACTGAATGACAAAGAAGTGTTTTAAATGATAATTGTTGTATTTTAAATTTCCTACTCTCTTTTGGTGTTTCCTTATATTTAAAAAAGTCTTTAGAAATAAATTTAATAAATAGTAAACCCAACTATTCTGATTTAAAATATTGATGTAATTTTAACACAATTTTAATGTCCTTTCTTAGTATCTTGATCTTTCTTTTTCTTTTTAAAAAAAAGTTTGTAATTTTTGTCACTTCTACTATTCTCCAATTCTTTGACATTCTCTAATCTGGATGCTTATTTTTGACAGTTGATTTTCTTAAACTGAAACAATAAAAACTAAATCTTTTAATCCACACTCATAATTTTCTATTATTTGATTTGCTTTAACCACAAGTGCACATGTCCCACATTAAATCCATCCTTAAAGATTTGACCTGTTCCTCCCTCTATTATCATATCATTTCTGACTGTTCAAAAATAAAAAAAGAAAAAAATGGAAAAAAATGGTTCCTCACTTCCCCTTCTCATCTTTGAGATGGGGAACCCTTTTGCACCCATAGATAGAAAAGATGAGAAGGGGAACTGAGGAACCATTGTTTCTACCTTCAAGCAAGCAAATCAGGAACAATCTTTGATCATTTTTCTTTCATCTCACTCGACTGAATTTTCTTTTCCCTTCAGAAAATTTCTAAAATTTATCCTTTTCTCCATGAAGGTATTGCTGGGAAAACTTCACACAAATGTTCTTGCAAATGTCTCCTTTATAGTATATGTCCTCTTGAACTTCAGAGGGGACCAAATATCAGGATATGTATTTTTTTCTCATTAATCATTTAATTTATCCCCTTAGTCAGCCATTAAAATTACATAAGTATTGCATTTTTTTAATTCTTATGTTCTTTTAAAGTGTACTCCTGTACTTCATTCTTTCCTAATTTATTTCTTTTTAAGCAGTGTATATACATTTTACTCTTCATGTTTGCTTATTTCTATTGAAGTACATTATACATTCAAGAAGCTGAATACATTTTTTCTATCAAATAATTATAGATAATAATTCATCTAATTATGACCAACAATGGACCAGAGTATCCAAGTATCTTAGATGTCTTTAAGCAAATTAGATTATTTTAACCATTTTACTGAGTTGCATCTTAAAGTTTTTTATTCGTTTACCCTGTTTTTTAATACAGAATATACTTCTCTAAAGAAATGATTTTCAGAAAGAATGTTTAGGTTCCCCAATATGGAGCTAAAAAATATTTTTTTAAATGTGTAATATTGCTAAGTAATGGTACTAATATTATTATGGAATCTAATTATTTGGCATTCTTCCTTAGAGAAAGCATTTTCTTTAGTTTCAATCTGATGCAAGAAGCCAGCTCCACTTGCCATGTTTTTGGTGATCTCCTGCCCCAGTACTGGCTGAGTGACTTTTCAATAAGATAATTAACCATCTCTACCCATCTGTGTCCACCTTTGTAAAAATAGAGATTAAGAATAGTGCTTATTTAATAATATTATTGTGAAAACTAAATGAAGGAATTCCTGTAGAGTGGAAAATCATAGGTGTAAGAAAAAGTTTTCTGAAGATACCGAGGGAAGTTCTTCCCTATTCCTAAGTAGGAGTTAGCTGTTCCCTCATTGGTGCTGGCCTTTAACAACAAAGTATACATCCCTTATTTCTAATAGCTCTCTTCTCACCACAAACTCTGGTTACTGGGATAGAAGATGAAAAGGTGGGAAGAATCTGGTTCTCTGAAGACATTGTTCAGCTGCTGAATCAATCCAGAAATCCTTCTTAGTTGAGTATATTCTATTATGCAAATGTACATATTTGTTCACTTTGAATTGAGGTTTCCATTGATTCAAGCACACACATCTTGACTAAGAGAATTTGGTGAGGTATAGAATTTCATTGAGCAGAAGTGCCACTGACTATAGACAGACACAGAGTTATGAGGAAATTCAAGTCAAATGTGAATTCCTTTGATGTTGTACTACTGTTATGTCTGGGAACCCCAAAAGATAGTATAAACACTCTGGCTTCCTAGATGGGGGCCCTGTGAGTCTTGGGGATACACTGAAATGCTTTGAAAAAAATACAATCAGGAATGTTGTACAAACTTTATATTATTTTACTAAGCATGCTCTGTTGATATAAAAATAACAACTCTGATTTAAGAAAGAAGAAAAGAGGTTATCCTAAGCCAAATATGAGGGACCATGGCCCAAGAATATAGATTCAAGTTATCCTGAATGACATGCTCCACCATTGAAGAGGTTAAAATGAACTTTTATGCCACAGAATAAATAAGGTCATGAATAAATACATTCACCAGATATATCCGTGAGGGAATTAGGTAGGCAGGCCATAGTGAAACAAGGAAGTTTCATTAGGTTTCAAATGTTATCTTGTAGCATTTATAGCTTTAGTGTTATGATTGAAATTTCATATAAGTCATGAGGATGTCAGATATAGAGGTTTAAAGTGAATGGCTAGTAAAGACACTAAGATAGACCAAGATAATTTTTGTTCCACACCAGCAACATCCCTCTCTTTACACTCAAGTTCTAACAGTGTGCAGGATCTTTGATATAGATTTCCTCAGAGAACTTCAGCTTCTCAAGTTTAAACCTAATACACTCTTTCTAAGAGCTATTGCTGGAACTTGGGAAGAAGTGTCTGGGAACTGGTTTCTCCTTGTTCTTACAAATGAGAAAATTTTATTGATAAAATTATGAATAGAAAGAAAAATGAATAGAGATACATATGGCAAGAGAGAATAAATAATTGTTATAATTTTAGAGAATGAAACTCTGCATTTAAGTTTTTATCAATTAATAGAGAAATAGACACCATCTTCAAAAAATAAATATTTCTTAATTTTATAATAATTGAGTACTGGGCTTTATACTAGGGGATGGGAAACTAATTCTTGAACAAATTTTTGGCAATATTTTAATTAACAAAATAAAAAAATTTAAAATATGCAGTGCTTAAAATCTATAGACTTGGACTAGAGACATAGCTCCATGAAACCTAGAACATACAGAGCCCCATATTCAATCGTCAGCACTGAAAAACTATGTAGGCCCTTATACTATCTGTTCAGCAACATAGCTTTCAGAGAATGTAGACTGAAAAGTCATACTTCTGTCATCACCTGTTGGCTTGAAGGTTTGTGTCCTTTGGAGCCTGGTAAATTTTTAAACCTTTTCAATTTGAAGAATGTGGTTTGAATATAATGAGTATTGGTGGCATGGATAAAAAGGGTTGATTATCCTGAATAATGCCTAGAAAACTAGGTATTTTTGTACCATTTAAAAGTTGGAGATCCAAGATGGTGGGCTAGAGGGAGACAGCATCTGTGTTTCTCTGTGATCTGGGATTCAAGCAGTGAGAATACCATTTCTCTGTGAGTTATTAGAGGACCCCCAGCAGTTGCTCCCACACAGAAATCCAGATAGGTCCCCAGGTTTCATCATCAGCACAGGACCCCTGGCCACCCACCTGTGCAGGAATCCTGGCTGCAGCTCCCACACAGGACACCCAGAGCTGCCCACATGCAGGGACTCCGGCCACCACTCCCATGTAAACTGTCATCTACCAATGTGGGGTTCCCTTGGTGGCCTCTATCTTGGGACACTGCAACCACTGCCATAGTTCCCTACATGTGATAACCTGCACCTAGGGTAAACAGATAGGGATTGGAGACAGCTGCCAGCCACAACACTCCTCACAAGAGAGCTGCATATCTGAACATGCCACCCAATGCCACCACCCAGCCTGACCCAACCAGACACCCCATCTCTGAAAGCAGCTTCCTCCATCTTGGGACACATTTGTCGCCATTTGTGGTTGGGGAAACTCCCAGCTTGGGACATCTGCTGGGGCCTAGAAGCAATATAAATGTACATACAGTCCCCAACTCCCCCCTCTCCCATGTAGCCACTAACCTGGCACAGTGCTTGTGGCTATGCAGGTGGTCTGCAGCTTGCAAAGACTGGTCCTGAACTACCCAATACAAAACAGCTCTCCCTGAAAGTTGTGCTGCCTCTAGAGCACAGTCCACAAGACCTCCAGAAAGAGAGATTCCTGATTGGGAAGTAGAAAAGAAAGGGGTGAGTGAGATACAGTTTAGAGACTAAATAAGAGAACAGAAATTGTGAGGTCTACAGGTGATTTAAGGAGATAAGACTAGGAGCCCATATCACATGTGCAGACCCCAAAGGAGATCTTAGGGGTGCAGTTGCCCATTGGGGACAGGCAAGTGTTATGCCCCACCTCCAGGAGCTCTACCTCCCACCCTAATAACCTTCACCATCCTGAGGGTGGAGATACCCGCAAACAGCAGACAACCTCAGCTATTAGATGAGAAAGGGAAAAAAGAAAGATACTGAACTCCAACAAAAATAATCCTTATATTTTCCATGGAGATTTTTTTCTTTTCTTTTCTCTCTGTTGTCTTTCTTCTTCTGCCCTCTCATCCTCAACATTTGTGAAACCAAGTACTTTTCATGAATTAGGCTACTGAGGACTGGCATGTCTGAATAGTATATTACTATTACAGTTGTGTTATCTATTCTTTTATCTCTTATTTATACATTTATTTATTTTTCTTGATTTTTATGTTTGTTTGTTTGTTATACTCCCTCTATTGTCTTCCCATTTACTTGTCTCCACAAAATCACTTTCTCTCTTTTCTCCTGCTGCTAGCCAACTTCTTTAGATTTCTCTTTCACGATTCATAAGATCAAATAACTCTACATCCTCACCTCCTACCACCTTAACATTTCATCCTACACCCCAACCCCAGTTCTTTGTCCACCATCAGAAACTGTAGGCTCTTTTGCAAACCTACTGTTTATATTGTAGATAATTGAACTCACCATTTCTGTATATTGTAACAAAGCAGTAAATGTCTTAATAGCAACTATTTGGTTTAATGCTGCATATTGTTTGTATTGGGATCTCTTAATATTGTTCTCCCCCTTAAAGGAGAGGTATTGGAACCCTGCAGGGACACTATAAGCATATAGGGTAAAAACTGTAACACCTTGGGTCCATAGTGCCAGAAAGGAAGATACATGAACAACATGAAAAAACAAGGGAAGAAAGTGCCCCAAATCAACCAAGATGCTACATTATTAGAATCCATGGCCAGCACAATAGAAGAAATTACAGAGAAAGAGTTCAGGATGTATATAATTAAAATGTTCTGTGAATTAAAGGATGATATAAGAGAGTAAATACAGGTAGCAAAAGATCATTTTGATAAAGAGCTACATAAGCAAATACAGGAAGCTGAAGATTAATTCAATAAGGAAATAGAGCTTCTAAAAAATTACCAAACAGAAATCCTTGAAATAAAGGGAACAATAAACCAAATTAAAAACTCAATTGAAAGCACCACCAAAAGATTAGATCACTTGGAAGACAGAACTTCAGAAAATGAAGACAAAATATATAATCTTGAAAATAAAGTTGAGCACACAGTGAAAATGATAAGAAAACATGAGCAGAACATTCAAGAATTATAAGATAACATAAAAGAGCAAATTTAAGAATTATTGGTATAGAGGAAGGCATAGAGTTCCAAATCAAAGGAATGAACAATCTATTCAATGATATAACATCAGAAAATTTTCCAAACATGAAAAATGAATTGGAAAATCAAACACAAGAGGCTTATAAACACCAAATGTACAAAATCACAATAGATCTACACCAACACACATTATAATGAAAATGCCTAGCATACAGAATAAGGAGAGAATTTTAAAAGCCACAAGAGAAAGGAATCAGTTTACGTATGGGGGAGACCAATTAGGAAATCTGCAGATTTCTCAACCGAGACCCTGAAAGGTAGAAGATCCTGGAATAACATATACTAAGCTCTGAAAGAAAATGGATGCCAAACAAGAATCTCATATCCAGCAAAATTTTTAGAATTGATGATGAAATAAAAACCTTCCATCAGAAACAAAAGTTAAAAGAATTTGCAATTAGTAAGCCTGCACTATAGAACATCCTCTACAAAATATTCCATGAGGAGGAAATGAAAAACAACAATGAAAATCAGCAAAGGGATGTATTACACTAAAGGAAAAAACAATCAAAGGAGAAACTAAGTCAACTTAAATACCAAAAAAGAAACAAAAATGACCAGGATTACAAATCATGTCTCAATAATAACCCTGAATGTTAATGGCCTAAACTCACCTATCAAAAGACATAGACTGGCAGATTGAATCTTTAAAAAAGACCCAACAATATGCTGCCTCCAAGAGACATGTCTCATAGGAAAAGACATCCAAAGACTGAAGGTGAAAGGTTTGGAAAAAACATACTACTTACATGGACTGTGGAAACAAGCAGGGGTTTCCATCCTCATATCAAATAAAGTAGACTTCAAACCAAAGTTAATCAAAAGGGATAAAGAAGGATATTACATACTGCTTAAGGGAATCGTACATCAACAAGACATAATAATTATAAATATATATGTCTCAAACAATGGAGCATCTATGTTCATCAAACAAACTAGTCTCAATTTCAAGAGTCAAATAGACCACAATACAATAATTCTGGGTGACTTTACTACATATCTTTTACCACTGGATAAATCTCCCAAACAAAAGCTAAACAAAGAAACTATAGAACTCAATAATACAATCAATAACTTATATATAACAGACATATATAGAATATTTCATCCATCAACGAGGAAATTCACTTTCTTCTTAGCAGCACAGGGATCCTTCCCTAAAATAGAGCATATATTAGGCCACAAAGCAAATCTTAGAAAATACAGAAAAATAGAGATTCTACTCTGCATTCTATCCAGATCATAATGGAATGAAATTAGAAATCAATGACAAGATAAAAAATAGAAGCTACTCTGAAACCTGGAGACTAAATAATATGATATTGAGTTAACAATGGATTGCAGAAGACATCAAAGAGGAGGTTAAAAAATTCTTAGAGGTAAATGAGAATACTGATACAATATATCAAAATCTCTGGGACACTATGAATCAGTATTAAGAGGAAAGTTCATTGCATGGAGTTCATTCCTTAAAAGAAGAAAAACTCAACAAATAAATGACCTAACATTACATCTCAAAGCCCTAGAAAAAGAACAAATCAACACCAAAGGCAGAAGACGAAAGAAAATAATTTAAATCAGAGCTGAAATTGATGAAATTAATACAAAGGAAACAACTGAAAAATTGACAAAACAAAAAGTTGGTTCTTTGAAAAAATGAATAAAATTGATAAACATTTAGCCATGCAAATAAAGAGAAGGAGAAAGAAAATTAAATTACTAAAATCTTTGAAGAAAAAGAAAATATCATAGCATGCACTACATAAATACAGAAGATAATTAGAAACTATTTTGAAAAGTTGTATTCCAATAAAATAGAAAATATTAAAGGCATTGACAATTTTCTAGAGTTATATGGTTTGCCTAAACTGAATCAAGATGATATACACAAGTTAAACAGATCAATTTCAAGCAAAGAAATAGAAAACACTATCAGAATCATACCAACCAAGAAATGCCCAAGACCAGATGGATACACAGTTGAGTTCTACAACACCTTAAAAAAAAAAAAAAAAAACTAATACCAGTACTCCTCAAATTATTCCATGAAATAGAAAAAGAGGGAACAGGCTAATATCACCCTGATTCAAAAACCAGACAAAGACACATCAAAGAAAGAAAACTTCAGACCAATATTTCTAATGAACATATATGCAAAAATCCTCAATAAAATTATGCCAAATCAAATACAAAAACATATTTTAAAGATAGCGCATCATGATCAAGTGGGGTTCATCCCAAGGATGCGTTGGTTCAACATGCAGAAATCAATAAATGTAATTCATCACATCAATAAACTTAAAGCTAACAATCATATGATCATGTCTATAGATGCAGAAAAAGCTTTCAACAAAATACAGCACCCCTTCATGTTCAAAACACTAGAAAAACCAGGGATAATAGGACTATATGTCAACATTGTAAAAGCAATCTATGCTAAGCCCCAGGCCAATATCATTCAAAATAAAGAAAAATTGAAAGCATTCCCTCTAAAAACTGGAACAAGATAGGGATGTGCTCTTTCACCACATCTATTTAACATAGTTCTTGAAAGATCAGCCAATTAGATGAAAGAAATTAAAGTGACACGGATAGGAAAAGAAAAACCCAAACTATCACTATTTGTAAACGACATGATTCTATACGTAGAGAATTCAAAAATTCCACCAGAAAACTTCTAGAGCTAATAAATAAATTCAGCAAGTTTCAGAATATAAAATCAACACCCATAAATCAAAGGCATTTCTGTACATCAGTGACAAATCCTTTGAAAGAGAAACTAGGAAAACTACAACATTTATAATGCCTCAAAAAAATAAAATAAAATACTTGGGAATCAATTTAACAAAAGAGATGAAATACCTCTACAATGAAAACTACAGAACGCTAAAGAAAGAAATTAAAGAAGACCTCAGAAGATGGAAAGGTCTCCCTTATTCTTAGATAAATAGAATTAATATTGTCAAAATGACCATATTACCAAAAGCACTATACAGATTTAATGCAATTCCAATTAAAATTCCAACATCATTCCTCATAGAAATAGAAAAATCAATCATGAATTCATCCGGAAAAACAAGAGATCCAGAATAGCTAAAGCAATTCTTATCAAGAAGAGTGAAATACGTGGCATCACTATACCAGTACTTATACTATACTACAGAGCAATAGTAACAAAAAATGGCATGGTATTGGCACCAAAATAGACTTGTAGACCCATGGTACAGAATAGAGGACACAGAGACAAATCCACATAAATTCAGTAATCTCATACTAGCCAAAGTTGTCAAAAACATATATTGGAGAAAAGATAACCTCTTCAACAAATGGTGCTGGGAAAACGGGAAGTCCATGTGTAGCAAAATGAAAGTAAGCACCTATGTCTCACAATACACAAAACTCAACTCAAAGTGGATCAAGAACCTAGCAATTAGACCAAAGGCCCTGAGCCTAATACAGGAAAAAGAAGGCCCAAATCATCATCATGTTGTTTTAGGCCCTGATTTCCTTAACAAGATTTCTCTAGTGCAAGAAATAAAATGAAGATTAAATAAATGGGATGGATTCAAATTGAAAAGCTTCTTCTCAGCAAAAGAAACAATCAGTGAGGTGAACAGAGAGCCTACAGAATGGGAGCAAATTTTTACCACAAGCATATCAGAAAGAGCACTAATCTGGAGGATATATAAAGAATTTTAAAAACTTGACACCAAAAACCCCCCAAATAACCCAATAAATAAATGGTCTAAAGAACTGAACAGACACTTCTCAGAAGATAATATATACTCAATCAAGACATATATGAAAAAATGTTAAATATCTCTAGTAATTAGAGAAATGCAAATCAAAACTACTTTAAGATTTCATCTCACTCCAGTCAGAATAGAAGCTATTAAGAATACAAACAATAATAGTGAGGATGTGGAGGAAAAGGCACACCCATACATTGCTGGTGGGACTGCAAATTTGTGCAACAAATCTGGAATGCAGTATGGAGATTCCTTGGAAAGCTTGGAGTGGAACCACCATTTGACCCAGCTATTCCACTCTTCCATTTATATCTAAAGGACTTAAAAACAGCATACTGCAGTGATGCAGCTACATCAATGTTTATTGCAGCACAATTCACAATGGCTAAATTGTGGAATCAACCTAGATGCCCTTCCATAGATGAATGGATAATGAAACTATAGTATATTTACACAATGGAACATTACTCAGCATTAAAAGAGAATAAAGCCATGGCATTTTCAGGTAAATGGATGGATCTGGAGAATATCATGCTAAGTAAGCCAATCCCAAGAAACCAAAGCTCAAATGTTTTGTCTGATATGTGGATACTGAACCATAATTGGAGGCAGGGGGGTGCAAAGAAATCAAAGAGTGACAGAAGAAACGTGCAGAGGCAGAAAGGTTACATGGCAAAATGCCTGCTCTTCTAAGCCGCCAATTTTATTTATACAAATAGTTTACATTCAGTCACAGGCATCAGTAGTACTTAATTGTTTATTACATTACTAAGCAGGTTACATTAGGTCACAATGCAAGATGTTTTGCTTATGGTTAGATATGTGCTCTGGCCAAACATGCATTGGTTATCTCAATAGTTCCTGGGAAAAGATGCAAAATATTCCAACCATGGGAAGTAGGGTACCTGTTACACAACACCCCCCTAGGAGTTTGCTCACCAGGGGATTGCTGCCCTGTACATTCAGAAACCCTGGGAGAAATGAAGGAACTTTGGATTGGACAAAGGGGAGGAAGGGAAAGGGAGGGAACATGGGGGTAGGAAAGATGATGGAATGAGATGGACAACATTACTCTAAGTACATGTATGAAAACATGAATGGTATGACTCTTCTTTGTGTATAATCAGAGACATGAAAAATAGTGCTCTGTATGTATACTCTGAATTGGAATGCATTCTTCTGTCATGTATAACAAATTAGAACAAATAAATAAATGTAAAATAAAAATTGATGATTTCTTAGCATTATGAAGTTGAAAGAAAATGATTATGTACATTTTAAAAGAGTATTCTTATTATTATTGTGGTTATCATTTAGGGATTGAACCTAGGGGTGCTACATTCTCAGTACTACCCACAATCCCCTTTTTATCTATTTATTTATTTATTTTGATACAGGATCTTTGTAAGTTTCCGAGGCTGTCTTCAAACTTGCAATCCTTCTGCCTCAACCCCCTGAGCCACTGGGATTACAGGCATGTGCCAACCCTATCTTTATTATTAATAGCATGTTGTTACCATGATATCATGACCTTTAATAACAGGACCTGTTTTTACTCTCTTGTCATAAAGCTATGACCCCAAATTGTTCATCTCGATGCTTTACCTTTCAGACAACACAATATTCCTTTCTAATATCCAATGAAAAATAGACCTGTGCCAGGTACAGTGGGGCACATCTATAATCCCAAAAGTTTAGAAGGCAGAGGGAGAAGGATAACAAATTCAAAGCCAGCCTTAGTAATTTAACAAGGCCCTAAGCAACTTAGTGAGACCCTGTCTCAAGGAAGTAAAAAAAAAAATGGTTAGGGATTTGCTCAGTGGTTAAGTTTTTCTGAGTTTATTCCTAGCACCAGAAAAGAAAAAAGAAAAGACTGAATTGAACTGAATTGGATGATTATGGACCACAGTCCAATCCATTCTGAGCCACTCTGTTGTTTTTCTGTTTTATAGCTTCTTCTGGCTCTCCTTGTTGTGCCTTGCTCCTACTTTTGGCCATTGAACCTCCAAGCTTCTGACCTTTACTTTGAACCTGAGAACTTGCTCTCAGACTGACTTGCCTCTGAGCGTTCAGAACTTTATGTTGCCAATGAACTGCTGAAGTCAGGGAAAGTATTCCCTTCATCTTTTAAGCATAATTGTTTCCAAAATTTGGTTAAAAGTCCAAGTTGCTGTAATTAATCTTTAATTCTTATCAATTGAAAAATAGCATATTTTTGTTGATGAAAAATCAGCTTAAGCAATAGATTGATAATATAAATAAAAAGTATTTATAGTTATATGCCATAAATAGCTAAAACGTTTGGTTATTATATTAATTACACATAAAACTCCCAAGAACTATCATCAGATATAGTTCATCAATTTGTTAGTTTTCAGAGACTGCAAATAAGTATTGAATGCTTTTGATTAACATTCCTCCTTCCTCTCAAAATAAGAGACATTGAATAAAAGCAATAAATTTCATTGCACACAGATATGAAATATGAAAATACAGGACATGATTATACATCACACTGGTGTTAGGAATAAAAGCAACAGGGACTAGAATTTGATACCATCTGCCTCAAACTTGATTGGGATTTTCCTTTAGATAAAACAAAGTCTGGGAAGTTTGAGATATTGAGGGTTCAACTCTGTTGACATCATTGTCGTCCTCCTCTTCCTCCTTCTTTTCTGTACCTACTGTGTCTACACTGTGCCATATATTAAGCTTAACACCAACTTTTGAATCAATGAACAAAGCATATTAATTATAAAGTGAGGATCAAAAGAGCCAATATACTTCTGAGGCTGTGGAACTGTCAAAAATGTGGGAGGGGGGCTGTGTTTCAGACTTCAGTTTAGTGTCACATATACTTTAACATTACTAGATGTTATTACCTAACATATCTGATAACTGACACATGTACTGAAGTTCTGAAAAGTCACATATACTCCTATTATGAGGAATCAGAAAACACCCACCAATGGCAAAATCATATGACTTAGTTCAAAACTTTAATGTAGTTTTTTGTTTTTTGTTTTCACTCAAGGTTTTCTTTACATGCTTTGCTCAACAGTAGTCAGACTCTGCAAAGTGTGCAGTGCTTTTGATGACTGTTCAAGGCCTTTGCTGCATGGAGTGGAGATGATACTCTCACCTTTCTTGGAGCTGAGCCCATGCTAATAATGTATTCTGCAAAGAAAGAAATTTCAAAAACATCTGGATAGAGGCATTATTCAAATCATCTATTATCAAAATTCAGGAACATTAAATTGTCTCAGCTTCTTTAAAAAAAATTTCTTTTAGAAACTACATTCTGAAATGAATACTTTCTGAATTATTTTTCCCTTATGTTCTTGGCTTCCTTTTCTACATATAATGCATAAGTTTTGTATGAGACTTTTCAATTTTACTCTAAAAGGCAGACAAATAGCCAAATAGAATCAATTCAAACTGAATTGCACTCTTTTGCTCACATTCCAATTTCGAAGAGGGAATGCTGTGTGTGAAGAAACTACATTTCCTATCAATTCTTTTGATAAGCTAGTATGAACTCATGCCAGGAAGGAAACTCATAGAATATTAAACAAGTAGCATATCTGCATGATTATTAAATTTAGTAAAATGTGTACAGTGCTTCTAATAATACCTGGCCACATGGTTTGTGCTCTGCATGGTTTTGAAAAATAAAACTACACAGATAGTAGCAAAGTTATGGATGTGTGGTAATGAGAGGCCTTAATTCTAAGGGATAACTGTAGATATTTGAGTATGTTGTATATTAATCATAAAAGAAAATATTATTTTTCATTCCTCTTTACTCAATTCTGGAGACATTAAACAACAATTTATTATGCCATATTTTTATTTTTATTTTCATATAACTAGGTTTTAAAAATTACTTTGTTTTTTCATTTTTAGAAAATTATTTGATTGTTCCCAGAGGAAAGAATACCTTGGCTCCAGTCACATTGATAGATGCTAACCTGCAGCTCACTTCCTTCAGTCATTAATGGGGATCCTGGGGACCAGTGACTTTCAGTGGTTAGTAGCATAAGAATGTTATACGGGCTTCTTTAAAAGTAGCATCCCAGGTCCCGACTCTGATATTTTTATTCGGGAGGCCAAAAATAGGATCTATTATGCTTTTTTTGATAAGCCCCATCAGGTATTCAAAGGTTTTTCAACAGTATAGGTCAGTATTATCGTCATCTTTTATGGATGAGGCAACATGGAACCAGGAGAAGGTAGTATAGCTGATTGTTTAAAAGCTAAGATAGGCATGCTTCATGCAGCAAAATTAGAAATATAATTAAAAATTCAAAGCTTTTGACAAGGCAGGTATTAATATGGGTCCAGTTTTAAAAGTTCCCCAAACAGACTCTCATCTCATTTCATCTGACTATATTTTTTACTTTGTTCTTCAGTCTACTCTATTTAGATGGAAACTCATTTATATATTTTATATATAAAACTCATTATATATTCAGTGTTGTGTAGTAGATATTTACAAAGTAAAATATGAAAGGCCCAACTTTAAAAATTAGGCTTATTTTAATAGAAACATTTTTCTTTGAGTCTATTTTTGTCTTAATCTATAGCTCAAAACAAATGAGAAAATTATAACATATCAAATTCAATAATAAAAATAAATGACTGATCATATTTCATATTTAATAATTTTTATATTTTTAGATTGACTCAGTAAATTAATTAGCTAGTTAGGCAATATAAAACTTTAATGTGTTATGAATTTTTAATATAACAATTTTTCCATTCATTTGTAATATGCTTCTGGCAATAAATTTTAAAGTATGGAACATTTATACCTAATTTTATTTTCTGTTGTTCTATTCTAAATTTAGAAACAATCAAATTGGAATTCTAACCTAAACTTTTGCATGTGAACATAATAAACAAAACCATGACATAGTATTTCTCAGAAAAAAAGTTGACTATAGAGTCATTTATGGTCTAAAAGTAGAAATGAATCTATCAACTTTTTCCTCTAACCTACACACACAACATTCACCCTCTCACATTGCTGATGATTTGAATGTACAAGTACCACAGTCATTTGGCTGGAAGTTTTGAACATAGCAAGAAAATTAATGTTTCCTAATTATCTTTTAATGCTAATTGACATATTTGATATTTCTACATGCTAAATATGATGCTAGTGCTTTAGGAGAATATTTTCATTTGATTTTTGCAAAACTCCTGTTATAATCTTCATTTTATAGACATGAGAACTGAGACATGCAGAGGTTAAGTCACTTTTCCAAGGTGACACAGTCAGTGAGGGGCAAAACTTGTGTCGGAGTGGAAATCATCTGATTCTAAAATTTTCAGTTTTAACCACAGGGCTGAGCCATTTAGTATAAGGCTGAAGGACTTTTGTAACTCTTAAATTTCTCATGTAGAGGAATGAATAGTTAATTGGATAGAATATACGTGTGCCTCAAGCTTCAAGTAAGATTAAATTTTAAGAAGGGTTTTGCTGTTCCCATAGAGCATTTCTGTCTTGTCACTTATGTTCTAAACATATTGAGACAAGAATTAATACAATCAATAAAATAATAAATGAGTCCTTAATATCACCAGCTTCTTCAACCTCCACTGCTATTTCTTCTTCTTTTTTTATACAAACTGTGAGTGATTTTCTTAACCTTCTAGGAGGAATAACTACATTTGTTTCATAAAAAATTTTAAATGGTAATTATTTTTAAAAGAGAATGCCTATATGGAGCAACACATTCATATACTAATATTTCCACAGATTTGATTAAAAACTTTGCTTCCTGAATATTCTTACTCCTTCTTAATTCTAAGACACATGCTTAAATAATTCAGCTAACTTTTTCCTGTTTTGTATTCCTTTTATCAACAGAGATGCTGAAGCAAAGCTGTAGGGCAGGGAGCAGAGCCCATGCAAAACTGGTGAAGATCGCCATGGATCTCGGAGACTTCATTTAATAATATTTGGAGACATGGCAATTTTGTGAAGTGTTAGGTCAGGAAAAATTTATTAATGAAGTTTTAGTTTGTGCAAATACATTTTCACATTGTTGCTGCATCTGTTGCAGTAACATGCCCTATCAAATCAAGAAACAAAAGGAAGGGATTTGGTTGAGGACAGAATTGCAAGGAGAAGCAAGAAAAAGGATGAAGACAATAGCTTCTGATGAGCTCCCACAAAGGCAAACACTCACCTCCTGCTGGGACTTGAAAATTTGTTTATCTGGTGGAGGCATTAGATACTCTACAAAGCAGTCCTCAATAGAGTAACATTTCTAAAAGATAATCAAATACTAAAATCAGTGAGGACAAAGAGCTTTAGTTATTTCAAGATACAGAATCAGACAGTTTTAACTCTTAAAATGAATTATTATTCATGAACAAAAGCTACTGATTTTCAACCTAAGGAGAGTAACAAGAAAGGATGCATAAGAATTAGAATGAATAAGAATACTATAATTTTTGATGAGTTTACAAGGCCCCAAAATCCTTTCACAATAAATAATTGGAGATAATATTTCCAGCAGGGAGTTGAGTACTAGGTAAGAAAAATGAAGATTCAGATATCATTAATCTACCAGCACAGATCACTTTATTTTGATAACACATCTGAGGGATAGGAATTGGAAAACATTTCTTTCTCAAAGACAGAACAATTTAAATTTACCAAGAGATACACTTTGATGCACATCCAGGTATACCAGGATCTTGTTTTTTTTTTTTTTTGTTAAGATAGAAGAGAGAGAGAATATTTTTTAATATTTATTTTTCAGTTTTCGGTGAACACAACATCTTTATTTTATTTTTATGTGGTGCTGAGGATCAAACCCAGCTCCCTGCGCATGCCAGGCGAGCGCGTTACGGCTTGAGCCACATCCCCAGCCCAATACCAGGATCTTTTAAGCCTGGGATTTGACTGAGCACTTCTGCAAACACCTCTTTTGACTTATATTCACTTGTCTTGTCAGAATCCAACATTAGCATTTCCTCTTAAACCAAACAAACAAACAAACAAACAAAAAACCAACAACAACCCACTCCTATTTCTCCACAACTGAGTCTGGTATTGTCTCCCATGTTTCCTATGGCATCCAGTATTGGCCCTCATCAGAACACAAGCTACACTGTAAACAAATGTTAACTCATCTGTGTTCCCAGAGAAACTCTTGAGTTCTTTAGCGGAAATTTCTTCATTGTTTGCTTAGTGTTTTGAATGGCTCCATATAGGTGTCCAACAAGTATTCCAGCCTAGGCTACCAAGAAATGAATAGAGGGTTCTCAGTTTTATCCAAGGCCTTTGTGGTGCAACATTTTGATATAACACCAGAAGTAACCAAGAGAGCCTGCTTTTTGACATACCAATTTTCTTAAAGATGGATTTAAAAAAATGCATTTAAATCCCACACAAAATCCACATTATACAATTAGAGAGTTTTTTCTTAGAATGGCCATGTATGTCATGCTTTAAGACCAAAAACAAACAAACAAACAAACAAAAGGCAGGAAACATACAAGTTACAGAGAAGCATCAAGAGACAATGTTGGATACAGTCAAAAATTATAGTCTAGGGTATAATTAGAATTTCAGGACAGTGAGGAATTCTCAAGGTTATTTTGCCCAAATCTTTTTTATTTTATTTTACAGAGAGGTAAAGTGATTTTCTCAGGATTACAGTGCAATAAATGGCAGAATACAGATTAAACCCCAGGTATTCTGACTCTAAATCCATTATTTTTCCAGGATATCACAGCCTTTTTAATAGTGAAAGTAGAAATGGCATGTTTTTAGCTCCAAGTTAGCATGAAGAACAATGTGTATTTATTACTTCATATAATGTAAATGCAGAAGAAAATGCCTATTGCCATTTGTAAAGGAAATTTTTTCCACTGAGAAAAAATTAATATTTTTTTTACATATAACTGGAAGCTGGCTAACTAGAATACATTGGCATATAGTTTTAGGGTGCAGTTAATTTTGCCAAGATATACACTTGTGTTTCACCTAGCCCTGAAAGAGCATCATCAGAAAGTTGGGCCTGATGTAGGTCTTGGAACCAGAAGATAATCATGTAATTTCAGTGCTTGTGGTAGTAGGGGTGAAGGGATCTTGCTTCAGTTGGAGGAAATAAAATTGAGGCCAGAAAGTGACTAGACAAGATATAAAGGTGTCAGAAACGTAGTAAAAGCTCAATTTGCTATTTTAAATAGCTGGGTGACTTTGGGCATGATTTGTTAATGTAGGGAAAATAAAATAAGAATGCTTTTTTTAATTTTCTGTATTGCTGAGAATTGAACATAGGGCTTCATATATGCTAAGCAAGGAATATTTACTTCATAAAGTTTTGAGGTTTATAGGAGATGAAGATTATAAAATCCTCAGAAAAAAATAAGGCATCAATAAACAATAGATACCATTACTTGTTTTTGTCTTCATCTACCAGGTTTAGAGTTTAACTAGTATTTTGAATGATGTTTGTTCCTAAATAATAACAAACAAAAGATGAAGCAGAAAACAATGTGTAAAACTCATTTCAACACAACTATGTGGATTGTTTTTCTTCCCTCTGAACTTTGCATATGATATATGTGTATATATATATATATATATGTGTGTGTGTGTGTGTGTGTGTGTGTTTGTACACACACACACACACACACATCAGTTAACCAAACTTTTCTTTGATTAAAAATTGCATTTTAAATTGTCTTAAACTGCTCTTTAAAATTTATGTTTTGAGGACACAATGGAGTGAGATGTTTATTTTGGATGCTTATGATATCTTTTCTGTCTATACTGCATCTTTCTATAATAAATTTTAATTGGAAACAGTTGTGTTCAAAGGCAGTGGTTTTTAATGTGATTTGGGGGTACAATGCATGGGGAAAGCATTAGGAAAGGTATATGGGAGAAGTTGTATTCCTTTGCAAAACCCACATTCACTCATAAATTCATTTTACTGAAGATAATGGAATCTAGGGTTTTGTTATGGAAAATAGTTGCCCATGCTTATTTGCTAGGGACAGAGAAATCATAGCAACATGTATTATAATTAATCTATTTATATTTGGGGTTGCTAAAAATTAGCACTATCCAAGGGAGAAAGGAACTCAAGCAATAATAATTGCTAATATTTATTTAAAATAGTATTTGCCAGTCAATAAGGAGTTATGTGCAAATTATATCATTTAATACAAGTTCAATTATCTTAGTTCCTTTTTACACATTAGAAAATTAAACTTGTAAAAGTCAAGCAATTTATCTTGGCTCATTTGCTAGTATGATTCAAAACTGAGAGTCTAGTCAGAACCCATGCTCATAATTATTACAATATAAGCTCCTTTATTGTTTAAAAAAAGATAAAATCATCTCAACAGAAGATAAAACAGATATGATGCTGGATGAAAGAATATAAGGGTTGGGGTTTTCTATGCTCATTGGTAGTTCTAATAACAACCTTTGTAACCATTTTATTTTTTTTTATTGGTTGTTCAAAACATTACAAAGCTCATGACGTATCATCTTTCATACATTTGATTCAAGTGGGTTATGAACTCCCATTTTTACCCCAAATACAAGTTGCAGAATCACATCGTTTACACATCCACATTTTTACATAATGCCATGTTAGTGACTGTTGTACAGTTTACATATCCTAATCATCTCTAGAATGCTGCATCTACCCCATTAGGACCATACTTTTCCACTGATACATTTGCCAGTACTCTGCTTTTTTTCTCCCCTCAATATGATTGTTGAATTTTTATTTTTCCCTAAATAATCATAATGCTCCTTTTTAAACAAAATATTTTACACTGGGTGCTTTATACTGATTAATACCGCCATCATTAAATAGTACCAAAAATACTGGCTCTTTAATTTTTTTATCATTAAATCAACTTTCTTTGCATTTCTTTTAATATTGATCTTACCAGCATTTGGTTTTGAATATGTCTTGATATTTCTATCCTGTTCTTAGATTTCTTTCATTTAAATTAGATGGTTTACAAGTACATATTTTTTTCACAGCACGTCTTTTGCCTTATCTTTCTTTGTGAGCATTTATTATATCATATAATATAAAAAAATTCCAAAATTCAATATTAGTTTACCTGAATACTTATATTTGTGAAGAATTTTTTAAAAATTTTATTACTCTTATATTTTAAAAGTACAGATAATTATAATTTTTATAATATAGATACCATAGAAACCCAAAGTATATTTTTAAAGTGAATAATTCTTTAATTCTTTGTTGCATGAATATGATTTTAGGAATATTAAAAAGAGATGTAAAAAATAGATGTAATTTTTAGTTGCAAAAGTTCCCTATCATATTGGGTTTTGCTTTATTTTTTGTTTTTCTTGACATTTTTGTTTGTTTTTTTGAGACAGAGTCTTGCTAAGTTACCTAGGATGATTGCAAATGCACAGTCCTTCAGCCTTAGTCTCCCAAGAGGCTGGAACTATATGCATGTGTCACTGTGCCTGACTTTAGTCATCTTCTAAATCTTTCCACTATTCAACAATTCTAAGTATTAAGCTTAAAAATTAAGAACGTTAAAACATACACTTCATGTTTTCTTCCTACATTTTATTAAACGCTTGAAAACTTTTATGGATTTTGCTCTTTTTAAAGCAAAGATACTAGTAATATTGACAACATAAGAAAAATTTCCAAAAGTGTAATCTGTAATATGTTAACAATCACATAAATGACAGTATAAATTAAATTTTTTGTTAACAGCAATTGAATTATTGATGATATTCAATATTCTGTGGAATAATGTTAATTCTAATGATGTTGTAATTTGTTGAAGAGCAATTTGAAGAAAATATGGCCAATAAAATAGCGATGGCTAATGTGAATATGAAGTAAAAGGAGGGGCAAAATGTATCAGGTAGAAGAATTGTAGAGCTAGGTATCTCAGATTTCATCAAAGATGTTAAGACATTAGTGAATAAAACACCCTAAATAGAGAGCTTGTGACACTGAATTAAAGGGCAACAGCTAAAGAAACAGCTGGCTTCCTGGATGCTAGAGTGAAGGAGTGAAGTTTGGGCACTTTGGAGGAAAGGCAATGTAGGGTGGAAGTCCTAGCTCAACATCAACAGGTTTAGTGTCATTGGATGAATAGATTTGACTAGGTTTCTCAATGTCAAATAAAGATTAAAATAGTACTTGCCCCTTATGTATTTTGTGAGGATTAAACAATACATGATAACCTGACATAGTAAGTGCATTCATTTTTTTTCTAGTTTTTATTATGACATCTGATGGTGAAATTTGGCTTTCTTTCTAAGCTATTGGATCACTGAGGTCAGGGGCTTTATTATTTATGTGTAGTACCTAAAATAATAAATATTTTGTGAATTGAACAAAGAGTCAGTAATTTTCTCCTGTGTGAGCCTAGAATTATTGATGATACATCTTGGTCTTTCACAGAATATCCGGCTACTATTTTCATGATTTTGTATTATAAAATAATGCAAATTGTTTTTTACAAGTTATTTTTAAACTCTAAAAAATTCATACCCCAATTTGACATTTTTTTCTGGTATTCATAATTAAATTAACCATCTTAGAATTGGTTTTTTTCTTGATTACATTTTTTAACTCATTTTATCAATTTGCTTATTTTTGGTTTACATTAAGCTGGCTAATAATAAATTACTATTCACTTTTGTAACTTTTATATTTTGCACAGGGGTAAATTATTTTCTTTTTTGCCTTTGTATGAACTCTGAAAATTCATACATAGTATCATTAAATTTTCTCTACTTATTACAGACTGTCAATTAATGAATTTTCCTGAAAATGTTACACTGAAGAATTATGATTTTCTAAGAATTGTATTCTGCAAACCTATGCAAGCCCCATTCAAATTTTCTGCATTTAAATGTGATGAACGTCAGGAAGTAGAAAAGCTGTTAAATGTACCTTTGTACATTTTCACCTTCCTCTGTTCTTAATAAATTCCTTTTGAAAGGTGATTTGTGCCATAGCTCAGACAGATGAACTACAGCTTTTTTAGAAAAGTAGTTTGTGAAAGGACAAAATTTAATGTTAAGATATCTGAAATCTATTTATTTACTCAGCATACATTGATTACTTATTTATTTTACTAGGAATGAGTGAAGCAAAAACTTTTAAATTTTTCTTCAGTTATTTTCTACTGTATATTTTTGTAAAATCCATAACAACTTGTATTAATCTGCCTTTGGTCACTGTGACAATCTGAGAAAATCAACATAAAGGAGAAAAGCCTTATTTTGGTTCACAGTTTCATAGGTTTTACTCCATGGCCACTTGGTCCCCATTACTTTGGACCCTGGGTGAGGCAGAACATCATGGCAGAGAGATGACTGGAAGCAAAGAGGAAGATAGCCAGATTGAAGGTCCATGGACAAAATGTGTCTTCAAAATTATGCCTCCTATGTCCCACTTATTCCAACTAGGCCCAGCCTCCTAAAATTTCCACCACCTCCCCATAGCACCACAAACTGGAACTAATCCTTCAACATGTGAACCTTTGGGGAACATTCTAAACTACAATACCACTTCATCTTTAGAAGCACAAACAAAACTGTTATTTTTACTTAGCTTAGCAGATACCTAGCTAAGTCTTGAGGAGAAAGAATAAGAGTTTGTTGAAATTGAATCTGCAGTTTTCACACGGGATTTCAGTGATTGCAATACATTTCAATGTTTTTTTACTCATTTGTTTTAATTGCCAGACTTTGCATTTGTATAAGGCAATATCATGCCTCACCCAGTGCCTGCCACAGAACAGGATTTCAATTCAATTCATTTTATGAATGAATAGAAGGAGTTAAAATCGAATTTCACATTTGCAGCAATACATGGTAACTGTAACATTTCCCCTACTTGACTCTTGATTATCTCTGTAAGAGATGAATTATGATGATTGGATTTTATATCCAATTTTACATGTTTTTATTTCTCAGTAAACCATTAATTTAATGTTCGGTAATTTGGAATTCAAGATAAGTCAATTTTGTTTACCTGAAATTTATCTCTGCAGGATTAATGAAGAATGCTATATTAAACAAATTACAATAGACTTAAAAACAGTGACTTTTTAAAATGCGCAGATGATTAGAGCAATGATGCTTAATATTTTCAAGAAATTTACAATGACCAATTGCATGTAATTGGATGTCTAATAAAGATCTTTCCATTTAGGAAAATAAGCCGAACAGATTCTTATTTAGAAATACTCAATATTTTGTTCTGTAAGTATGTGTTGAGACTTCTATACAATAGTAACTAAACACTGTATGTAATAGTGAAGAGTTCAAAGACTGTTTCCAGGATGTTTAGAATCTAGTTTGGCATTCTAATCTATAAAGGAATTTTGGAAGGAGGTAAAGCAAAACATGACTAAGAATATTGATTAAATTATAACATGAAAGGCAAAATTATGAGAAACATCATGTTATAATAGGCACACTTTCCTCCAAGAAACAAAAACTTAGTTTCACTTTTGGAAAAAAAAAAAATTGTTTTACAGTTCTCATCAGTCTTCCAATGGCCCTGCCCACATTAGAACTGAGGCTTCAAGGGGAGTCTTTCCGTGAGACGTCTCTCCAAGGATGTGTTTTCTTTTCTTCAAGGGCTCAGGCTCACCTTCAGGAAAGCAAGCTCAAGGGGGCTCCCCGCTTAGGAAGGTCAGGTGTCCCTAGCTCCCTCTCTTGGCTCTCTGGTTTGTCCTGGGACTTAGCCAACCTGCTCACGGCCGGTCGTCCCAGGGGCTCGCAGGGGCTTCTGGGACTTGTGGTCTCAGGGACTCCCCCCCTCTCCCAGACCAAGCAGTGGGTGCTGGCCAGCTGTTGTCACTTCAGGGTTCCAGCGCCCACTGATTCCCGCCGGATTTCTGTGGGGCTGTAGCATTGAGGGTTTCCCCCAGACCTTCCTCGCCGTCCAAGAGCACCTATGCCCCTGGGAGCCCAAGATAGGAGGGCGGGCCCTGTGCAGCTGCCCGGGGGCCTCACCGCCCGGAAGCCTCACCGCCCGGAAGCTGCTCCTTCCCGTCCTCTGGGCGGCGCCTGCCTCTCACGTGCCCCGGGGCGGGACCTTCGCAGTGGTGAAGCCCAGCACGTGGTTAGGGCATTTATATTGACCAGGAAGTTGCATCTGTGCTGGATCCCCGGAAACATCAGCCTACAGGTGTGTGGATTTCTTGTTTAAGTACCATCCTCTGAACTTGTGCAGGCCTGGCTTGACCGCCAAAATGGTCCCTGAGGCTTCCCAGAGAAGCAGGAGAGGCCGTGGGTGAGGCTGGCAAATCATTCATTGATCAGATCTTCCAGAGAGCTGGAGGAGCTCTGTCAAAGTCCTGTGCGTGTCAAACGTGGGACTGACAGGGTGTCTTCCATCAAGGACCTTACAGGCTTGTGTTGGCTATGAATAAATATGTAGATGGAAAACAAGACACTTTCAAGGTAAAGAAAGGGTGAAATATTATAAGGAAGATCAGATAAAATGATGTGGCACAAGGAGGGCCACAGAGAGAATTCCTAGAGGTGATGGTAATTTAAGGAAGGATAAGTACCAGATACTTGAGAAATAGGGTCAGAAGTTGGGTAATTACGAATTAAGGGGGAAATAGAGTAAAGCCACGTATTAAGTTCTGTTGTGTCTGGAGTTGTCCAAAGCGGCAGGAAGTGTGTGGAGAAGTAGCTTGAGTTCAGTTAGTCAAGGCTTTGAATAATAACGTAATAACTTAATAGTCTGGAATTTCAGAAACATATTTTGGTCTTGAATTCCACTAGAAACCATAGAAAATTAAAAATATATATATGCCTGAGGTGGGAAAAAAAAACAGTAATGTGGACTCTGTGCACAGGATATATTTTTCAGTAGCAGCATTTGTATCAAGTTAATTACACATACATTGATCACATTCTTGGCCTTGTTTTATTACTTTTTTCCCCACTTAAAATCAGGAGATTTATAAGGTATCATGTGACTATAGGGAGAGTTGGCTGAGATTTGTGAGTTGCTAGTCACTCAACCTCTTATTTTTATTCGAGAAAATTATTACCTTGTAGAAGGGTTTTAGATCAAACACAATTTAAACCGTGGATAACTTGGATAACTTTCATCTAGATCTTTTTCAGTGTGGGACAATGGACTACATATGACAATTCAGATGTAAAATTTGGGAATGAAGGTTAGAAGCACACATTGATGATTCTAAGTATGCTTTTTTCTTTTTTTCATGAATGACAGTTAGAATACCAGTATTTGGATTCAACTTTTCAAAGACCGTATTTCAGAAGCCTTGTTAAAACTTGGAAAATTAGATGGTCATGGTGGTGCACACATGTAATCCAGTGACTTGGGATGCTGAGACAAAAGGATTGTTAGTTTAAGGCCATCCTGGGCAACTCAGCAAGACCATGTCTTATAAATAAGTAAGTAAGTAAGTAAGTAAGTAAGCAAGTAAGCAAGTAAGTAAGTAGCTAGCCTGGGCATTTGGCTTAGTGATAAAACACTAAGTTCAGTTTCCAGTAATAAACAAAACAACTTAGAAAGTGTTACCTTATGCATGTTGTAGTATATACAAGAAGTTAGCAGTCCAGTATATAAGATCAGAGGGAATATTTTCTCTATTTAATAGGATGTGTGCTTTATGTATACACTAAATTCTGCTGCATAAATATGCTTGAAGCTGAAGGTCAGAGTCACTATTTAACAGAGCCAGTTAAATTAAGTCAAGTCATTTTGAAGCATTATTGATGGCTGTATTGTGGAGAATGGACTAAAGAAAGCTGAGAGATCAGTTGGAAGGCTGAATAATCATAAACTCTAGAGGTGGGAATGGTTTGAGGAAAAAATAGATACATTTTTAGATGTAGGGAGATGATTGGAAATAATGGCACTAAAGTCAGAGCAAAGTGTTTCAAAAATAAGGAGTAGTTGTCAGGTTCAGAAGCTGCAGAGAGAATAACAGTGACTTGGTGGTTGTGATGTCACCTGTGACCTTGGTAAGAACAGCTAGGTCAGGTGGGGGTATCAGAGAGTTCTTTTCTTTTTTCTTTCTTAAAGCTGGAAACATCCGGAGCATGATTGTCTGTTGAAAGGTAGAAGTCAGTACAGAAGAGGAGGTTGAAAGAGCAGAGAGGAGATCATTAATGGAGATGAGACAAGGGTTTGGTTTGCACTTAGTTCAGATTCTTAGAACACTGCTTGTGGTATATTAGGACAGAAAGATATTGGCTACTATTTTCAAGCATATCTCAGAATAACAAGTAGCTTTCTTATGTGCCAGCAGAGTGTGAAGGATCTAGCTTGCTCCTCTGTCCGTGGATTCTTTATGACAATCACTTAACACATTTTCAGTACTCATCATGTGCTGGCCATAGGGATTTCTGCTCAAAACAGGTATAATGGGATCAGTGGAGTTCATTTACCACTGAGTGATGTAGATATTAAACAACTGTTAAGTAAGGAGTTATCCAGTTTTATTTGTGTTAACTGATATGAAAGAATATGGAATGCTGAGGGAACCTATATCAGAAGGAACTGACATTACCTGAGGGTATAGGATGGTGTTTGCAAGGATAGAATGTACACAGCTGATATCTAAAAGAGATCTCTTTTTTTACCAAGTCAACTGTATCTCCCTCATGCCACAATCTCCTTCCCTATTATCATCCCATTCCTGATTCTCTACTTAATTTCTTACCTCCTGAGCATTTGGAATATATTTTGTCAGGTGATTGCAGGGTAGTATGGGAAAACTGTCAGGAAGCAAGGTTTTGCAGGATCTTTCTCAAGCCTTATTGCTGCACTAAGGCGACTCAATGTGCACTAAGTGCCGTTTAATTTTATTCATGCTACATTGATTCCTGTTAGGGAAGAAAAGGGTTTTGGGAATGGCAAATTGATGGTCAACCACAGCCACCTCAGACTTAGGCTCTTAATATCTTTTGGAGGAACCACAACAAGCATAAGATCTATTACTTCTTATTAGGAATTTTTGGTACCAGATAATGAAAGCTGGTTTTTCTTTTTTTTTTCTTTTTCTTTTTCTTTCAGTTTAAACTTAATGCTGTCTGGGTCAATTGATTGGGGAATAAGTATCCACTCATGTATTTCCAGGGAAGGAAAGGTTCTATTGCTGCTATGATTTTGCATTTAGATAGCACTAGAGTGTTGGCTAAGTGCTTTACAATCAATTTTATTGTTCAATTTAAAAGATAGTCTAAAATCACCTCTGTCAAAATTTGTTTGCTTTGATTCATAAAAAAAGGATCTTCTATGATATAGAAGAACTCTGATTAGTCAAGTCTAGATATAAGACAACATTGATATCATTGGAAGAGAATAAGCTGTTAATAGGAGATATTAGCCGAATCTTTGTTACCTGCTCTAACAATAAAATACTAAAACAAAATAACACTAGAGATAGAACCATGCAGGGAGCCAATTCTCCTCATGGTATGGTTTGTAACTAGGGCACCTAGGGATGTTCTGTCTTTGAAAATCTCATCCTTAAAGAACTAGATTTTATTTAGAGCAAGGGTTGGCAATTTTTTTTCAATACAGTGCTAGAAAGTAAATATTTCAGGCTTTTCCGGTGATACTATTCTGTTGCAGCTATTCAACAATGTAGTGGTACAGAAACAGTGATACATAAATGAATGGTCATGGCTGTTTCAATAAAGCATGGTTTATAGAAGCAGGTCACCTAGAATTGACCTGTGAGCCATAGTTTGCCAACCTCTGATTTATAGCACCTCTGAGATTCCTTAGTGAACAGGAAATATTTATAGATTTGAATGATTGATAGCTAAAAGCTCCATGAAAGCAGAGTTGGGACTTGTCTTGTTGAATTTTATATCCTCGTGTCTAACACAGTGCCTGACAGAAGTTAACTAAGCACCTCTGTTGAATAAAAGAAAGAGTAGCAAGGATATATGGGAAAATTACCTAAGATAGTATAGATGGTTCTGTATTTAGAGTTCAGATTCTGTGACATGTACTTTGTGAGTAGAGTAAATATTGCATTTGAGAACTAGTTCAAAGAAACATACAGCCATGATGCCTAACAGTGTAGAAGAGATGGTACTCTAAAATGATAGTGAGAAACAATAGGTCCTGTGATTCCTCATCAGTAGAAATGTATATTGCATCACTTGGAAGATTGTTGAGAGAGAATTGATCTCAGTCTGCAGCTTTCATTGTTTGTCTTCAGTTTTGTGAAGTTTTGTTAACATTTGTGCTACACATTTTCCTCTTGTCTCTCCATATACTCTTCTTCCATATACTCTCTGGCCATCCTGCATTTCCCTTTTCCCTTTCACAGTTCCAAGGACAATAGTCACAGCTCACTGTATTCTCTCTCTCTCTCTTTTTTTAACCTTTATTTATTTATTTTTATGTGGTACTAAGGATTGAACCCAGGGCCTCACATGTGCTAGGCGAGCGCTCTACTGCTGAGCCACAACCCCAGCCCTCACTGTTTTCTCTTTCCCTCATCTGGTAACTGATCTCTCTTTTCCTGCCTTTAGGTCTAGGAGAACTAATGGATGCCCCTTTCCCAATGCTGCTATTAAATAAAGCTCCTGGATACTTTTGTAACCCACTTAGATTGCCCACACTTAGTCTCTTAATAAACTCACCCAAATTGAGGTACCATCAGCTTTCTAACTGGACTCTGATGGTCATAGTATTCTTAACACTTTTTCAAAGATGCCTATTATTGTGTATCACCAAGTAACTTTTAATTTCATTGAAGTCAGGGATTGTGGCTTCTGTTTGTTTCAATCATAGGTCCTGGAAGGTGAGTCATTTAACCCCTAACCAGAAATTGAGGACACTCTGCCTCATTTTGTCATAACCCACTATACTTAAACACCTTCTATGATAAGGAACTAGCTACTGATAAAGATCTATCACATATCTTTAGACACATCTGACTGATAAGAGTATCATAGTTTTTGTCCTGTTCATAGGGGCATCATGGAAAAAGTTTAATTACTATTTCATCTGTTCTTCAGTCAGTAAGCCCTTTAGTTTCTTTATCATCTATCTGCTTAAAAGTGAGGTGCCTAGAACAAAAATCTCATTCCAAGTCTTGTCTGATCATGGCTGAATTGAACTTGGACATGGTAACTTCACCTGGAAGGATGAACATGAGAAGAAACCACGTCTCTTCCTCCTTTGTTTGAAAGTGTATGGAGAATGTGATTATGCTTCTCTATGACTCCCCACCTTTGTGTGTTCAAGCATCATATATATGAACAATTGCCTTTGATGACCACTTAATTTTTTCTTTTACTGGACTTGCCTATATTTAAAGACTTTCTATCAAGGGGGTGAAATAGCTTCCAAATTGCAGATCCTCTTTAGAAAGATGAGACTACAATCCCATTTTTGTTGTTCCTCAAAATATCACAACATCCTTTTATTACTTTATTACTTTAACACTGTTTAAAATATTTTGCCGAACTTTATTTAGGTTTCATATATAAATAGGAGACACAGAAACTGCTAGATTTTTAGTATCTTGGTATGTTTTAATATTTTCTTGACATTATTCTAGGTTATAACAAAATATATTGAAATGCAGATTGGTTTTTATTTGGTTGATAATCAAATTGTCTTTAAGGAAATGTTCTGAAGTAGGCTCTTAAGTATACCATTAATTTAAGTCAATTTTTATAATGAAAGTTCAATTTATTTTTTAACATGTCCAATTTATTTTTTAACACGGCTCCCAAATATCTGTCAGTTTCTTTAATTCTTCCTTTTGACTTATTCAGTGAGCTCATTCCCCCCATGTTATCTTTGATTAGATTACTTTCGCCATGGCAGAACTCTGGAAAATAAATCCTCTTGTATTTAATGTGTGCTTTAGTTTAATCTGAATGAATAGGAGAATAAAAACAACCCATTAAAAAGTAATTTTGATTGTTGGAGAGAGATGTGTCTTTTTAAATCTTTAATCTGATTGTTAGAAAATACATTTCAGAGACTGCTTATTGATTGCTTCTTCTCCTGGGTCTTCCATTTTTTGTGAATATCTGTCTCTTGCAAGATTAAAAAAACAAAATAAAACAAAACATACTTAAAATTCTTCTATCCCCCAAATGGGCTTTATAATAGCTGTTATGATCCTTTTCTTTTTCTTAGAACAATGGTAGGAAAAAGCTACTTTTTTTTTCTCTTCTGAACTACTTACATACTTATTTAAAGTTTCACTGTTTTATTGTTCAAGCATTAGTTTGTATTTTATTTATTTTCTTATTCCACTCCCCAACTCCCCAAGGAGGCATCCATATCTCCAATGTCTGGTACAACTACCAAGTGCTACTAAACATTTACTAACAGAACATTTTTTCTAATAATCTTCCTTTTTATAATAGTGCAAAAAATACCTATACCTAGTTCTCAGGAAGTTGCCACTTCCTAAAAACTTAATTTTTCTTATGCCTCCTAAATAATCCACTATCATAAAGATAGTTTGTCTTAAAAATTCAGCTTTTTAAAAAATTTCCATTTATCCTCAGTCCATCTATTTATTTGATAACTAAGCATTATTTTAATAATGTAACAAACAATTTAAAAGTTACATTTCTAGTAAACTCTCTTCATCAAAACCAGTTTCCTAAAAACCATAAGATTTTTATCAAAAATGCTGTGTAAATACAACTAACTACAGCATAATTGTAGATAGCAAATGAAGCAATTGTTTTAGCTCAAAGACTCTGGGAATAGTTTAAAACTCAATTTCTGCTGTAAATATCTGTAGAGGTAAATTGTTGACAACTTTCCAGTTCCCTAATTTTTTCCAAAAAGATGGCTACTGCAAAAAATCACTGAACCAAGATACTGATTTAAGCTACTTGAATAGGAGCCAAATTCTTTAATTATTAATGTGTTTAACTTCATTTTTATCATTCATTGATATAAAGCTAGGGTTCAGTAAAGAATTAAGGAAATTAAGGAAACAACTTCAAAGAATGGTTCAAGTGGTCTGAGTAAATATTTTATCAAGCATTATTTTGTACTTTCCAGTAATTTTAGTTAATGTTTCTGACAGGGGTCCATTACTTCACTGACCTAATATTAGATTCACATTTGAGCCTTCCCTCACTTGCTCTGTCACTTGCTCTGTCTGGCTTCAAGCACTGTTATTTTAGACAGCGTTTAGATCTTCTATCTTATTTGTGCATGCTTTGAGTGTTTGGTTCTTCTTCCAGTCCTTTACTCTCTGGTTTTAATAGTCTCCTAGCTCCTTCCTACTCAGCATAATACTCTTTTTATGGAGGGTAGGGAGAGCTGGGGATTGAACCCACAGGCACTCTACCACTGACTTATGACCCTAGCAGTCCTTTTATTCTTTTGAGATAAGTCTTATTGATTTATCCAGTCTGGCCTCACACTTGTGGTCTTGTTTCCTTAGCTTCCTGAGTAGCTAGGATTATAGGCATGTCCTGTAGCTATAATATTGTTCTTGAAACACCATTTGTACTATTTCACTCATCTACTCTGAAGGTTGCACTGACTTCCAGCTGTTCACTGCAGGAAGTTCAGACTTCTCTAACTGACATTCAAGACCACAGCTTCCTTATACCATTTCCTTGATTCCCTAAAATACCATTTTCTTTGGTTATTAAGACCATTCATATTCCTATAAATATGTATGGTTCTATCCACTGTCAACTCTATCAACCCCATTTAAAGTGCTTTTTTGTTCTCTCTACATCTCTGAGTTCTCTTCTTTTGGAACTTCATGTCCACTTCAGAAGTTCTTCCTCCTCTTGTTTGCACCGATCCACACTTGTCTCTTTTCCAAATAGGTGTGTACTCAGGCTATTGTGCAGGCACAGGCTTTGGAGGCTTTAAGCCTAGGACTGAATTATGGCCATGTACTAATCCCAAGTGGATCCAGCATTGCAATGAGTGATTATTATGTGCTTATCTGAGTTCACAGGGATCACATGTCAGCTAATTTTGTCTCCTCAGCAGCTTTGTAAATGAGGAATTATTTTGATTCCCATTTTACAAAATGAAACACAGAGGTTGAATAATATCTGTCCATTGTCACACAACTTATGAGGAGCAGAGCTAGGAAGCTTGGATCCTGAACTATTTTCTTAGTCCCTGTGCTCATTTGTCTTTTTAATACATATTCAGGATAATATTTGATTGGTTTTTTAGGGTCAACTCATATTTCAGTATTATTCTCTTCTGTCTCACTGGAGAGTCTTAAGGGGGGAAACATCCTTTATAAGTGTTTTTTGGAGTTAACATGCCTTTGTGTGCATGTGCACTTCTGTGCATGCATGCATTTTTGTAATGGAAAACTGAAAAGATCATCAAGGCAGGTGCAAGAGAACTACAGGGCGGTTAAGGGAGGCCCCGTCCTATTCAGGCTACACTCATTTTCTGTTTTCTAGCCTAGGAACTATACTGTGGAAAGAATATGTGCAGAAAGATAAATGGTAAAAGCTTGTTAACTGGATGGCTCTAACAAAGTTCTTGTTTCTGAACTTCATTTTACTTAGCTCTAAACAGAGATGCTGAATTCTGTATCATGGAATTATTAAAGGAAGGAATGAATGTCCAGTGAAAATAATGTGTCCTATCTTCAGAAGTGTCCAATAAACGCTTGTGGTCTTTCCCTTGGTGCTCACCATGCTTATTACTACTCTAGGGAGACTTGCAAACTTTCTCCTCCCTGCTGATGTCTTTGGATGCCTGCATGACCTACTAGGCCTTCATTGAGTATAGTCAGCACTTAATTAGAGTTTGGTGCTGGTGATCACTAGAGAGGATTTTAACTAAATTAGAGATTCATCAGAGAAAGCTGACACAATGAAAAGGAGCCTTAAGATTTTGCTATTATGAGAAATGGATATAGGTAATTTTTTAAAGGGAAAGCTTGATTGCTCACTTCAGATCCTTGGAGAATGATTTGGGAAAGTGAACTTTGTACTGTTTTGCTTTCAAGGTTGGAATTGGAATTAAGAGGCAGAAGTTATAGAGTTTCTAGAGGGAATTTCTAAGAGTTGACTATTAGGTAATCAAATTTTCAATATTGTTCATGTTTTTGCAGACTAGGCTGGACTTCTGGTTCTATCTTTGTGTGACAGAATTGATCATTCCTTCTGATATCAAGCTCTTAGAAGTCTGTGACAATTAACCAACATAGTTTTAGTGTTAAATAAATTTTATTTTACTTGAAGTATATTAAAATGGTTTATCTGTGTTCCAAAGTACTAATTTAGTGTATTCATTTGGCAGACAATTTAGAAAGATTAGAGGCTTTGGAGTTATATTATAACTTCATTTCCTACTGTGTGACTTGGGGCAAGTTACTTTTTATTTGCATATCAACAAACAAGATAGATAATAATAGTTATATCAGAAGATTACTGGGACACTCATATATGATAATGGATATAAATTATGTTAGTTTTACATTGCTTTAACTAAAATACATAATAAGAAGCTTAAAGTTTATTTGGCCCATGGTTTCAGAAGTTTGAGTCTATGGTCAGCTGGTTCTGTTTCTTTGGACCTTGGGTAGGGTAGAACATCAGGGTGGAAGGGCATGGTGGAGGAAAGCAGCCCATCCCATGGAAGCTGGGAAGCAATGAGAGAAAGGAATCAGAGAGAAGATAAACCCTACCAGGCAATATGCTGTCCCTCTGACCTGCTTCCTCCATCTAGGTCTCCAGTAGTCCATTCAACCCTCAGTGGATGAATCTACTGATGACGTCAGAGCCCTCATGATCCATTCACTTCCCCAGAGTCCCACTTCAGAACCCATGAGATTTTGGGTGACATTCTATATTCAAACCATAACATAAATCCATACATATACTGTTGTATCATGGAGAAACTACCTTTTGAAAGTTTGTGTGTGTGTGTGTGTGTGTGTGTGTGTATGTGTATGTATGTAATGCTAGGTATTGAACAGAGGAACACAGAACCTCACACATTTAGCAAGTAAGTACTCTACCTCTGAGCTATACCCACAGCTTTGATTTTTTTCTCTTTAATCTGTCATAACTTTTAAAAAGCATTGAACACACTATTGCAGTGATATTGTCTGCTTTTTCTAAAGAACAAGTTATTTTTTTTATTTTGCGGTGATATTGTCTGCTTTTTCTAAAGAGCAAGATTTTTTTATTTTGCAGTGATATTTTCTGCTTTTTCTAAAGAGCAAGTTTTAAAATTATTTAATTCATTTCTAAGTATGTTATTTATGAAAAAGTGTCGGTTTATCCAGAATGACAAGAGTGATGGTAAGTTAATCTAAAATTCTTGATCATTCTCTAACATGCAACGTATACTGTTTCTTTCTGTATTTATTTATCTTTCATCTTCTGTTAATAAAAACACATATGCAGAAAATGCTTTCCCCAAAAAGAACTATGTTGAATCATTTAATAAGAATGAATTTAAAAGTAGCCACTGGCTTTCTAATTTAGCTGCCCTTACTTTTTTTTTTTTTTAGTTGTCAATGGACCTTTATTTATTTATTTATTTTTAATGTGGTGCTGAGGCTTGAACCCAGTACCTCGCTTAGGCAAGAGCTCTACCGCTGAGCCACAACCGCAGCCCCAGGACCTTTATTTAACTAATTAATTTATTTGTTTATATGTGATGCTGAGGATTGAACCCAGGGCCTCACACATGCCAGGTAAGTGCTCTACCACTGAGCAACAACCCCAGCCCCTAGCTGCCCTTCTTTTGAAAGATAATTTGTGCCTCTGTATATATCCATATGCACAGGCACTTGAGACCTTGTGTACACACACACACACACACACACACACAGAGGAACGCACAGTTGCAGACTGTTAGATATTTTTTCTTTCTCATGCTGAAAGATCCTGAATTTTTAATAGTTGTTTCAATTAAGAAAGTGTTGATTTTTCTTTAGTTTTAATGATGATTTTTAAAACATCAAACCTTTAACAGATGATTTTTGTTTTGCACATTCCTGGCAATGAAGAAACGATTACACTAAGAAGCTGACTATTCAGGTGTTTATTATTACTCTTAATGTTTAAACCTATGCAAGCTCTTACTCTGTGCCAGGTACTATGTAAAATCCTCCCTGTAACCCTATGAGGTACCTTCTGTTATTCGCCTCATTTTTCAGATAAGCAAACAGGCTTAAAGAAGCTAAGTAAACAAACTGTGTAAGTGATGGAGTTTGGATTTTAACCAAGCTCTTTGACTTCACAGCTGGAACTTTTAATTGCCACACAGCACTGCCTGGGTACTTGTGTAATCACCAATTCAGAATTGCAAAAGACATTGGTCTATCTGTGTACCTTTCATATCAGTGCTGAAATTTGTCTTCATCTCAGACAGATGGCTATTCAGCTTCTGCTTGAGTAGATCTAGTAATTGGAATTTCATAACTTTATGAGATAGCACATTACACTGTTGGACAGCTCCTATCACAAGATATCTTATTTATCTCTTTATTGAAAATTTGTCTCTCTGTAATTTCCACATATTGGTTCTAGTTCTACTTTCTGGAGAAATATCGAACAGCTTTCTTCTGTCTTTTATCTGGCATCCTTGCAAATGTTGAGTCCTCTAAGTCTTCTCTTTTTGGCCTCTGTATGTGTAATTTGCAGCCATTACCATTACCCTTTCTGATAGTCTAGTTTACTTGGTTGATTCTGACAAGCTGCAGTACATGCAATTGAATATGGCATTGAGGCAGTAGATACAGTAGGAAGATTCTGGAATGAACCATAACACCTAGGTTAAGATCTCATCATTACTGTTTATTGTGTGACATTGGGCAGGTGGCAACATAGCTGAACTTCAGACCCTCTTCTTTAATAAGGGCATCAGTAGCTATCCCTAACCTTTCCTTACCATTTTAGCACATAGTGATTTTCCCTTCTCTGATTTATGTTTTAGTACCCATCACTGATTTGGGCTCTTAATCGATTACCATCGGCTTTTATCTTTTCTTTCCAGTAAAATTAAGATCCTTGGTAGTAAAAATTGTCTTATCTTTCTTAACTCTTTCACCAACATTCCCAAGAGGGTTTGTAAAAGTAGATATATTCTCAACTGAATGGGGGAGCAAAGGGACTAAGCCACAGAATTCAAGAAGTATGTCCTGCAGGCTGAATACAGGTGAATGACTCAAAGCATTCTCTGCACTTCACTTTGTGCATAAAATAAAAAAATATGCTGGCAAAAATCTCTTAAGATTATCTTAAAAGACTGAAGTAAAACATGGTTGGAAAGTACTTATGATACTACTTGGCACACAGTAAGTGCTTAGGAATTGTCAGTATCACTACTAGTACTAGTACTGTTACACTGATAGAGTTTTGCATTACATTACTTTTTATTTGGAGGAGAGAAATAAGTCTTGGAACTTCAGTGGATCATATAATTCCTCATTTAACCATTATATTTAACAATGTCTCCCTTGACACCAATCAGTAAGCTTAAATCCCAAATGCAGTTTTTGTGTAACTAGAAAAACAGTTGTTCAAGTCTGTACCCAAGTGTTCATTTTCTGAACAATGGTATTTGTTTACTAAACAACAGCTTTTGTATTCATGATTGATATTACTAATGAAAGTTTGTACTGAATTTATAACTCTGATGCCCCTGATGAAATAATTTTAATTCCAACATATTTTGTAAAATATATTTTCTAAAGTAAATTTATTTTCATGCATCCACCATACAGATTGTTTTAAAACATGTATACCCTCTTCCAAGAATGTAAATAAGCATTTAATTGGTCATTTTCTAGCATGCTAAGTGTATTTGCAATGCTTTGATATTTAGCAATGTTGGATTTGTAGCATTTTGGTGAAAGTCCCCTTGTGATTAAAATACATTTTAGAGCAAATTAAAAATAAGTTTAAGTAAGCAGCTGTGGGATTTTTTAGGCATCCTGACCAAATGTGATTCTGCAGATTTAAATTCAAAACAGTTTGACACAGCATTAACTGCTAACAGCATTATTTGATCTGGGTAGACATGCAAAAATTCAACAACAAAAAAGCATGTGTCAATAATTCATAGGTCTAGTGTTGACTCTCTTGGATATGGAAAATGTATCTTTTCATTTTTGTCTATCCAAAGACACTTTGCTCTGAGAAAATTCCTCCCTGTTCAGCCTGCCAACAGACAGATCACCTGTTAAAATTAAATGTTCTGCTGACTTCACTTGTTTCCTTCCATTAAGACCAGTCAACTAGCTATATCAGTGTGCATGTCACTAAACCACAAAACAGTTATCAGTCTGATAATGTCACACAATCTACACCCCCAGTAATCATAATCCCACATTCCCCTTTAGGTAGATGAATGAGGTTTTTCTGAGAACTCTACCTAGGCAGATAGCAGATTTCCTAGACCTTGGTCATGCTGGGAGAGAAGTAGTGATTCTAGCATTCTTCTGGTCCTACCCATTCTCCCATTGGTAGGCCCTAAATACATAAAATCTACCTCCTCTGCACTGCTCATTCCCCTTTGTCTAATAGATCTAAAAACCATATTAACTTGAAAACAGCTGACTATCTACTACTATGATCACTGTCATACAAAGGTAGAGATATGAGATAACACTGTTAACCAAAAATCAAGATGATGAAAAAAAAATTAAGATGATGAAGGGTCACAGTGAGACCATAAACAGGAAATTCAATGATTTTTGTTACTTTAAAATTTTTGTAAATATTTACTTACTAAACTGTAATCTTGAGTCATTAGAAAATGAATCAGTGATAAACTTCATTTTTTCATCTTAACTTTTTATAATTTAGAATAATACTTTTTCACTCCAGATCACATAGATGACTATTTTGTCAGAAAATCCTTGAAGCCCAAGGAAGTGAACTGACCAGTAAATATATGAAATTGAAATATTAAAAGAACAATTTATAAATTTACCAGCTGTGCATTTTCTTCTGTTAAAAAAATGGGAAGCATCTTATACTTTTTGGTGATCAGAGCTTATTAAAACATAAATATGATAGTAATTGGCTAATTTAATTAACAAGTAATTATTGATCAATTGCTGTGTCTTGAGAGCATAGCATTGATGAGAACAGAAGAATTATTGCACTCAAATTGTTTAAATTCAAATGGGGGGAATCACAAAGTAAATAAGAAAAACGTGTATATTTCAGATTGTGATGAACACAGTTGAGAAAACAAATGCAAGTAAGATGAAAATAGAAGGGAAAGAATTATTTCCAGTTCCCAGAAAAGTCCTCAATTAGCCAGTAACTTTTTAGCAAATCAACATAGGGAAGTTACGCTGAGGGGAAGAACCTTAAAACACAGACCAAGGAGAGGGAACTTGAAAGGCCTGAGCACCATTTTATTTGACCCCATGGGAGTGCTATACATTGGGGTAGCTACTTATGCCCCTATTAAAGATCTCAGAGAAATGATCATTCAGCTTCTGCTTGAGTAACTGTAGTAAATGGAATTTTATAACTTTACAAGATAGCACATTTCATTGTCGGGCAGCTTCTTTCACAAGATATCTTAATTTTATGTTTACTGAACATTTGTCTCCCTGTAATTTTCATGTATTACTTCTATTTCTACTTTCTGGAGAAATATTGAACAGTTTTCTTCCATCTTTTATCTGGCAGCCTTGCAAATGTTGAAACCTCTACGTTTTCTCTTCTTGGCATCTCCATGTGCAGTTTGTTGCCCTTTCACCATTATCATCATGCTTTCTGACAAATTAGTTTTTTTTTTTTTGTTAAAAATCATCTAATAATACTGATGATTTATTTAATTACCAATTATATTTCAAAATGGGTTGATTAGTTTAAATATTTCATGAGTTTCACAGGTATAACTGATCTTAATCATCGTGGTTAAAGAATATACTGTGTAACCTTTCAGTGTTTTGAAATTGATTGAGAATTATGTCTCAGCATATCATTTGTCATTTTGATCATCCCATGCAAACTCGAAAAGAATATGTTTGCATTCTGCAATTGTAAGGTGTAGTGTTTTAGAAATGCTAATCAAAGAAATGTGGTTTCCTGTGCTTTTTAAATCTTCTGTATCATCATGATCATTGTCATTATCATCGTCATTTGAGGTCTACTTCCTCTATCAATTACTCAAAGTGTAGTACAATAGCCACATGAGTATGGATTTATCTCTCTCTCTCTCCCTTAAGTTTTTTTTTTTTTTTTTTACTTTTTCCTTCATGTGTTTATGCTGTTATTACCATAATGTACATACACATTTAGGATTGTTTATTTTACTGATGATTTGATTTTTTTTTATCATTATGAAATGTTCCTTTACATCTCTGGTAATATTTCCTTGTCATAAAAGTGTATTTTTGTGTACATAATATTAATATAGCCTTCCAGATTTATGTTTACCACTTATATTTTCAGTTCTTTTCCACTCATCTTTGTCTGAAATTAGTTAATCACCTTAGTGTACTCATTTTCATTTTAGCCCTGTAGACACAAATCAAATAATTCAAATAGAACATCTGGGAAAAGTTTTCTGTTGATAAATTGACACTTACATATATAAATTAATGATTCCCTTTTATTTCCTCTGTTTTAGTAAGATTTATAATGAGATGAAATCCAACTTTTGCAACTTTTTTTGTAATAATTGAATTGCCTAATAGATTTAGACATAGAAACCATGCTGACTTGAAGGTCTGAATTTCTTCTACAGCATGAACTACTTTGAGAAATTCCTGTGGTCTTAAACAAATGACTTTGGTTTACTACCCTCAAGTTGAACTTAATCACTGATGCCGCTAAGACTAGTTCCTGTCATTTGAGTATTCTACTTATTATATATGATAGATTGATACTGGCCTATTGGTCCTCATAGCCAGCTGCCTCTCTCTCCTCTGCTATTGGTGGAACCTCTCTCAACTTCTAAGAATATTTAATACAAATGGCATTACCAAAATAAGATGCCTATGCCTTTGCTGTTCTACCTATACCTTTCATGAGAATCAAGGCTTAAGCCTGGCTATAGTCACTAGGAGGCCACTTCTTCACTGTCACGAATTTATTTGAATTGTTAATCTCAGGGCAGAACTAAAATTTAGGAAGGAAAGTAAAATATGATGAAAAAAGTAAAACATAGACATTGGAAAATTTGGTGCACTTGCTGAAAAGAGGAGGCATAAGTTCTTAGGCTGCAAGATTGCTCATTCGTTTTATGTTCAGTAGTGTCTAGTACTGGTTCCACTTGGGAGAGAGGAGCTAGGACACTTCCTGCTCTGAATGGTATCTTCTGGTACTCACAGACCTTATGATGCTCTTTGGTGCCCTAGATGTTGCTGTGGCTTTGGAGTGGCCTCCAGCTTTCTTTGGTATTCCATAACTAGTTAGGGGTTGTAGTGGTGCTCATTGGGGCAAGGTGGATAGGTTGCATGGATCTTGTCAATTGATGGATTCTTGTTGTAGAAGAGAAACTTCTGCAGTGGGAAAGTAGGTTGAGATTGTCATTATCTGATTTAAGAGAAGACACAGCCATAGACCCAGTCCAATAATATGTCTAAGACCAGACAGGAGCAGACAGTTGTAGAGGACCAGTCCTGAGTGATGGTTAACCCATAACAATAGCTATATTTTTTCTGTTTGTTGTCTTGACAAGTAGTGATGCTGAATTTAAAGGGCCAAATGTATGAAGGAAATCATGGCCAGAATGTATGTAGACTCGAGGTGCTTGATTTTTTTGGAAATAATCCTTTCTTGGTAGGGTATTTTGGGTGAACGAAAGTAGAACTCTAATCTATTTGTTTTTTAAAATGCAGACCCAAGTAGAAGATAAAAGAACTATTCAATTTACTTGCAAAATGAAGCCCTGGAAAAAACCATGAAGCATTGTCAGTTGCTCTCTGCAATTTGTAGTCTCCTTGGTGAGATCTAAATGAGTGAAACAGAGGAGAAATACATCACATTTTCAGAACTAAAAATGAGCCTTAAAGAAAATGTTTCTGTGAGGTAGCTTATGCTTCCTTGAATTCCTGTCTAAGTAGGTGTTACATAATTGTAGTTAGGAAAAAAAATCTTTTTCTGTTGTGTTATTTACAAAATGGAACTTCTTTGGATAGGGCTATTTGTTTTTCCAGGGGACTCTGCCTCCTGATCTCCCCTCTTTATTCTCATTCCCTTTAAAGCTCAGGCCCTGGCCTACTGGTCCTCACAGCCAGCTGCCTCTCTCTCCTCTGCTATTGGTAGAACCTCTCTCATTTATTTCTTCTGGTTGTTTTTTGGTTTGTAGTTTCATCCCATAGTCCTCTTCAGATTATGACACATAGCTTTTTCCATGTCATAGAGTGTAGCCTCTTAAAGAGTACAGAATCATGAAGTTTATGGTTTTGAGTTACATAGTTCATCACACATTTGTATATGCCTTGTGAGCAATTTGTTGTATGTTGTTTTTGTGATAAGGATTTGTCTATATCAGTATGTGGAATAACTATGTTAACAGAGAAACATGTATAGTTCTTTGAAAATATTTTTAATCATGTTAATAGTAACTGTGTGCTCCCTATCCCTTTTAAGGATTTATAAAGTAGAAGATGATTGTTAATTGTGCTATATACACATGACTTTTCATCCCAATCAATGTACTTTTTGTAACCTATAGCATGTGTGTGATGCACTTTTCCCATGTGAAATTCTGCCAGAATCCAGAGAAAATATTTCCTATGACAGAACAAAGAAGTAATGAGGAACCAAAAGGCAGGGGTAGGGACTTTAAAAGCAGTGGTAAGAAACTAGATACTTAAAATCTATTATTAGTTAACTCCTTTTTAACAGGAAGAAGAAGATAGATGGCCTGTTCTGATGGGAATGGAACAGAAAGAAAAAAAGCCTTTCATCTTTACAAGCCTCCTGTCATGCATAGATTCTCTTTGCTGGAAAGGCTTTTAAAGCACCCTTAATAATTAAAGTAGAGAATTTTAAAATCTTGAGTAACTCTTGATTCTTTTATGTAAAATTTCACATGATGTTAATCTACTGAGTACTCCACAGTACGATAAGTGCTAAAACCATAACAATAATTAGAAAATTTGTCAGCTGTATCTAATCCAAAAATTACATGTTTGACCTTGTCCAAACTTTACTGAAACTAATTATCTCAAAAATCTTGTAATAACTTACTGTTCTGGTATTGCCAGCACTCTGCTGCCCTCCGTACTGATTTTGGATAAATGTGTATTTCACCATCCTTGTACATGGGTGCTTCCTCCTACACCCACACTTTGTCTAATCACATTCATCTCAGTGACTTAAGGAGTGCTCAGCCAATATCCTTCAGTTCATTGCTTTCCTGGCAAGGCAAGTATTTATTGTGAGTTTCCCACAATATAAAATCTTTCTGCTTTATAGCTTTACCTATGACCTAAAACTATGTATGAGCTAGGTGTCATCTTTCTTTTATTTTCTTTATTCAAGAATTGTTTTGGTACAAGTTTAAGGGTTTATCATAGAAATGCATAAGTTTGGAGGAAATAGGCTCATTATAGGTAGTCCAGAAAGAAGGTGTCACTGAGTGAAAAGAGATACATGTATTATATAGGTTAATTAATTTAATCCCACCTCCAACTGATTCTTCCTCCAATGCCATTTTCTCTGGTATGTAATTGACACAGGCTTATTAGTGCAAAGGTTAAGAGCTATCTATATAAGTAGCCCTGTGATTGTATGACTTATATTGAAACATTCATTTATTCCTTTACTCATTCACTCATGCAAAGATTAGTAGAGTGCCCACTGCAAGCCAGTTATTGTTTATGGCATTGAGGCTATAGTGGATAGTGGCTTACAACTTAGTCATATTGAAAAGTTTTTCTGTCACACCCCCAAAATCCATGGTGTGTTTTGAATTAGTGGAAGGAACACTTAACACACTCAGATTAAGGAGCATACTTAATTTTGTTTATTTTGGAATGTCTGAAGTCACTGGATTTGGTGGAATTTGGGAAAAGGAAGGTAGTTGCGCAAAACTAGGAAGCTGAATTCTCATTCCATTGATTCTGTTATCTCAATTCTGAAAACACTTTAAAAGTTTAATATTTCTGAGTATGTTTAGTGTGCTAGTGTCTCATTGTATTCTCTTTCCCACCAAAGGTGTTGAATTAATGGTACATTTTATAGTTGAAGATGTCTCAGAATTGAGGAAGTAAATGCTGCAGGCTAGGCTTCTTATCATAATACAAACATGATTGTTGTAGTGTGATAGGCTTCATTCAAACCCATCTTTATTTTTCTTTTTCAGTTTTCAGCTAAAACTCATTTCTGTTTGCTTACCAATTTTTCATACATCTGATAATGGATTTACATCTAAATATATAAAAAGTTTATTAAGATACAATTGAAAAAACAAAAATTGTGTATATTTGCAGTATATAGCATGGTGTTTTGATATACATATTTATAATTTTTATATATGTAGTGAAACCATATGTATTTTTGTGCATGTGGTGAGAATATTGAAGATCTACTGCCTTAGCAATTTTCAAATACATAATACATTATTATTAACTGTAATCACCATGATGTACCACATCATCTAGCTGTCTAGAACTTACTCTTCCTAAGTGAAACTTATTTCCTTTTAACTAACATCTCCCCCCATCCTCCCTGAAAGTCTCTGTTCTACTCTTTCCTATGTGTTTGACTTTATTTAGATCCTGCATATAAGTAAGATCATCAATATTTGTCTTTCTGTCTCAGTTTATTTCACTTAGCATACCTTCCAGGTTCATCCATTTGTTTCAAATGACAGGATTTTTTTTTAATTTAATGCTTAATAGTATTCCATACCTCAGCTTTATACAATGCTAACTATGCATCTGTCAATGAGCATCTAGCACTTAGGTTGAGTCCATGTATTGTCTTTTGAGAATGATGCTGTAATAAACATAGTAGTGCAGATATCTCTTTGACACACTTATTCATTTCTCTGGAGATTTTATATATATAAATTATATATTTATTATATATATATATATATA